>NC_092279.1:15143660-15343660 GCF_036320965.1 Panulirus ornatus
CTTCCACTTGTTTATACAGCGGAGGGGGAGGAGGAGGGGAAAGAAGAGGAGGAGGAGGAAGAGGAGGAAAGGAGAAGGGAAGGGAAAGGGGGGGAAGGGGTAGGACAGGGGAAGGCAATGATTTTGCAAGTCAACAAAAAAAAAAAAAAAAAAGAGGCGCTTGCAGGAACTATTTGCTGTTGGGATGGTTACGTATGACGTCAGGGTAAGTGGGTTACAACCGAGGCTCTCTCTTCCATAAACTCCCATCATAAGTAACACGTAAGCCGACGCCGACGTACAACAAGTCCGCCGACGTTTCTAAAAAAAAAAAAAAAAAAAAAAAAAGTGCTTCTCGCGGGGGACGGGGCGGGGCGAGGTGAGGGAGATGAGAGAGAGAGAGGGAGAGAGGAAGGGAGGGAGGAATGTTTGTTAACCATGCTGCTTCCCTGTGAAGTGGGTGACGCTTGCAGCTCCTCCCGTGGAGGACGAGCGCAAGACTGAACTTCATATTAGAACCTTAAAAAAAAAAAAACGGGGAGGGGGATGATAATGATGATGATGATGATGATGATGATGATGATGATGATGATGATGATGATGATGCAATGGTGTGTTATAAAGATGTCATTTTTCCTTCTCTCTTTCATCTTTTGCTGTGGATATTAAATCCTAAGTTACTTATCCCTAAAGATGTCATTTCTTTCTCTCATCTTTTGCTGTGGCTATGAAATCCTAAGTTACTTGTCCCTTATCACCGTAAGCTTATGCCAGTACAAAACGACCTGCCCTAACTTTCCACCACGTCGGCGCATCCAGAGCCTCTCACACACACACACACACACACACACACACACACACACACACACGCACACACTTCTCATCCACTTATAGGAAGTGATATTCGGAGTGGAAAATGGGAATCGTACCACGCGTATCCGAGAGAGACATACCGCAACACCGTATTTTAATATTTACCGAATATCTCATACACTTTATAACAGCACTGACGCCAGCTACGAGAAGCATGTTTCACGCCACCGGGATTTTTGGTACGGTGTGAGATGGTTCTGCTCACCATTTTAACGCTCCTGACTCAGGACGGTAGTGCTAACCTGGGCGGCTGGTTGTTAACAACCTACAACCCTATCCTTTGTAACTGTGGTTCAATCAATATTTGCCATTTTCTTCTCCAAGAATACAGAAAACTGAATCCCTGGCTTTTCATTTAACAATACTTAAGTGATGTAATATTTTCTTCCATTTACTCACAAGTTATTATCTTTACCTCCCCGGGAAAATATTGTTCATGAACACGCCTGCCCGCTCTCTGTGTAATTTACTTTGTACAATAAATTCTATTCATAATATTGGAAAATTGTCTTTTTAAACGCTGTGAGACGCTTCTAAAACGTGTGTGTGTGTGTGTGTGTGTGTGTGTGTGTGTGTGTGTGTGTGTGTGTGTGTGTGTGTGTGTGTGTGCGTGCGTGTAGCCTGAAAGTATCTCTTTCACTTTAAGGTCAGGGCTAAAAGGTCACGTTCACTGCACCTTCATTTCCAATAAAATACATCTTCATACACCCCTCATCCTCACATTGGCGGAGTTCGGTAACGCCACATTCAACATCTAAAAAAAAAAAAAATCATTAACCTGAACTTATTTCTACATTACCAGCCTCAACCTCGGTCATCGTACGTTCGACCTGGGTGGAAATCACTGCCACAGAAACCTGTTTACCCAACCCTACCGTAAACCCGACCTACGCTGTACCAAACTGAATTTGCAGTACAATAGAAGCGGAAACGCCGTAAACCTTACAACCTAAAGAGATGTTGAGTTCCAGCACCGAGGCCCGGCGTTAGCGGCAGTTCGTGTGTGTGTGTGTGTGTGTGTTAGAGAGCATCAAGAGGCAGGCCCAGTCACTGCATCAGCAACAAGACCCGACCACACCAGCGGCCCCCCCCCCCAACACCAAACCCTGTCTTATCCCAGCGTTGCTCCCAGGGGAGGCTTGTGTAACAAAGCCTCACTTCCCCTCCCAACAGCGTGGAAAATTCAAGTTTGTGGTTTAGCTGTTCCGCTGATACACACAAGGCTCTGAACGGCTAGGGAACCTCTGTGACTCCCACCCCACCGCCTTGTAAACGAGAGGTGGTAGTGATAACGATAAACCACTGTACACATTGATCCCTCTCCCTCCTCCACCTCCTGTTGCCTCGCCTCGGCAGAAACAAGGTACGAATGTGTAACTGATATTCAGGCAGCTGTTTATAGCCCGCGTAGCGCGGATAATGTCATGCTAATCTACCTATTCACGAGGAGGAGGAGGAGGAGGAGGAGGACAATGCCTGATCTAAGCATCCACTCCGTGGATACTCAGTAACCGCTTGGCGGGTGATCAGTGCACGGCTGCAGCACCGAGAGATCAAGGCTCAGGGATAACGTGAGGCAGGTGGGGGCGAACTTATACACTGTTATGTATACTTGCATACATACACATATACAGCGATATTCTGCATTCACTTTTAGCTTAGGAAAACATCCCTTCGTCACGCGATGCATCATGGCGGACGTGCGAGTGTGTGTAAGAGGGACGGTTGAAATACTGAAGCTCTCCGACTCCTCCGGGGAAAGATAAGAAATCTGTTTCTTATCAAGATTTAGGACCCGTGGGGATCCCATGCCTTCCAGGTGGTGGGGACGGTTAATCACCCGCCTCTCGCCTTGGGAGCCGAGATGGCCCTCACCTGCACCATCAGGGGAGGGAAACTGGAGACCGTTTTGTCCCAGAGGGATCTACAGAGTGCAATCCCCACGTGATGGAGGGAGACCATCAAATCTTTTACAGACTGGAATCGAGGCTGACAGGTTCCCTCGCCGACCCCCCCATGGAAAGTGAGAAACGGCCCTGAAGACTCCTTCGTGGAAAACATAACAGATGGATGTAAACATTTCACTCAAAACACAACACATACAGTCGAATGCAAAATGTGTTCCTTGTCCCGGCCATTCCATCGTACACTAAACTGCAGTCGTAGAATGTCTGATAAATTTGGAAAGGACTGTGCGGCTTATGAAACGTCAAATCACTCACTCATAACCGTTCCACATTTCCATTTGTTTTAAAGAGATTTGTGAATCAAATCTGTCTAGCATAACCCAGTGCAAGCCTGGCCTGGATCCCGGACGCATAAAGTGAATCCAACGAAACAGGTTTTCAGAGAAGCCAAGTCTGGAAAGAGAGGAAGAGAGGAAAAGAGAGAGTGAGGGAAAAAGAGAGTCTTAGTTAACCGTGGCAGTTGTGTATCTGGAAAAGGAAAGTGAAGAGTGCTACAGCTGTTAATGGGGTGTCGGCCACGAGAAGTGGGTACATGATCGTCAGTCCTGGTGCTACCCTGTGGCCCGCCCTGGGTGATCACCAGTCCTGGTGCTGGCCTGTGGCCCGCCCTGGGTGATCACCAGTCCTGGTGCTGGCCTGTGACCCGCCCTGGGTGATCACCAGTCCTGGTGCTGGCCTATGGCCCGTCCTGGGTGATCACCAGTACTGGTGCTGGCCTGTGGGCCGCCCTGGGTGATCGTCAGTCCTGGTGCTGGCCTGTGACCCGCCCTGGGTGATCACCAGTCCTGGTGCTGGCCTATGGCCCGTCCTGGGTGATCACCAGTACTGGTGCTGGCCTGTGGGCCGCCCTGGGTGATCGTCAGTCCTGGTGCTGGCCTGTGACCCGCCCTGGGTGACACCTCATGTCGTTTCCATGACAATATCCTACTTTCCTTTTCTCAGATATTGCCCTTCCTCCCTCGGTCTTTGCCGGCGTCGCGCTTCAGTTTGATATCATTTTCTAAATATTTTTCCTCTTGACACCAGATTATTGTTCTTAGAAGCAGAGGCATGGAAAATGTTGATAGCAAAGCGCGACTGTTCTTGACCTGTTTTTCAGGGTCGTGGCTTCCCCGGACGACATATCTACCGTCTTCCAGGGTCGTGGGGTCGTGGCTCTCCCGGACGACACATCTACCATCTACCAGAGTCGTGGGGTCGTGGCTTCCCCGGACGACATATCTAACGTCTTCCAGGGTCGTGGGGTCGTGGCTTTCCCCGGGCGACACATCTACCACTTAACATCACCCGTTCGCTGTGTCATGATGGGGTACCCCGGTGTCGCATTACTTCGCAGCTCAACTGCAATTTCGATCTTAATGTACTGGGGGCTATCCGTCGGTCCCGGCTGCCTTACTATTGAGATGGCTAACGATAAAATGTGTGATAGAAACCACCGTGAAACTACGGCGAGTCTCCGGGGCTATGGCATCAAGTTCATTAGCTCCATTGTTCCTAAAATCTTTACAGGGCCGGGAAAATGTTTCCAGAGTTTAAGGAAATATGAATTCCGAAAGGAAAGTTAAAAAAGAAAAAAATTGGCTGTTGAATTGGAGATAGATAGATAGATAGATAGATAGAGAGAGAGAGAGAGAGAGAGAGAGAGAGAGAGAGAGAGAGAGAGAGAGAGAGAGAGAGAGAGAGAGAGAGAGATGGTGATGTAGATTGGCAAACACAAGGTCTGTGTAAGAGAAGCGTCCGCAATACACACACACACACACACACACACACACACACACACGCACACACACACACACACACGACAGGAAATTCACAGATAAGAGCGAAATTTAAAGTCTTCAGTCGTGCCTTGCAATGAACATACCGCAGAAAACTCCTCCATAAACTTTCCCTCCCTCGCTGCTACTGTCGCATTAGCTGGGCTAATTATTGTAGCTCCGACAACGATCGGAAGTCTTCCCCCGTGTGTTTTGCAGCCAGGGAGAGATTTTCGCGGGCCCTGGCAAAAGAGACGTTAAACAATTTCCTGTACAGACTTCTGTCTCTTTGTGCCCCAGGCTTCCAGGCATCGTTGTGTGTGTCCCAGTAACCTCTTTAGATGAGGGGGTCAGGATCCCATCCCCCTGCAGCGAAGACCGTGCGACCCCTTTGAGCACGACGGTGCGACCCATTGAGCATGACGGCTCGACCTCTCAAGTACAACGGTACGACCCCTTGAGCATGACGGTACAACCCATTGAACATGGTACTACGTAGACCTCTTGAGCGCGACGATTCTACCTCTTGAGCACGACGGTCCGACCCCTCGAGCACGACGGTGCGACCATTGATCGCGACAGTACGGCTCCTCGGTGCATCGCTGTGGCCTTAAGGGGTCAAGTCAAAGGTCGAGCCACCATACCCGAGAGGCATTCCGTCGTGCTCATTGATCGTTTAACGTTGCCCTCAAGGGCCGTGCCCCCGGGATGGGGATGATGAAGGAAGAATCTGATGGGAGTTGACGGCAACGGCACTAATCTCACGCACAAATTGATCCATCGGCTGGTCGACCTGACGTATGACTAATGATACCTTATTCATGGCACATCATCTGGCCAGATGGCTACCAAAAGAGATTCTTTCGTTGGATGATGGCCATTATACATACAGTACAGCCCGAACAGAGGTATTCTCATAGAGGAAAAAGTAATTAATTCACGGTAGGTTGGAGGTCGTGCATCATTCCTGGACCAGGTGATTAAAAATGAATGTACAACAGGAAGAAATTCAGAAAATAGTTCTATCTCGTTAAAGTATACAACCAGCAGGCATCTCTTGTTTCGCCATTAGTTACGATATATATATATATATATATATATATATATATATATATATATATATATATATATATATATATATATATATATATATATATATATATAATGGAACGGGATGCGATATACTGAACAGTGAATCAGTCTGACGGAGAAAGTTGCAAGGCATGCAAGACATGAGGGGGCGAAATTTATGCAAGGGAAGAGCAGGAAGTGAGATGAAAGGGTGTGGCAGTATAAGAAGAGGAAGAAGAGACGGCACGAAGCATGGCCTGGATTAACGTCAGGGGGAAAGGAGGAGGAGGAGGAGGAAGAGGAGGAGGAGGAGGAAGAGGAGGAGAAGGAAGAAGAGAGAGAGAGAGAGAGAGAGAGAGAGAGAGAGAGAGAGAGAGAGAGAGAGAGAGAGAGAGAGAGAGAGAGAGAGAGAGAGAGAGAGAGAGAGAGAGAGAGAGGATCATGCAACAACCGAGCGAAGGCCGAAGAACCACCACGAGGCAGGGTGAAGAAGCCCATGGGTAGCGTGAAAGTCTTGGACGGACGGGGAGAGAAGAGTATATATATATATATATATATATATATATATATATATATATATATATAGGGATAATGTAAGATTGAAAATGGAGATTGACTGGGGTGTACACCTGGAGTCAGGAGGCCGGCTGGGTATAACTCTGGAGTCTGGAGACCAATTTGATATACCTCTGGAGACCAGCTGGGGATACCTCTACAGACCAGCTGGTCAGAAGAGCCGCTGGGTGTAGCACGGAAGGGACGTGCAGACTTGTCAACACTGGAACCATGCACCCGACACAAGTTACAAATTAGATAGGAAATGAACCTTTGGAGGGCGAATGTCAAGTCCCTGTATGGAGGAAATTAATGTCCCAGGAGGAGGTTATTTGATACTGTCAAGTAGGATAACATTCCTTAAGAAGAGAACAATATATGTTTTGTTTAGCACACACACACACACACACACACACACACACACACACACACACACACACACACACACACACACACACAGAAACACACACACACAGAAACACACACACACACACGTAAAATTCTGGGAGCCTTGAAGAATGTGTGGAAGTCGAGAACATTATCTCGGAAAGCAAAAATGGGTATGTTTGAAGGAATGGTGGTTCCAACAATGTTGTATGGTTGCGAGGCGTGGGCTATGGATAGAGTTGTGCGCAGGAGGATGGATGTGCTGGAAATGAGATGTTTGAGGACAATGTGTGGTGTGAGGTGGTTTGATTGAGTAAGTAACGTAAGGGTAAGAGAGATGTGTGGAAATAAAAAGAGCGTGGTTGAGAGAGCAGAAGAGGGTGTTTTGAAATGGTTTGGGCACATGGAGAGAATGAGTGAGGAAAGATTGACCAAGAGGATATATGTGTCGGAGGTGGAGGGAACGAGGAGAAGAGGGAGACCAAATTGGAGGTGGAAAGATGGAGTGAAAAAGATTTTGTGTGATCGGGGCCTGAACATGCAGGAGGGTGAAAGGAGGGCAAGGAATAGAGTGAATTGGAGCGATGTGGTATACCGGGGTTGACGTGCTGTCAGTGGATTGAATCAAGGCATGTGAAGCGTCTGGGGTAAACCATGGAAAGCTGTGTAGGTATGTATATTTGCGTGTGTGGACGTATGTATATACATGAGTATGGGGGTGGGTTGGGCCATTTCTTCCGTCTGTTTCCTTGCGCTACCTCGCAAACGCGGGAGACAGCGACAAAGAGAAAAAAAAAAAAACATATATATATATATATATATATATATATATATATATATATATATATATATATATATATATATATATATATACGGGGAGACTTTAGACCATAATGTTAAATTATGATTATGGAATACTGGATTGCAGGGTAGGTAAACTCCGCGTGAAGGTCTCTGGAATTCATATAGAGAAAAAACTAAGTTTACACGAGCAGAGAGGGAGAGAGAGAGAGTGAGAGAGAGAGAGAGAGAGAGAGAGAGAGAGAGAGAGAGAGAGAGAGAGAGAGAGAGAGAAAAGTGACACTTGCAATCCCCGCAGAGAGAAAACAGTGAACAGGTGTGAGTGACAGTTTGAAAAAAAAAAATTAGACGGTCGAAGCCGTTTGTTTGCACGAGCAGTTTAAACCACGAGTTTTATACGTCAACTTAAACCCCACGTTGAAAATGGATCACCGATGCTGTGTTCCATATGTGGTACAGCACACCATCACGACATAAGTGATAAAGACATGCAACATACGAATCAAATAATATCACCTTCACCCTTGATGTGCTTTTCTCATGTTACGTGTGTGACGCAGTGCAATTTTTTTCTTTTTTTTTTTTAGACACTGATCGTCACAACCCGAGGTTGTGAGCTGGTGATGGTTTACGGGAAGTTTAAGACGTATTCCCATCACCTCAAGACCTAGGTATAGACACAAGTGTGTCTGGCTGTGGAGAATCACGTGTCTAATCCGCGTTTCCAGTATTCAACGTCTTCATATGAATCCTCATCGGCAACAGCACTTTGATCTGGCATCTTCATTGCCTTGAACATCACATTCACATGCCCTTCCATTCCTTCCAGAATCACTCGCTCATTCCCTCAATACATACATCATGATTTTATTGTTGGCTTTCCTATTATCACCGGGTCCAACGCCCGTTATCATCGCTGAACCCTCCCTCTCCTCCGTGTTCTACTCTCAATCCTGTTATCACTGTATCTTCCATCCACAAATACTTGCTCAAACTTTTGCTGTGTTGAGAACTTTAGCCCTTCCCCCCCAACGACCTCAGCTGCCATTCATTGACCGCCTCTCATCAATAAACACATCGAACTCCCAGGCTTAACAATTCATACCTTTTCACCCCTATTGCCGGGTGATCACAACATAATCCATCAGCCTAGTAAAGCCAGCATATGACGGAAGGCGACTCGTCCCTCCATTTCTTTCTCACTACATCAAGTTTAGAAGAGGGAGAACGCTGAAGCTTCATCAGACATATGTGGAATTCTTTTTTTTTAATTGGTGTTAAAAGTCAGGTGATCGATCACCTTGCTCTGGCCTTGGATCTGTGCATCTATATACTAACTCATCACTGATACACACGAGGGGGTCTGGGGCAGCTGCTGCTCTCAGTGCGTTATATGGGTAAACCTTTTCTCCCTTCACCACTCTTGCCATTTCTTCCGTCTCTCCCGCCCACTACAGCGTCTATTCGTACCACAAGAAACTAACTATAATCACATGTGAAACTTTTTATTGTTTCCCCCTTGTTCACAGTGTGCCTGAAGGAGGACAAGGAGGTGCTGAAGGAGGACGTGGAGGCAGCAGAAGGTGACGGCAGCGGGGACGGTATCACAGGAGACCCACATTTCCTGCACGACCACCTCACCCTCAACCTGTCCGTCCAGCTGGGCTCCACCGCCTACCTCCACTGTCGCATCACGGACATCAAGGACCAGTCGGTAAGTGCCACCTCCCGTCGCATCAAGGACCAGTCGGTAAGTGCCTCCTCCCGTCGCATCAAGGACCAGTCGGTAAGTACCACAGCGAAGCGATCTTTAGGAACCAATAGGTAAATAACACTGAGATGCATCTCAGGTCTCTGGGAAAACTTTCTATAGTGGCCGTCGCTCGGGTCACAGGGACCTCCTGGAACTGTCCCAGGGACCTGATGGATGTGTTTGTCATTGACTAAGGTCTCGGGGACCTACTGGAAGTGTCAGTCGCATCGCAGGTCACACAGGGATCTGTTGAAAGTGTCTCGTAACTCACTCAAGGTCTTTGTAACCTGCTGGTAGTGTCTGCCTTATTTCAGGTCACGCAGGGACCTGTTGTCAATCGTATCTCAGGTCTCAGCGACCTGTTGGTAGTGACTGTAGGATCCCAGGTCAAAGGGACCTGTTGGCAGTGTCCATCGTATCTCAGGTCTAAGAATTCGCCTCATGGACGTAGAAATATAAAACATTCTCAGCTTTGGGAGACAAAATTAAAACAGTTTGATTTTCTCATGACCTCTTACACTCGAAGAACTACGATGATATTCGTTTAATTGTATTTTAGGACAAATTAGCCACAAAAGTACGAAGAAACAAAAATAATCTACGCCAAGGTTTGAATTACCTTTCATTATGCTTAAGAGTATTCATACGTCGAAGTAAATTTCACACAAAATCACTGGAAATAAAAGTAATTCTCAACAGTACAATTTGTGCTGTAGCTCAATAGCGAAATATATATATATATATATATATATATATATATATATATATATATATATATATATATATATATATATATATATATATATATATATTCTGCTAAGCTCCCATCTGACAAGTCAAGCTGACCTCGTTTTTTTAACATTTTAATAAATTGACTGAAATATCACAGACCCAGGTTAGGACACAAAAGAACAGGGAATTCTCGTAACATGTCATTTCATTATATGGCCTTTTGATCTTTCATTTCCCGTGTTAAAGAATTAAAAGTATATGTACACGTATGAAAATACAATCCCTCAATTTTTTTTTTTCTTTACAGGAAATGAAAGATGAGAACACATATAATGGAACTTTATGATTTGACACACGTAAGTCTCGTTTCCGAATTATGGGCTATTGTTTAAGGGGTAAACATCACTCCAATATCAATGTAATTTATCTAGCTGCCAATCTAGTCTCTTATCGTCATTTCCACTCCCACTGCCATGGGCTGGATCACGTGTTAACAGCCATACACGCCTTTTGGGTAGAGGAATAGGGGTCGAATTGTGGTCACCGAACCCCAAACCCCCTAGTTGGCAAAGGACGGGGTTTGCCCATATTCCTAATGCAGGCCTCCTGTCCCCACTGCCCTTGACTCATTCTATATACGCATCAGGATACGCATTACAGTATATCTGATATGAGACTAAACATATTCTGTAAGTCCGGAGGTGTTGTGATAGTCAACATGTGACACTGTGATGAATATCAAATGATATATCTAATGTTACAATATTTGATTGTTAAAGATACTGTGTGACTCATGTTACGTAACTCATCTGTGTTATATGATGGCCCATGTGTGTGTGTGTGCGTGTGTGTGCGTGTGTGTGACTGATGTGTCCCCCCCGCAGGTGTCGTGGTACAGGAGGAAAGGCGACGAGATCCACCTCATCACCTTCGGCTTCCAGACTTACCACAACGACGACAGGTAAGGCGACCGAGGGAGGCGTCCGGATCCCCGAGAGACACGGACGGTTTAATCCCGTGGAGGCGAAAGCGTCCCCGGGAAGGCAGCCAGCCCCTGACCAGCTCCGTCAACGTCCGGCAGCCCCGAGTGTTGTTGTTTAAAAGATCCGCCCGGCCTTGGCCCGTCACGGGCCATATGTACAGTAGGAGCGTGTATGGTCTTCAGAATTATTATAGTGAACACCTGAAGGTTCGTCGAGGGATCCTGACTGGTGGGTTTATTACCCCTTGACCCTGACGATCCGACTGACCCTTACAGCTGAGAGGACTAATTAGCCCTAGATTCGGAGCCTTGTCCTTAGACGGGGCCCTCTGATCTCCCTTTCTCCCCCCCCACCCCTTTCCGTCCGAACGCACCGTACAGCACCGCCAGATATAATACCATGGCACCACGTCTTAGCTAACTATAAACCTTGGGACCTCGCCGGGTATATAACAATTCTGCCTCATGACCCAACCATTGATGGCTGAACACCGATCCAACCCTAAGACTGTCGCAAAAATATGTCTACACACACACACACACACACACACACACACACACACACACACACACACACACACGTGCCTGCCGCCTGTAGGAATAAGCAGGGTGAAGTTCGGTCTGAGTTGGTGAAACAGCTGCTGTTCGTTGCTGGACGCGACCGCCATCTATCCCCTCTGCTTCCGAGTTACGCCTTCGGAACTGAAATGTTTCCTAATCCTCTACAACACTGGGATTAACGCCACCCCCCCCCCCACCCTCTCTTTCTCTCTCTCTCTCTCTCTATCTCTCTCTCTCTCTCTCTCTCTCTCTCTCTCTCTCTCTCTCTCTCTCTCTCTCTCTCTCTCTCTCTCTCTCCCGGAAGTTATTTGACGGCGGCAGAGATGAGTTCACCAGCAAAGTAAACCCATGCGTGTGTGTGTGTGTGTGTGTGTGTGTGTGTGTGTGTGTGTGTGTGTGTGTGTGTGTACGAGAGAGAGAGAGAGAGAGAGAGAGAGAGAGAGAGAGAGAGAGAGAGAGAGAGAGAGAGAGAGAGAGAGAGTAGAGAGTAAAGGGAAAATGGAGAGAAACTGGCTGAAAATATATAATCTTTAAGTATAAAGAGGAAACATTCGAGCGTGATTCATGCTTGAAGCTACTGGACTGGTTTAACACACCTGTAGGTACGGATCTGGTTTAACACACCTGTAGCTCCTGGGCTGGTTTAACACACCTGTAGCTCCTGGTCTGGTTTAACACACCTGTAGCCACTGGTCTGGTTTAGCAACTGCACCCACTGGGATGATTCAAGATGAAGCCGCTGGACCGTTTTGACAAACCCCTAACCACTGGCCTGGTTTAATAAACCCGTAGCCACCGGTCCGGTTTAACAAAATTGGGACGAGAACAGCCATATTTCCCGTGACCGCCGGCAAAAGCTCATTTTGCCGGCGACATAACAAAATGTCATCATACATGCCCACAACATACTCCCACTTCTCTCCAGCCAGCATGCTGTACACTGCACGGGGGAAGGGGAGGAAGAAGGAGGTGGGGGGTGAAGGGTGAAGGAGGAGGAGTGGGGGAGGGGTAAAGAGAGAGGGGGCAGAAGAGCGTTACCCTGATGCCCGACGGGATAATCTATGTCGGCTTATATTATCCCGAAGTCCGCCTAAATGCATCGGCCGGGGATGATTAATGCCCCGCGAGTTTCTGAACCAAGTACGCACGCACCGCCGCTACCCACCATCTCCCACCCTCCCTCCCACGTCACCTCCCAAGGACTGTGCTGAGAGGAAACACACACACACACACACACACACACACACACACACACACACACACACACACACACAAACACACACACACACACACACACTGCTTCAAGAGGTCATTAGAGAGAGAGAGAGGGGGGGTTATATCTGTGAGTGCGTGAGTGAGTGAGTGTGTGTGTGTGTGTGTGTACATGAATATATATCGAAATTAAGGAAATGAGGAGAGACGTTCGCAAAAAGCTGTTGAGGCGTCTTCCTTACCTCTCCCCAGCTCCTTCCGGCTCGGTAATTAAGAAATCCTTCCAGGCGACTGGATCACACATTTTCCGTCTCCAACTTCCGAACTTTTCCCGGTACCAGCTGTGACCCCCCCACTCCCCTCCCCACCGAATCGATGCTCCACCAGCTGCTTGTGTGACGCCCCCGAGATGGTCGTTATGTACAGTCGTTGTTGCAGTACCAGCTGTGACCTCGCGATGGTCGTTATGGAGTCGATGCCCTATTAGCGCGGTTCTACGTTTGTAGCAGTCAAAGTCTAGGATACGTCTTGAGTCGTGTCTCCCTTGGCTTCTTACTGCTGCGAGACTTTTTTGGGCCGCTTTTCTTAGCGAGCACGTAACAAATTTGTTTCATCCTGAATGGTTTCATGCTACTCTCGAGTGCATTTTGATGTAGGGGCATTTCTCCTTATCTAACAGCACGTCGCCCCCGATGTACCACACCAACTCCAACATTTTCTTTCCCAACGGAGGCCTCTTGCCTTCCTGTATGTCATAGCCTCAATACGCCCAACCGCCTTTTACTTCAGTCTTCCGTCTCCTCCTCTGTCCCTCCCTCTTTCTCGTTCCCTCTGATTCCGAACACACGGATCCTCTTCGTCTGTATCTCTTCCTTAATCCTCCGCATAAACCAGGACCATTCCGGCACAGCCTTGTCGATGCTGTTACTCACGTATCGTCCGTCACCAAGCATGTCATTTGCCCCCTCATTTCCTCTGCGTAAAAGGACCATTAACTCAGAGAACTGCTGGGATTACTACACCTCCCTCACCCTCTCCTTCACACGCGAATGGATCTGAATTCACTGTTTCACCTTGCCACTCACTTTACACTCCCCATGGTTCTATCTGCTGTCACGTCGACTGCCTCGTGCCTAAAGCTCTCCAGTTCTTCCCCCATTTAAACTCCCACTCTAACTGTCCTCTTTCAACCCTCTATTGCACCTCTGTCTTATTTTTCTTTCCGGTAGCTTTCGGCTTTCTTGTTTTACAACCCTCTCCCAGAACCTGTTGTAAGCCCCTAAAGAGTTTCTCTCAACGGTTGCAAATAGCAACAGATGAAACCTCCCCTGCCCTCCACGCCACCTCCAGCACCTTAAAAACCTGTCCCCTTGCTCCAGAAACACGGCATTTCTCTCCCTTAACACCCTCGAGCTACAAACAGATCAAACAGCCAAACCGACATCACACATCCTTTCCGTGGTGCTCCTCACCCTCGTCCTGTCCAACTCGCACAAATGCCTTCTTACACTCTCTGCTTTGTGCCAACTTCTGGTCTTTGCTTCTCGACACTTTCCAGAGACATCTCCAAATATTTGTTCCCTGGCGGTTCCTCTATCGTCGTCGCACGGTCCCGGTGCCGTCCACGAGAAACTCTCCTCCTGGGACACGTCCAAGGGTGACTCACTAGAGCACCGCCACAGACCTCTTGTTGACTGGAGCGCACGACGTTTCCACAATACCTGCTGTTGGGATAACGCGTTTTCCCAACTGCTCTGCTCACAGGAGATTGGCTTGGGGGATCAGGGTGCTGGCAAAACTCCTCACCGTATTCAATAAGTTTTTCATTCACCCCCCTATCTGTCCACAGAACCTTCCACATGGCATCTCTGTCTTCGACGTCATACGCTTTCCCCAAGATCAATAAAAGCTATATGCATGTCCCTCTTTCCTCACAAACACATCCCTTGCACGTTCTTGAATGAAACCGTCTGACACACACCCTCAATCCATACTTAAGTCTTAATCTGCTCCTCGTCAGTGCACGGGAGTACCCACTCAATAACCACTCTCCCTCGCGACTGAACAAGCACAGTTAACAGATCTGATATCTCTATATGTTTTCGAACATACACAATTTCCCACCCCATCCCCCTTGCCTTCATACATGCACCTCACCAATCCTCACACATCCTTTCAAAGTCCACTCGCTTCCATCGTTTCTTTAACACGCGTGACACTTCTTATTTTTTCTTTAACCGTAAACCCACCATTAGCTTTCACTCTCCACCCTACCGAGAAGTAAGATAATCCACCTCTTTCTCTCTCTCTCCCCCTCTCTCAGCACGTTCACATCCAATTAAATCTCCTTTGCACACCTGTCAATTAACGAATATAATCCACCAACGCTCGTTGACCAACAACATCACTCACCCATCTATCGCTTTATCTATCTACCTATATATATGTATATATATATATATATATATATATATATATATATATATATATATATATATATATATATATATATATATATATATATATAGATACATATATATATATATATATATATATATATATATATATATATATATATATATATATATATATATATATATATATATATATATATGTGGAAATAAAAAGAGCGTGGTTGAGAGAGCAGAAGAGGGTGTTTTGAAATGGTTTGGGCACATGGAGAGAATGAGTGAGGAAAGATTGACCAAGAGGATATATGTGTCGGAGGTGGAGGGAACGAGAAGAGGGAGACCAAATTGGAGGTGGAAAGATGGAGTGAAAAAGATTTTGTGTGATCGGGGCCTGAACATGCAGGAGGGTGAAAGGAGGGCAAGGAATAGAGTGAATTGGAGCGATGTGGTATACCGGGGGTTGACGTGCTGTCAGTGGATTGAATCAGGGCATGTGAAGCGTCTGGGGTAAACCATGGAAAGCTGTGTAGGTATGTATATTTGCGTGTGTGGACGTATGTATATACATGTGTATGGGGGTGGGTTGGGCCATTTCTTTCGTCTGTTTCCTTGCGCTACCTCGCAAACGCGGGAGACAGCGACAAAAAAAAAAAAAATATATATATATATATATATATATATATATATATATATATATATATATATATATATATATATATATATATATGCATTTTTGGGGGGGCTAAGCGATCCTGATAACCATTCCTCTTTAAGTAGACAACTCGACAGGCTTTTCCCCATTTTCATTTCCACCACGGACCCCGACTGCGCCTTCAATTACCACTTCACCCGGCAATGCATTCAGATCCCCTTCCATCAAAACTGCCAAAGCACTGCTGCTCCTCCCGAAACTCGTTCCATTTTACTCCACCACTCTCACTTCCTGGTGCGTAACCGGGATATATATATATATATATATATATATATAAATATATATATATATATATATATATATATATATATATATATATATATATATATATATATATATATATATATATATATATTATCCCTGGGGATAGGGGATTAAGAATACTTCCCACGTATTCCCAGCGTGTCGTAGAAGGTGACTAAAAGGGGAGGGAGCGGGGGGCTGGAAATCCTCTCCTCTCGGTTTTTTTTTTTTTTTTCTTTTTTTTTCAAAAGAAGGAACAGAGAATTGGGCCAGGAGAGGGTATTCCCTCAAAGGCCCAGTCCTCTGTTCTTAACGCTACCTCGCTAATGCGGGAAATGGCGAATAGTTTGAAAGATATATATATATATATATATATATATATATATATATATATATATATATATATATATATATATATATATTCTTATATGTGATTAACAATAATCTCTTGTGTGCATCTTTTTGTTCCTACCTGGATACCTATCATGGACTGCCTTGTGTCCACCAGGTGGCTAGGCTGTCTTTGCCTTCCGCCTCACCCCACCTAACATGCATAGTTGCTGCCTTTCAGTTCACAAAGACGTGTAAATCAACTTCCCATCTCACACGTGACACCTGACGTACGGTACGTTCACTCACACGACTCCTCGTCCTACGTAGTCCTGGGTTTTTCCTGCGGTGAGCGATACGCTCCAGCCTATTGGTTAGATCTCTCTCTCTCTCTCTCTCTCTCTCTCTCTCTCTCTCTCTCTCTCTCTCTCTCTCTCTCTCTCTCTCTCTCTCTCTCTCTCTCTCTGACTACACTTATATCTGAGTATGACATACTACTAAATCTCTATCGCAGATTGCCCTGAAGTTTCGAAGTCATTTTCAAAGATGCGTTGAGAAGTTTAAGAGAGACTCCACCCCCCCCCCCCCCCCTCCGAGCGAGTAAAACCAAAAATACAACCCTGAAAGTTTTGCACTTTTCCCTATCTTTATGATCCATAAATACTGATGATACAGCCTGTACTCTTTCTTTTCCTGCAGGCTTAGTCCGACTTTCGTTTCAAGTTGTGTGCAAAATTCTGGGAGATGTTATGATGAAGTGTGGCTCTAGTTGCTCTTCGCCAGCGTTTATGAATGTGCTGAAATTAGTATTCCTGTTTCGTAGCTTTTCCTATTTTTTTTTTTCTTTTTTTTCTTTTTTGACTGATATGTTATTCATATTCTAGAGCGTGCGTGGCGATTGGTGACAGCGTCTCCAAATTAGCTTTTCAGGAGATGAGGGGTGGGGGTTCAAGAGAGTATATGCTCTTTGTCATGATGACGATAACATGATAACATTACGATAACATGACCTTCCCCCCTCCAACCCCATTTCGTTTATCTACCACTGCGTTATCAAAATAATCTCACAAATATCAATACTTTACTTTTTACAAAGACTACTTGTAAACAGGAAAATGATAATATCTTGAGTACTTTCCTTGAGGTAAACAACTCTTGCGTCCACTACACACCGGAGAACATTGAACTCGTCCCCAAGTGACGCGTCACGCCTCACGCCAGAGAACCTTGAACTCATCCCGCGGGGTGAGTGACGGATCCTTCGCTAGACGCATTCTTTCCCCTGCCCGTCGAGTTCGTATTGAGCTAACCTTCAACCTCCTTAACTAATGTTGTCAATTCAGCTCCCGAGCCGAGGAGAGGTTATTCAAATAAACTTATACACTGAACGTATATATTGTCAAAAGCAGTGGCTTCCCGGGCGATGACAGTGCGCTCTCTGGTGAATTTGTGGAATTACTTTTGTCCATTGCTAACGTGAGGCATGCCTCCGCACTGACTGTTGTCAGGAACGAACACAAGAGACAGCCTGAGACATTTTTCCTTTTTCACTTCGTTTCATATCTGACGACGAATCTGTTTGATCAGCTATTCCCGAGTTAACTCCACCTCCACAGGTAAAGAAAAAAAAAATTCTATTTTTTTCTACGTGGAATCCGTCATATATATAAAGTCCTCCTGCATTCCATTACGATCATGTGTGCAATGCGTAAGTGAATATGTAGCGGGTTATTATACGACGGTCTGGAACAAAGGGCACGTCTGAGGCGGAGGGACCTATTGGAACGCATTTACATGCTAATGTTCCTCGCTCTTGAACGTTGTCCCAGTAATACTCGTTCGGAATTTACGAGGCCCACATGGCCCCCGCCCCCAACCCAGCGCCCTCCACCCAACAATACCCATGACTCTCCTATTGCACACAAGGAAAACTCCTGCCGGTCCGCCCGCCCACCTCCAGAGTTACAACTCCTGGCAAGGCACTGTGTGTGTGTGTGTGTGTGTGTGTGTGTGTGTGTGAGAGAGAGAGAGAGAGAGAGAGAGAGAGAGAGAGAGAGAGAGAGAGAGAGAGAGAGAGTTTTGAGTCGAGTTTCCTCCACAATGTGGATACTCTCGGAGAAGGCTAGGTCTTTCAGAGCCCGCAGTGTCTGCAGGTCATGAGGTATGAGGAATAGAGCCTCACTAGTTCTATCGCCAGTCTCAGAAATCGTTCTGAGGTCTGACGAACATGGCTGAGCCGTCTATAGCACAGACATCTTTATCAATTTACCCCCATCTCTTTTTTTTAAAATCTTCAGAAAATGTACATTTCTCACCCGTACACAGATCTGTTGTTGACCGCTGGGTCTAACTAAATTTGGCTAAATTTTATTTATTTATTTATTCTTTTTTTTTTACGTTCTGAGAACTGCTTGGAATAGATATAATATTTTTCACGTACGTTCATGAGGATTAGCTTAAGCTGGGCTAAAAAATGTTTTCGCTGCTTTTCCAGGTGGAATCGTCTAAATCTCATTTCGAATATATATACATTATATATATATATATATATATATATATATATATATATATATATATATATATATATATATATATATATTATGGCCAATAAATATCTCGTCTTTCTGATTTCCTCTTCGTCCATCCATTTGCAGAATCATCACCTCTCCGTTCCTCATCTTTAGCGCTATCTCAAGCAGTGAGTCATTAAGTGTGCTTTCTGGGTGTATCACTACTTCCTCCAGTAAAGGTCAAAGTCAAAAAGATGCTGCACTGGATCACGTACGAATGTATGTTAGTATGCATCTCCTGTGTGTGTGTGTGTGTGTGTGTGTGTGTGTGTGTGTGTGTGTGTTTACTAACAGTTGTCGGTCAACATAATTTACGGTTTTCCGGTACTTGGAGATATGTACCTGCTTCAAAACGTTTGATGAAGGAAGGCTTCAAAGCAACGTTAAAGCTGATGAAACAGAAGACATCTAAGTTAGGATGACCAAGGTTTAACGCGTTAATGTACGAAAAATAAAATAATAACAGCAGGAGCATCGTTTTCTACATGACATAGACCATACGCAGAAAATACGTAACCCTAACGCACGGCTTCTCCGGAAAGATAACGATGAAATACGGACAGGGCAAAGAACCGAGTGTACTGTAGGAACACAGTCTGGGGCAACATGGGGGGCAGCAGCAGCAGCAGGAGGAGCACGTTCACCACCATGCAACAGCAACGGGGAACTGCACCAACAGCAAGTGGCCACATGGGAACCCGGATGCAGGAGAGACTATGGCGTATGATGCTGATATAGCCTACCTCAGCGCTCAGTGAAGGGCCAAACTGTAGCACAGAACTGGCCTTTTTGCGAGGTGTAGTAGGAGTAGGAGTAGTAGTAGTAGTAGTAGGAGCAGCGGGCGAGAAGGTGAAGTGGGCTCAGGGGGAAAGGGGGAAGAGAGAGAGAGAGGGGCGGGTTAGGGGAACGTGAGAGAGAGAGAGAGAGAGAGAGAGAGAGAGAGAGAGAGAGAGAGAGAGAGAGGAGAGAGAGAGAGAGAGAGAGAGAGAGAGAGAGAGAGAGAGAGAGAGGATCGGGGAGAGATGTGAGTTGGTGAGGGGGAGCAGTAGGGAGAGGGGAGGCTGAAAGGAGTAGGTTGGGAGAAGCAGGGTTGTGGGGGAGAAGAGGCAAGGAGGAGTGAGGAGGATCTCCATCAATGCGAGTTTATAGTTACGTCCCGATGCACTTATGCACACAGCTCTTATGGTGAATACGTTCCGGGGCAAGTTCAGGCAGAATAAACTGGCGGTCGAACAGAATAAACTGGGGATCAGGCAGAACTAAACGGTGGTAAGGAAGACTATAACTAGTACTGAAGCAGAATACACAGGAGGTGGGGCAGAATAAAGTGATACTTGGGCAGAATGCACAGGTGGTGGGGCAGAATGCACAGGGGGTGGGGCAGAATAAAGTGATACTTGGGCAGAATACACAGGGGGTAGGGCAGAATAAAGTGATACTTGGGCAGAATTGGGCAGATCTGAAGTAGATTAATTAAATGAGGTAGAAAAAAACTACTGATGTGGCAGGGGGGGAAAAAAAATAACGCACAGAAACTTGCCATGAGGCAGAATAAACCAGTGCTTTAATCAGACTAAAACTGGTGTTGAGGCGGAATAAACCAGCGGTGTTCAAGGAAGCTGTGATGCTTATCTGGCTGTTGCACAGGGACAATGCTGAGCACACATCACACAGGCCCTCCACCGCACCGCACACCATGCACAAATGGTCACCTCCCAAAGCCCTTCGCCCGTGGTGTCATACCGCCTCACACAAAAATGTGGGCAAGATACTTTTCTTTTTTTTTAACCTTCTTTTATCTCGTGCGTTCACTTCACCAGGAGAGAGAGAGAGAGAGAGAGAGAGAGAGAGAGAGAGAGAGAGAGAGAGAGAGAGAGAGAGAGAGAGAGAGAGATTTCACTAGCATCTATCATAAACCAAAGTGGGACCCTCTGGTTTATGACTGCAGAGTTCCACCGCTTTACAGATAATGCCGACAATGCTGTTGGTAGAATGTCTATCCTTTTTTTTTTCTAAGCTGATTTGAACAGCTCAACAAAGGTGTTTGCCGGTAGGTAGACTTCAAGCTTCAAATACGCAAACCAGCGTTACATAATTTTGCTTTGAAAATGAGGGATGCAGGCGGGGAGTTGGTGGGAGGGGGGGGGGGGGGGGAAAGGGGGGGAGAGATGATTCAGTAATGTTACAATTCCAGGTATCATAACGTGTGATTTACATGCGGCTATAATCCATCATCAAAAGGAATTTAACAGTTCACGGAACCTAATGTGTGAAAAGCATTCAGTTTAGAACTTCATGAATTTAATATTCTCAGGAGAGAATCATGCTGGGTCCTTTTTTTTTTTTTTCATGCCTATTGTGTCATAATAGCCACACAGGCTTCTTCTGAAAGTCCCTATGGTTACCGTAGGCACTTCTCCGGTAGGATCAAATTGAACGCGGACGGTGTGATGGTATGCTGGCGTGTGGCAAAACCTCTGTCATGACTTCCACTAAAATATAAAAAAAAATGTACCATGGCTTCTACTGCAAAATCTCTTTCATGTTTTCTAGTGTTGTTGATCCTGTTAAATTTCCGAGAAGGACTTCATAGATATATCCTGATACCGAGAGAATCTATATTTTTATCCTCCAGTTGAAGCTTGCGATCTTTAGGTATTGTACTACAATCTTTGGAGTTCACACAGGGCGTTGGTTGAGTGACACAGGGCGTCCAAGTCTCAGGCGTGGTAGGAGAGGAAGGCTCTCCAGGATGAGCTGCTGACGACAGCGTACGAAGTGGTCTTCCTTTGCCAGTTACAGGTTCACTGAGGGTGAGGTAAAACTGCTACTGTTTTTTTTACGCAGCTTTTAACTCCTTGAGAAAAAAAAAAAAAAACGGCGCGATCCTAGAGCGCGACGGTACGACCCTTGAGTACGACGGTTACGACCGTTGAGCACGATGGCGCGACCCTTGATCACGACGGTCCGACCCTCGAACACGACGGTACGACCCTTGATCACGACGGTCCGACCCTCGAATACGACGGTACGACCCTTGATCACGACGGTCCGACCCACTTGAAGTACGACGGTGCGACCCCTTGGGTCTTAAGATGGCTTACCTTATCACACCTCTTCAGGGTCGTGTGACAAAAGGTTCCCGCCATTGCTTCCATGGGTCGGAGCGTCCCGCTGAAGGAATATATTTCCCCTCCTGCTCAGCCCATCCCTAGAGAATCACCAGCTCACTACTACTATGGTCCTGAACGAACTATATATCTCCCCCACCACAACACTTCATCTCCCGCGTCATCCACCTTACCTATATTTCGGCATTTTTCCCTCCGTTCTCTCTCTCTCTCTCTCTCTCTCTCTCTCTCTCTCTCTCTCTCTCTCTCTCTCTCCCTGGCGGGCGGGCGGGTGGGTGGGTGGTGGTGGGCGACACATCCCATATTTCTCATTCTGAACATGGTCGACCGCGTCCGCTGTGCAGTTGCCTCGCTGACTCTCCGGCCAAGTTGAAGATCAGGTGCAACCTCTCCGTGTCTTGCTGTGTGTGTGTGTGTGTGTGTGTGTGTGTGTGTGTGTGTGGCGAGTGGGTTGGGTTACATTCTTACGGCGTTCTGTTACACAAAACAGCTTACTTCTGCCATCGCGTTAGGGCCTGTGGCAAGAGAGATAGCTACACGAGGTGGAGGGGAGGAGAAGCTGTTCAGTCTTTTCGAGATAGTTTCTGCACGTGTTCCCGGAGGTTGTTAGATGACGCAAGTTATGAAGAAGGACCCTACGCTAGGAAAAGAGAAACAGAGGAACCCCATTTTTTTGCAGACGGGTTAAGAGAATGGTGGGTGGGGGAGGTTACGCCAAGAGACCCTGTTACTTGATGAGAGAGAGAGAGAGAGAGAGAGAGAGAGAGAGAGAGAGAGAGAGAGAGAGAGAGAGAGAGAGAGAGAGAGAGAATAACACCTCGCACAAGTAGAGTTCGTTGCGTCTCATGTAGTCTCCGTGAGGACGTAGTTATAGCGAGTGTAGGTCTACCAGGTCCGAATGTGGGTGGTGAGTGGTGAAACAGGGCGATGAGTGTAAAATAGGGGTGATGAGCGTTGAAACAGGACGGTGAGTGTAAAATAAGGGTAATAAGCGTTGAAATAGGGCGATATGAGTGTAAAATAGGGGTGATGAGCGTTGAAACAGGACGGCGAGTGTAAAATAAGGGTAATAAGCGTTGACACAGGGCGATGAGTGTAAAATAGGAGTGATGAGCGTTGAAACAGGACGGCGAGTGTAAAATAAGGGTAATAAGCGTTGAAATAGGGCGATATGAGTGTAAAATAGGGGTGGTGAGCGTTGAAACAGGACGGTGAGTGTAAAATAAGGGTAATAAGCGTTGAAATAGGGCGATATGAGTGTAAAATAGGGGTGATGAGCGTTGAAACAGGATGGTGAGTGTAAAATACGGGTAATAAGCGTTGAAATAGGGCGATATGAGTGTAAAATAGGGGTGATGAGCGTTGAAACAGGACGGCGAGTGTAAAATACGGGTAAAAAGCGTTGAAATAGGGCGATATGAGTGTAAAATAGGGGTGATGAGCGTTGAAACAGGACGGCGAGTGTAAAATACGGGTAATAAGCGTTGAAATAGGGCGATATGAGTGTAAAATAGGGGTGATGAGCGTCGAAATAGGGCGATGAGTATATCTGTGTAGTCACTTAGAAACAAACTTTTGAGGCTACTTCTTCTTTTTCCCAATCATATACATAATACCATTTGTGGAAACATCTTCTTTTCTTTTCTTGTATTCTTTATGGGAGGGGAAATTTCTTTCGAGGATGTACCCCCGGGGGAGAGCGGGCTGATTTACAATCAGCATCAATAAAACATCTCCGGAGTGGAGAGAGACAGAGATAGACACACGCGCGCACGGGATACGATGCAGTTGAACGGAATGACTTGCGAGAGGGCTCATTGGTATACATATTCATCGATGACATGTCATGATGTCTTGTTTACAACCTGGGACGAGGCAGGCAAATGGTCCATGAACCATGGGGAAGGGAGGGGGATGATGCCGCACGCTCCCAGGGGGGGATCACGGCCAGTATCAGACGGCCATAAGCAATACACGCCCCCCCCCCCCAACCCCCCAACCCCCTCCTGATGAAGTCCATAACTTCTGAGGGCTGAAGTTCCAACTTGCTTCGAGCGAAGGGGAGGACCCCACCACCCCCTAGTCGCCGTGGAGGCATCAACGCATATTTATCACTTTCGACTCCCTCCAACGACGACGTGTGCGACCCTTTGTGCAAGACCGTTGCAAAGCCCTTTGGGGGAATGATGATCATACCCGCGGGGCGTCCTCAAGGGCAGGTATACACATGCTGTAAAAAAAAAAAAAAAATGGCTGTATCTTCGAAATCGAGTAAGCGCGCCGTTGGTACTCCAGGTGTCCAGGGCTCTGTAAATAGGCCAAGATGTAACGTCTAATCCAGTCAAGGAAGTAGCGAGTTGACGAAGCGTAGTTTTGATTTTCAGCCACGTCCTACTGCAGGCATACTACCACCTCTGGGAGGTTAATGCCACCGAGACATCCCTGGGATGGTGGTTCCGGTGATGTTATCTATCTATATTCATCATCAGCGGTCGACTTGAGATGATTAATTCAATGGAGGTTGATCACTGCACCATCATCATACTCTGATGATCATACGGGGACGCTCTGAGGACATGCTGATAGGTTATTGATCCGTCATCAGAGACGGCGGTCTCCGGGAAGCGAAAGAACGATCAAAAGAAATAATTTCCTCAGTCGTGCGGGGGGGAAATAGCCCACGTCTCATGGTTACTCATTGATAGTGTTTATCCTGAGAAAATATAGGAAATCTTTGGAAATCATTTCTTTTGATCTCTGTGGCGTAAATGAGAGTGTATTTGATTTCTCGTTGAACGCACAATCCCTGGTTTTGAGATACTGATATTTCGAGTTGGGTCGACTAAAAGATTTTTTTTCTTTAGCTGCGTTCTTAAAAAAAAAAGGGGGGGGGTGGGGTACTGTAGTTCAACTACGGCGATGGAACTGACGGATGGATAAGGGAAACATGAGCAACAATGACTACTGCAGTGCTTTTACTCGGTAAGATACCAATAGACGAGGGTTACCCATGGGCGAAGAGACACAAGAGACGTAGGTCTGAAGTAAGAAGGAGGGGTCAAGTAGAATAGGGTGGGATGTGGGTTTGTGGCTGGAAGGAGAGAGGTCAAGTCAGGCAGGATGGTGTTGTGGGTTCGAGGTAGGCTTGGCAGGAGTCCTCCGGTGCTGATGAAGATTCATGGAGTGAAGAAGTAGCCCATGAGAGAAGGACGTGACTAGCGAGCGGGGTCTTCGTGGAGCTTCTGCTGGAGGGTGTGGCGCGCGCTGCCGTTTGTGCTACTGCCGCAGGGGGGGTGGTCGCGGACGCAGCGGAGGTTCATATCTCACAGTGAGAGATCTGCGTATGGTTTGCCTTCACTGGTGCCTGGGTAATAATAGGTGAGCGAGGTGAGGTCACGCAGGCGGTCCTAGGGAAAAGACGTGGCCGACTGGTGCAACTAGGAGGGAGCTTATTACCGGCCTTAAGGGAGAAGGTCGCAAGCTCTTCGACTTCACTCTTGGGCGGGGGGGCGGGAGTGTGTGATCTCGGCAGGGCTGGGGCGATCCGTGGGAGACAGCTCTTCTCAGAGAGAGTGATAAGGTCACCTGCTTGATAATGAGAGAAGCCGCCTAATTAATATCGCCGCCCTCCTCCACTACAAATTCAACCTAATTCAAGTCAAAAGACATACACGAATTGAGCTCATTACAACAGATGGCATTTCTCTGGATGGACTACGCCGTGCACTCTTGTATGTTTATGAATAAAGCATGAGGGAGAAAGATGCAAAGCAAGAATCTAATGATCTCGTAAATCATATACACCGGCACAGGTTGGATTATCTGATATTCAGGACGTGGTATTAAATATGAATCAGCATAACGCATTGTGTGTGTGTCGGAGAGAGAGAGAGAGAGAGAGAGAGAGAGAGAGAGAGAGAGAGAGAGAGAGAGAGAGAGAGAGAGAGAGAGAGAGAGAGTTTTTCGTAGTGTTGTGGTTAGTGATGCTGATTTTGAATTCACGCAGGGGCACGCCCGAGTTCGAATCCTGGGCGCAGCACTCTGTCCGCTATTGAACCCATTTGTTCATCCCCTTATCCCCTTGGGGCTCATCGATTAATGGGTACCTGGATTAGGCTGGGCTATGTATATATTCTCTCTCTCTCTCTCTCTCTCTCTCTCTCTCTCTCTCTCTCTCTCTCTCTCTCTCTCTCTCTCTCTATCTTTCTCTCTCTCTCCAAAACCACAGCTCTCTATCCACAACCAGGTCCTGCACACCTTTCTATGGTTTCCCTCAGATGTTTCACCTCTCTCACTCTCCATGCGTCCAAACTAATTCCCTACACACACACACACACACACACACACACACACACACACACAGGTTGTCCGGGAAAGACCTCCGAAGCTTCATTCATTAATAATCATTAACTGTGTCAACACACAAATCTTTTCAGAACGAATATCAGTAATAAACGTCTCTAAACGACGCGGCGTCATCTCGCGAGATTCAATATGAACCCCGTCCACAGCTCCGTAAACCCCAGCCCTCATAACCCTCCCTCCTGAGACGGCGCTACGACCTGAAAGGCGCTTCTGAACATCGCGCATGCGCGAGCTCTCGGCGGCGCTGTCACGCAGCCGAGGATCAGACGCTACAGAGATTTCGCGCCGAAACTTGTAAATACATATACATATACACCTGTGCGTGAGCCATGGCTAGGGCGCTGACCTACCCCTTCTCTGCCGTCTCACAGTTACCTTAAAATAAAAACGACAGACGGACAGACAGAAGGGCGTAAAAATAGGAGGGGGAGCGAGATACAGAGAGAGAGAAGTCAGGTTAAAGTGTGCAAGCTGGGGATGGTAAGAACGTATTCCGTCCCTGCGCAACGTAAATGAATTTACTGAGGGAAGTAAGAAGCTTCCGACCTGTGATGTGTCCGACTCAGGCAGGAGAGGCGGGCATTACTCTCCCAGCCATTATGCTGATGCCGGGGAAACACATGCAGGAATAATTTCCCTGAAACTGGTGGGAAAATTGTTTCAGGGAGAATCGTATAACTTAACCAAATATGAATTTACAGTGTGTGTGTGTGTGTGTGTGTGTGTGTGTGTGTAAGTGTGTGTGTGTGTGTGTGTGTGTGTGTGTGTGTGTGTGTGTGTGTGTGTGTGTGTGTGAGTGTGTGTGTGTGTGTGTGTGTGTGTGTGTGTGTGTGTGTGTGTGTGTTGTGTGTGTGTGTAAGTGTGTGTGTGTTGTGTGTAAGTGTGTGTGTGTTGTGTGTAAGTGTGTGTGTGTGTGTGTGTGTGTGTGTGTGTGTGTGTGTGTGTGTGTGTGTGTGTGTTGTGTGTAAGTGTGTGTGTGTGTGTGTGTGTGTGTGTGTGTGTGTGTGTGTGTGTGTGTGTGTGTAAGTGTGTGTGTGTTTCTTTATCTAGTTGTCTATACGTACTCCACGACCAGTTTCCATGAAAAGGGTCGTGGCGTTACCCAGGATCCTTCTCAAGGCTCCTGCAGCCCGAGGCAGCGCTACATCCAGTATCAGGAAACCGTAGGCTCCTTTAGACTAAATAAGTTCTCTGGTGAGATTGTACTCCCAATGATACAGCCTCGCCAAAAAGTTAATTTTCTACACCCGCGGAGTAACCTCGGGCGGGCGGAGTACGGTAAAACGTGTGTAAACAAGTAAAAAATAAAGAACGGTTTATTGAAATCAATTGTGTGTGTGTGGTGTGTGTGTGTGTGTGTGTGTGTGTGTGTGTGTGAACCATCAGTGAAGCAGCTGTTTACTCATCCTAAACGGGTTAGGAAACTTTATTTTTCTTCGGAAAAATTCAAATATTTTTTGAGACAAGACGAATTTCAGTTGTCTTGCTAACGCTGGCTTAATCGTACTTAGGTTTAAGTTTGATCAAATCTCAGAGAAAAAAAAAAAAATTCTTACGTCTGCTGCATCTGTTTCAAGTCGCTTCCCGAAACCCTTGTTTTTTTTGTTTTTTTTTACCTTTTCTTTTTCATCCGCAAAGTTTACGAACGAACTTCGGAAATCCTCCAGGCCTGACCTACTCCGGGTTATGCCTGGTTGTGCTCAGATAAGGTTATGTAAGTCGGGTGAAACAAAATTCTGGGTAATCCCTCGGCTCTGCCTTGGTCCGTTCCTTGGTTTTCCCCCGAGGTAAACATACGACCATGGACCTGTGGAACGATCCGGAACCCCAAAACAACACAAAATATTTCAAAAGAAAACAAAAATATCCGAATCATTTACTGATATCGCATTTTTTGCGTATCTTCATATCTCCAATGCGATACGATCATTGTTCGCGTATCCATGCAATGTCTGACTTATCTGATAATTACACACACTATATGATGAACGAGAAATTAGAAATTAGGAGTCTCGTCCAATCGGCCTGTGAACGAGAGATCAGAAGTCAAAAAAAAAAAAAGGCTTGTGTTACAGAAGGCTTGACTGCTCTCCAGAGTCTTGGGTTCTTCTCTGTAGCACCCGGAAGTGTGTGTGTGTGTGTGTGTGTGTGTGTGTGTGTGTGTGTGTGTGTGTGTGTGTGTGTGTGTGTAAGGCGTTAGGCTTTTCTCGATCGTCCAACATAACCCGAGCTTTGCCGCCGCCGTCCGGCATACTGATCGTGCCACCGTACCCCTGAGCCGTGCCCACTGGTGTGCTGATCGCTCGCCAATACCCCAGGCCGTGTGCCGACCAGTACACCGTGTTACTATATCAACCACCGGTCAAATACTCTCTCTCTCTCTCTCCTGAACTGTCCGATTACATCGAATGCCTGATGGTGGTTCCACCCACCAGTGGCGGGCGAGAGGATCCACTAAGCAGCCAGACACAACCATGACAACCTAGAGACCGACGCTCACGCCTCCTGACGACGCCCCTACACCAGCCTCTTCCCCTACCTCCCTCGACGCCCATCCTTTACACCCTCCCCAACCAAACCCTACGTCAAGCACGACGCGCACTAAGGCCTTTTTGTCCATTTATTCCGCAGGTTCGGCCTAACGTACGACCAGCCGCACGACTGGCAGCTCCGCATCCGCTACGTGCAGCACCGGGACGAGGGGACGTACCAGTGTCAAGGTGTCCACCCACCCTCCCCTCATACGGACCATCCACCTCCAGGTCGTTGGTGAGTCAGTCTCTCTCTCTCTCTCTCTCTCTCTCTCTCTCTCTCTCTCTCTCTCTCTCTCTCTCTCTCTCTCTCTCTCTAAATATCAACTGGAATTAAGTAAAATCAAGCCGGAAATGACATGGTAGCTTTCATCATAGTTTTCTCTTTGTCAACAGTTGAGTCGCACGCAATACAACCGACATACTTTGACTTGATTGTCACAAGAATCATGATCATGGTCCTGGGATGTGACAGAACCGGTCATGGATGCCCTCCTGGTTTCACTTGTCTGTTCCTACCTTCCGGTTGGTCGAAGTCTTTGTTTTCCAGACAGAAGGCAGCTTCTGTCCGCGGGTGGCGCAGGTTCTGTGAGATTTCTGTAATGGTACAGGTTGAGGATGACGTACTCGCTGGCACTACGGGTTGGGCTTTTGACAAGTCCATCATCACAAATAAGGAGGAAAGTGTGAGTTATTCCCACCTCGTCCGGCTCGCTGTGTGTGGTGCAGGAAGCCGGATCAGACACCCGGCCCCCCTTCCACTCCTTCCTCCAACTTGAAAGCTATGAATTTGCGGTTTAACCTGACCTCTCTGCCGGCTCGGGAGGCCAAGCTTGTTATGTACTTCCAAGGGAACCTGACACTCATGTTTAGCCGACTCGTAAGGATAGCGATTCTACCACTGACGCAGGGAGATCCCTCTCCAGATTCTGTGGGCTGGCGAGACTGCGTTGGGATTCTCAGTGCTGAGCTGTGTGCCGAGTTCCGACACTGACGCAAGACCGACCCTCCCCCACTGGGACAGGGAGGAGCTGGATCGAGCAGGACAGTCTCGACGTCCTCGCCATGTTAAAGTCGGCAGCAGTACACTCTCCCTCCACATACGACGAAGACGAGGCCACCCCCTTGAACGATCATGGGTGAAAACAGGATCTTTCCCCAAATTTCTTGACGCCAGAGACCGTCAAATCTAGACGCTTCTGAGAACTGTGTGTATTTCAAGGCTGATGTATCGAAGCAAAAAGGAAAAATCTTATCCATAACACTTATTATTTTTATTTCCAGTGTCCCACAAAGGGAGTTTATTATCAAATTTCTTCGGTTGTGTTGGCTGACGAGCCACTGCTGTTGATACAAAGCAAGAACTCTTCTCAACGTCACACTGGGCAAAGTCTCTAAAGCAACACCAGTGATGCTCGGCAGACAAAAACGACTTCCCCTCAAAAAAATAAAACTCATTATTTTCCCTTTTTTTTCACGTCTCCCATAACAAAAAAATAATGAAGAACTTTCCAAGTTGTGTTGAAGATTCACAGGCGGTACGACGACGGCTCCTCCTTCCAATAGTGCAGCCCTTAGACGGAAAGACTTTGCAAACAACAGAAGAAATTCCAGCTCAGCCCTCGTTAATGAGGGCGCTAAACTTTGGAAAAAAAAATATGACGAGCATTAATTTCTTACGAGACGCCTACGTAGGCCATAGCCAGCTGAAATGCAGGCACCTCGATGTAATGTGGACAGGGGTCCACTGTTCTCTTGGATAGTAACATTTAACATAGACACTTGACTGTGAGATTGCACTGGCAAGATCGCGGAGTTATTGTAGGGGCAGCTGAGTGCCCCATGCTGTGGGATCAAAGGAGGAGTGAGATTCTTCGTCCGACAGGTGCCAAAAGATTATACAGACACGAGGTAAGAAGCCGCGAGAAATAATTTATTTTGGTCGGGTGGCAAACTTGTCAGGAGAAATGGCAGGTCAAGGTAAAGTGGAGGAGACAGACAGTTGGGAGAAAGGTCCACGAAATTCACTTCTCTATAATCAGCTGCAGAGTACGTAAAAATAATTACACTTGTGACAAACTCTGGAGAATGTGGTCGAAAAAATTATAAAATTCGCAATTCTTCTTGATGTTTTAAATTACGCTTTTTATACAGTCTTTAAATAAGTATAATTTTAGGTTTGACTACTGGATGAACAAGAGAGCAGTCTCTAGTGCAGCAGCTAAAGATGTCTTTTACAAATACAATTATCAGACATGAATCACAGCCAACATTCTCTCGTATGTCGTTATAAAGTCTTGTAAAAATGTCAGCACAAATACGGCTGACTGTAAATGCAACTCCAGGCTGACAGTGGCCCGGACCCCAGACCAGCGTTAACCAGGGGTCAAGCTGACTGTGGCCAGCACCCAGCCGAACGTTAACCTGGGGTCAAGCTGACTGTGGCCAGCACCCAGCCGAACGTTAACCAACGGTGAGCTGATAGCGGCCAGGATCTGGGATACTGTGAATATACTGCTCCAGCTTGTCTTCCTGGCTTTACACCCGGCGATACATTGTGGTCAGGTCTTATGGACGGCAGTATGTATGCACCCGGACCCAGTAAGGTCCTGCAGGTATCTCACTTTACCTCAAAATACTGGACCAAGTCACACACTTCCTATATATATGTAACACATGGGTCACATGTCGAGACTTGAAGATCACTCGAATTTCAAAATGTTCCGTTCGAAAAATGTCCAAATCATACGCTCTTTTTCTGACTCTTTTTCATAACGTCTTTAGATAGTGTGGGATTCGAAGCGGCGCACGTGCCGTAATTCTAGAACTCACGGTCAATATAAGCTATAAGCGTATGGGCGATGGTGAAGTAACCAATGCTTTTTTTCCTCCCTTTATTGTCATTTTGAGGGTTTTACCGTTTCAATATATGAAAAAAATTAAAGAAAAATAATTCCCTGACCGTACACAGGGTCTTCTCTATTTAGACTTGAAAGTAGCGACCACTGATCAGAACATGTATATGAGCAAACTTGCAAACTTTACTTATACAACACAAAATGGTCTTCGACTGTGTCTGGAGACCTTGGAAGGAGGATTAAAAAAAGAGATCATGGAGCTGAACTAATCGGTGTCTGACTCGAGATTGCTCCGACCTGCTGCAGGAGTGAGCCGGGCTGAGTTGTCGCTCGGCTCCCTCCCCCCCCCGAGCAGGACTGCATCAGTGCTCGTTGGGCTAGACAAAGGTCGTTTGGAGTTAAATGACTCTCCAGTGACTGGATCACCCCCTAAATAACTCACCGTTTCGTCTCCTAGGCAGGCCCATTACCCGTCGGGAAGGCTCCCGCTCCAGTCTTTACTGTCAACTAAACTGATTGCGCCGTTTTCCTCAAGAAGACGAACAGCGCCCTCCTGGAGACGTATCCTCATGGTCCAGCCCCGTGGCACGCGTCCGTCCATACCCGCTTTCTCCAGCGCGCCCTACGGTTTAAATGGGGTCCTCCTGGGAGAGAGCGAGACACAGAACGCTTGTCATGAGAGAGACCATTATGGACTCCTTTAACACGCGTTAAGGGGACGGGGGTTCCTCCACACTCGCTGCCTTGGTTCCTAGATCCACAGAGAAGGACTCAAGGGGGTTATGAGATAGCTCAAGTGTCCCGTCCATCATCAGTAATTTTTAAGGATTTAAAAAAATACATATATATATCATGTGGGCATGTTTGTGTTACCGAACTCCTCCTGCTTGAGGTCACACCTCAGTGAAGAGTCACCTTCAGCGAGAGTGCACATCACCGTCAGCTGACGAGACAAGAAGTATAGCCTCGATCAAGACCTTCTCCCTCCGAGGTAGTCCATCCCATCCCCTGGTTCCCACGGTGTCATGTGATGCAGACTCCTGACCTCAACACCTGATTTCAAGCGCTTCATTCTCTCTCTCTCTCTCTCTCTCTCTCTCTCTCTCTCTCTCTCTCTCTCTCTCTCTCTCTCTCTCTCTCTCTCTCTCTCACACACACACACAAGCAACGTAACGTAACCTCCTTAAGCAACAGAACCTCGAAATCCCATTGCCATGGGATGACCCGCTCTCGACATTACCACGTTATGTCGGAGTTCTTCTTCAGTCCACCGCAAACCCTAACACCACCACTTCCAGACTTCAAAGTGGTACTGAGAGAGAGAGAGACAGACAGACAGAGCGTGAGTTTTCCCTTGACATCAGCTCGCGTCCTCGTTCCCTGTAACAATCACCGTAAACCGCAACGTAGCGCCATTCTCCTTTAATCGCCGGCGGTAAAAGGAAAATAACGAAGTAAAACGAGTCGAGATGATACAGTGGCCAGAGGAGAGACTGGGCAGGGAGGGGAGGGAGGGAGGGGAGGAGGGGAGACCACCACTGCCTCGTACTTCCTCATTTAAATCTCACACGTTCGCCATTACCGTAAGAAGAAGAAGAAGAAAAAAAAAAAGACCATTCGCTTGGGGAGCGCTGGCTATCTGGGGAAATAAGACAGAGAGCTCTGCAGCCCAAGGCATTGTTGACCGGCCACCTGGAACGTCACCTTGCGGCAGCGGCCCACTCCTCTGCCTCACCTGGTGTGCCTGAACGGAGGCATCATCCTCTTCCTCCTTAGCGTCGTCAGTGACGTCTCAGACAGCTACGTCCTCATTAAAGCTAACGATCTTGCCCTGTGTGGCGAGGTGGCGATGGGAATAAATAAAGGCAGACAGTATGAATTATGTACATGTGTAAATATGTATATGTCTGTGTGTTTATATATATGTGTACATTGAGATGTATAGGCATGTATATTTGCGTGTGTGGACGTGTATGTATATACATGTGTATGTGGGTGGGTTGGGCCATTCTTTCGTCTGTTTCCTCGCGCTACCTCGCTAACGCGGGAGACAGCGACAAAGCAAAATAATAATATCATAATATATATATATATATATATATATATATATATATATATATATATATATATATATATATATAAAGGTACTGGGAGACCTTATACCCTTGGGTGCGACAGGACGATCCTTCAACACGGTGGTCCGACCTTTGAGGACGACGGTACAATACTTAAGAGCGTGATAAGCCTGGCCTTTTAACCTGACTTAAAAATAAACATCAGGTCAAAGGCCAGGCTCTATCGATCCTCATCAAGGGTCGTCCCGTCGTTAACGGAAAGTTATGATGGAGCGGCAATAATACGCCCCACAATTACTCACTTCCAGAAATGTCTGGATAATGAAGCACGCTGAAACCCGCTACTGTTACGACGAACGGAAGATCTTAAACAACGTCCTTTTAATTTGGGTAATTCCTCGGGTCTGTTTCGTGGTAGCGAAAGTCATTAGTGAGATATAGCCACCATGGACGGTCCTGAAGCCTTAAATAAGAAAATCCTCTACAGAACAGGACGGGAAGGAGACAGAACATGTCATCTAATGGTGTTTCTGACGCCACATTCCAACCATACCAGAACACATTCCAAAAGGAAACGAGAAAATTCAGTTAAGACAGTTATACTTAAACGCTACTCAGAGAAGATTACATTTCCCTCATTTTTGTCGGCATAATCGTTCCAGAAGTCTTCACCTTGCTCCTTTGCCCCTCCCGGTCTGAGGTAAAGCATGTCTTTACAGAAAACCGCAGTACGCTTTTCCTGGCTTTCTAAGAATATGAACTAATTTACTTTCGTTCTCAATTCCACGAATGAAGCACCTTCCATTTCTCCCATCAGTGTGCTTCAGACCCCCCGCTCCTCTTTCCACTACCCATTCTATTACCTTAAATGTTTTTTTTTTTTAGTTATTCCTAAATTTCTCCATCATTTTTGTGCTATGAATTTGCCCAGCCGCAGTTCAGTAATATGATGAGTTCTCGGTAACTTTATTCCCTGTAAAGTAATCAGGTTTTATTCCCCTTTAACCACCCTCCCCCACCCCAACCATAACTATCATCTGGGCGGCCAGAGAATATCAACCCTGTATACCAGCTCCAACCTCCCACCTCTCTGCTCCATAACAAGATACAACAGGCCAGCTCCAGCCTCTCACCTCTCGTCTCTCTCTCTGTTCCATAACAAGATACAACCACCCACCTCCCGTGCTGGGGAGCTCCTCCTCCTCCTCCTGAAGCGTCAGCCAACCAGATGCTGCTGCCACTATCACCTTCCTCGTCTGCTGCTCCCTCTGGAATCTGCTGTCAGAATACTTTACCAACAGCAACCTGCCACAAGCCTGATCTCAAGTCACGTCAATTGTGATCATCTTTGTATTTCTGACTTCAATTTTTTTCCCCCTTGTCCACTCACTGCAACGGAGGCAATCCATATCTTGTGGTTCATTAGCTATAAATCTCCTGAGTAGTTCTTGGCAGCTTTTCAGAACTCGTCATACTAACCTAAGGGCCTTCTCTTATCTACCAAACCACTCGCGTTGCTATCCACCTTTTTAGACGAGAGCCAGGTACTGAAGTCTGTGGTCTTTGTGTGTGTGTGTGTGTGTGTGTGTGTGTGTGTGTGTGTGTGTGTAGAGTTTGAGGTACCGTGACTGTAGGGGCGGCAGCGCAAATCCTGCCGTCGTAATGAAGCACCAAGGGCCTTGTTCATTGCAGAGGCGGCCATCAGGATCCTGGACGAGCGAGGGGTGGAGCTGCGGGAGAAGTTCTACCGCACGGGTTCCACCATCGAACTCCAGTGCCACGTGGCGGACGTCCCCACGGCCACGACCCTCCAGCTGGCCTGGTACCATGACAACCACCGCCTCAACTACGACGACACCAGGGGCGGCGTCAGGTGTGTTACCTCACCACAACCTCCCACCACCACCTCCTCCTCCTCCTCCTCCAACACATGAAAGCTATCTACTGACTCACACTCGTAACACTTCGGGCTTTACTGATGACTTCGCATGCATTACCAGAATCTAATGACGTACTGACGTATACGAAACTGTCGAGACTGGATGTGTAACGATCTCTCTCTCTCTCTCTCTCTCTCTCTCTCTCTCTCTGTTTACCCCAGACACTAACACGCATTCAAGATTTACCGGACACACACAAAAGCACAGCGACTGTAAATTCAAAATGTCCTAAAGGGAACCAGCCACTTGCTGGCTTTGTAGTGAATATTGAAAAGAGAGAGAGAGAGAAAAAAAAAAGGGTAGATTACACTGATCATACCTGACTATACAGCAGGTGTGCTATACTGCCTGGCCCCATCCCCGACCCTGTAGGTACTAGGAAATGCTTGACAGGCGGACGGTAACCCAACACCACACTCAATGACAAACACAGGTTATGCTACTTGGCCCATAGACGGTCTCTCTCTCTCTCTCTCTCTCTCTCTCTCTCTCTCTCTCTCTCTCTCTCTCTCTATCAGAGCAGTGGGTCGTTGACTGATGCTTCCCTGGAGCGTTAACAACCTGAGGAGACCTGCAAAAAAAAAAAAAGAAAGAAAGAAAAAAGAAGCTTTTCCGGAGACTTACTCCGGAGAGGTGAATCGCCACAGAGCTCCTTAAGCCTTAAGATAAGTCAGAGATGCGGTGGGAATAGCCAAACAAAAACAATAATCTGATGGCCTATAAGAACGAAAATAACTTGGCCTATAAGAACGAGATGATTTGCTGGGGAGTACAGTAAATGGTATCCTAAAATCGCAAGCTCCATCTGTACTGACACGGTAGTTCAAGCCGGCATGGTGGTGTTGGTCGTGCCCGGTGTCACCATACCGCACTTCTGCACCTGGAGTAAATCTCTGGGGTGCCATTTGGGTAAGCATCTTGAATATTCCGAGTTCCTCAAATGACGATAAACTGCCTTTGATGTCGGGGAGGGGAAACCCGGGGCGTTTCCAGACAGAGGAGGCAACTCCCTCTGGGGTGCCACAGCTGTGGCTGTAGTCTGACGAGTGGCTGTAGTCAGACAAGAGGGCGTTGTCAGACGAGAGGGCGTTGTCATACGAGTGGGTGTTGTCAGACGAGCGGGTGTTGTCAAAGGAGTGGCGTGGCCAAACGAAGCGGTGGTGCAGTGCAACCATACGACTGGTGGTGTACACCTGGTGTTGCGAGGGGCACCGGCGGTTGGAACGCTGTGGGTTTATTGCCAGCGCAGAGACTCCCTGTAACTGGTCCCCTTTGTTGATAGAGTGGCACCAGATGACACACTTGTACGTGACTGTTAGGCTAGAGCAACGTCCCCCTCCCCCACTCATGGCTCTCTTACTGTGATGGAATACAGAACAGCTCGCATCAAGATGCAAAGTGACGCACACCTCTACATCCAATAAAAAACCAGTCTATCTTTTCCACTATAACTCTTTTTGTTCCATTATGGATAATTATCCTTCGCCTGCTGAAGCTGAAAGTATCAATATTCCTACGGCTTAATAATTTGTCATCCTCACTGGACTGGGGGTCATAAAATAAATCCTGTATGTCAAAACTGTCCTCCACTCAAGATGAGGCTCCCCACCCCTTTACTCAATTCTTTTCCAATTAGAGCGGGTTTCCCTTTCCTACAGCAAACATATTGATCCCATACAGTAAAGACGAGAAGTGGAGGACTGGTAACACATTTGCTCCAGCAGTCTGGCACTGACTTGGCAGCTTAATGTATCCCACCCTCCCTCCTTCTACTTCTGTAATGACAAGATGTATAATTGCCTAGCCAAAGGATATTTCTATGTGTTATTTTTTTTGTAATATAACAAACACACACCATTAGGCTAACACCCCACCATCCCCTGACAAAGGATCTTAAACTATATCCTTCAAGAGGTGAAGGTTAACTCCTTCACACCCTCAGGGAACGTAATTAATGAGGTCATTTCCAGCTTACTAACCCTGTTTCTCTCCCTCTCTCTCTCTGTGGGGGCTCCGGCCGGCCGGCAGCGTCAAGACGGAGCTGCGCGGCACCGTGGCTCGCTCTTGGCTCCGGGTGAGCGGCGCCGTGCGGGCCGACTCAGGCACTTACTACTGCAACGTCACCAACCTGGCCATCACCAGCGTCAACATACACGTGGTGCCAGGTGCGTCCCTGCTGTTGAGGCGGGTGATACGTGAGAGGCTTGTAGGTGGTGCTGTAAGGGACTGTAGGGGGTGGTGTAAGGGTTGTTGTAATTGATGTATGGGGGGGGGGGGTTCTTAATGGTAATGCACAAGTTGTAGGTGATGTTAAAGGTGGCGTTGTAGAAGCTATGGGTTCGATATAGCTGTTGCAGGTGGTGAGGCAGCAGCCGATGTCTGGAAGGATGGATCAGACACCCATGGCTGGCGCAGGATTTGGCCTCGGTACTCTGCTTAACATCAACGCTGAGAGGCTGGTCACACAGCCTATCTTCACGTGATCATACCACTTTATGTTCCCATCCGTGTAGACATGATTGCCCGTAATGCGAGGCACTGGAATGAGGACTGGGAAAACCATGTCTGGGTAGGAATGATCCCTCAACATTTGCCAGAGCAACACGTCTGCCCCGAGTGGCTCTCAAGTTCCTCCTACCAGTTGGAACCTCCGGTTAAGTCCTTTATCTCCGTGCCAGATGGATCGTCCGGGATCCTGAGTAGCCAGATATTCTGCAGGGGCTCCAGGATCAAGGGCTTAGAGATGGACCTTGTCCTGCGAGTGAATTCTGGTGACACTAACTGCCAGGTGTAACACCTGGTGCTGTATTGTCTGTGTGTACTGGACCATGAGATGACTCGGGCTTGGGTCTTCGTGTACTGGACCATAAGAAGACTGGGGTACGGATCTCTGTCTGTATGCTAGACCTACGATGACTAGGGTCCTGGTCTTGTCTGTATACTAGACCCTACGATGACTGGAGCCCGGGTCTTTGTATGTATGCTGGACCCTATGATGACTGGGGTACTGTTCTTTGTCAATGTACTGGACCCTATGATGCCTGGAGTCCGGGTCTTTGTGTGTATACTGGACCCTGAGATAACTTAGGTTCCAGAACTTACTTCTGCAGTAAACCTTACAACTGGGGTTAGGTCCTGTGTATCAAACCCCTGTCAAACTACAACTCAAGGTCTTTGTGTGTGTGTGTGTGTGTGTGTGTGTGTGTGTGTGTGTGTGTGTATTGAACCCTACGACATCTACAGCCTTAGGACCTGTGTACAGAAGAATCCATGGACAACTAAGGGCTGAGGTCTTGCTTGTGTGCTAAGCCCTGAGACAACTTAGGTTGGGGGTCTTCGTTGTAATGAAAGTTACACTCGGGGGGGGAAGGAAGAAGTTGACATCGAACCCTTTAAAAGTAAGCGTTTAATTAACTCCCCGACTTTGGTTCCCCCCCTTCCTAAAACTCCGAGGGAAACTTTGGCCTCGTGACAGATGGTTGAGGCAGAGGAGAAGCAGCCAGGGAGACAGTCTTGGGTGACAGGCCGTAGCTCACTGGGGAGTACACTGCCACTATGTCCTAAGATCCACACTGTTCTAGATCTAGAAGTAGCTTGAGTCTTTCGTGCCATTCTAAGACATAGGATGTGAGAATACACGGCACGTGTATCATCAAGATATCACAGATTTCGTCTTTCATGTTCAGGTGTACAGAGATGTGCTGTTGTCTTATTTACGCCTCAATTTGTAAGACTGTCAAGTCTTGTGTACGTCTTCTCTTCCTTCTTCACGCCCTCCCCTTCAATCCATCTCTCTCTCTCTCTCTCTCTCTCTCTCTCTCTCTCTCTCTCTCTCTCTCTCTCTCTGTAGTCGTGCGAACCGTCTAATAGTGTTCCCTCGTCTTGCAGACGAACACCCCGCCGCCATCCAGCAGGGAGCCGCGGTCTCGGCCTGGAGAGCCCACACGCTACTGCTGGCCGCCCTCGCCTCCACCCTGGCCCACACCCTGACCTCCTGCTGCTGCTTCTGCTGCCACTCCTCCTCCTCCTGTTACTCCTGCTTCCCGCCGCACAGATAAAACTGCCGGGCTGTGGTACGCCGCCGCTGCCGAGACAGAAACCGGCCCAGAAAAAAAAAAAAAGGAGGAGGAGGAGGGAGGCGGGCTAACATACGTACGTAGGTGTGCTGAGGACTTAGCCAGCCGCACAGACCTGGAGCTTTCCCAGCTAAAGCTGACTCTTCACAGGAACCTGGGGGACCATCGGCTATAATGACCCGACACCACGCCCACCCTACAGATTATGAAGGAGAGAGAGAGAGAGAGAGAGAGAGAGAGAGAGAGAGAGAGAGAGAGAGAGAGAGAGAGAGAGAGAGAGAGATTCTTGTTTTTCTGTACTGATTACAAGTATATTTAATACAAAAAAAAAAAAAACATTTTTATTTTTGCAACTAAACCATGTCTGTCTATATTGGGATAGCAAAAAGCCAGTACCTAACATGGGAACTAAAGATGGGGGGGAAAAAATACTACAAATTGATGTTTCCTCGATGTATATACTTTTTTTTAGGTGCATATATATATATATATATATATATATATATATATATATATATATATATATATATATATGTTTTTCGCCGTGAGGCACTGGTGAAGTGCGGCAGGCGAGGGAAATCATGTTACATTCATCAAATATTGGTGTTTAATGTTGCGTCCTGTTCATTACTGGTTTCCCCTAAAGACACGTCGATGCCTGATGCATCCAAGATTGTTCACTGAGGTCCTTCGTTGTGACGGTAAGTCCCACCACTCATCAAACCTTAATAATATTATTCTATACCATTAAATTCAATGTCATTTGCAAGATGCATCTTCTTTCTAATAAACGAGATCGAAAACCCATAAAACCAGTTTGAATCTCCATCACTTTGATAAGGACTTGTAGACGTTTCACACACGCAATCACAGTATAAATGCCTCTTGCTTACCTTTCCCATGTGTGGATGAAGAAGAATGATATATAATTCCTGAGGATTACATAAATAATCACGTAATCACAAAACAGAAAAATGCTTATCATCTTTCTGATGTACTGATGGAGTAAAATGAAATATAATTCCTACGGATTACATGGAAAATCACTCAATCACAAAATAATAATTAAAAAAAACCTGCTTACCTTTCAGATGTGCTGAGAGAGATGGCTGAAATATAATTCCTAATGATGACATAGACAATAAAATATAATTCCTAAGGATGACATAGACAATAAAATATAATTCCTTAGGATGACATAGACAATAAAATATAATTCCTTAGGATGACATAGACAATAAAATATAATTCCTTAGGATGACATAGACAATAAAATATAATTCCTTAGGATGACATAGACAATAAAATATTGACATAGACAATATAATTCCTAAGGATGACATAGACAATAAAATATAATTCCTTAGGATGATATAGACAATAAAATATAATTCCTTAGGATGACATAGACAATAAAATATAATTCCTAAGGATGACATAGACAATAAAATATAATTCCTAAGGATGACATAGACAATAAAATATAATTCCTTAGGATGATATAGACAATAAAATATAATTCCTTAGGATGACATAGACAATAAAATATAATTCCTAAGGATGACATAGACAATAAAATACAATTCCTAAGGATGACATAAACAATATAATAGGACAATAGAAAGAGATCAAACTACATTATAACAGCAACTTTCTCTGCAAGAGATTGTAGATCAGCGAAAACGGAAACAGAAATCCTTTCAGTGCAAAGAAAATGGCGGGCTGGACAGGATAAGAACGAAGGAAAAAAAAAAGGTCTAGTTTATTATAGAGTGGGAGCGTTCCAGGAAGAAATAATAATAATTTAAGGAAAGGCAATGAGACGAAAATCATGACGATGGTCGTCCAAAAAAAAAAGAAAAAAAGAAAAACAAAAACGACAACTTTCTTTAAAAACACTGCCCATGTCCTGTACAAAATACAAGAATCACAAATTTCCTCCTGAAATCCACGCAATTTAGATTTTAGATCTATAGAATACGAAACAAAACCAAAAAATTATTTCAAGCTGTGTCAACCAGAACGAACATGTTGAGGAAGCCGTGTGGTGGGGTGTCTGTCCGTCCGTAGCGTCTACCAGTAACAATTGTGGCTCGCGGATGAATCATTCCACAAGCGCCAATACCGTCCGCTCGCGCAAAATGCCATTTCAATCATAAATGACCAACCTACCAACTCCCAGAGCCACTAAATGTTAGCAATTGTGTACTTGCATTTCGCGGCTCCCGGACGCAAGACAGCAAACTGCACGCAACACAGAGAGAGAGAGAGAGAGAGAGAGAGAGAGAGAGAGAGAGAGAGAGAGAGAGAGAGAGAGAGAGAGAGAGAGAGAGAGAGAGAGAGATAAAGTCATCAGGGCTGTGTACATGTAATCCATCACACGGAACTGGGAATGGAATTCATCGTGACATGATGATAAACAAACGCGCAGGATAATAAGCGGCCTAATGGCAGATAGAAATCATAAAAAAAAAAAAACACCAGGTATTAAGCATGTTGATGATCGCTCTATAAATAGTTCTCGTATCATTCGCCTCCGGTCATTAACTCCGAGATAATACAACCTTTTTCCTGCTCGGTTTTTTTGGTTTTTTTTCGTAAAATTTGAAAATTGTGTGAACGGAGAGGGAGGCCGTAGCATTCATACTTCATCTGGCAACAGTGGTCCCCCACCCACCCACTCACCCAAGGGTACTAACCCCAGCATAAAGCCGCTAGCTACACACACACTGACCCGAAACGGTTCCCCCACCCACACCCTCCCACTACACAGCTCTTGCCCCATAGCACCACAGGGATCGGAGACACAGTCAAGGATCGAAAAAAAAAGAATAAAAGGAAAAGGAACTGGATCATTGAAATTGTGGACACTGATGTTTGGGGGTTAGCACAACACCAAGCGTCGACAAAGACACACGAGGAATGATCATGCCGCCCCAAACACCAAAACAAAGACACAATTTTAATCGAGTCTTCATCACAGGGACTATGTAGGCACGTAGCTACCTCACTACACAAGAATCTCTTGAGTCTTCACTCATAAAAAAAAAGGGAAAAACTCAAAGCACGGTTGAAGTATAAGAGCTTTCTAAATGTTGATCACAGTTGTTTGAATGAGGCTGCATATGAAGAACCTTTTTACATAAAGCCTAGATTTATCATACCATTGAGCTTACTGTATATTCTCAAGACTGACATCATGTACTGCTGACCCTAAATGCAAAGCACAGGATGATACATACTTTTCCACAAATATGAGAATGAAAAAAAAATAAATCTAAACCCCTGACAGACACGAATCCAGTTCAAAACCCCACCATCCCCCATGAATGGAAAGTCTCTGCCAATGAACGAAGCACTAACCATTCTAGGCAACATATACGACACTGAACAGACGTCATTCCCTCCCCAAACCAGTAACAACAACACAAAATCAAATGCCCTCAGAACACTGACAGATTGGGACATGAAAAAGAATCCTTCAACATTCTCTACAAACGATTCATCCGCTCCACTTTAAACCTCAGCCTCACCCGCCTGGTCTTCCAATGCCTCAAAAACATTCTATGAACAAAGCTTTAACCGCACAAAAATCGTGCACTCAGAACAATCACAATTCACAATCAACCCCTCAATCAAATCGACGTCGTCCCAGGTCAGTTTTCAACTCCAACCCACCAGAAATACATCCATTAGAAACTACGTCCCCCATACAGACACGAGTCACCCTTTCTCCCGTCTGCGTTCTGGACGTCATCCATTACCGCAACACCACAAACACCGTTATCAACATATATACCAAGTCCTTTCTCTGCGCTTGGACGCAAACACACATCATCGGTGGATGTGGCCAGCTTCCTGAGTGCTGCAGGAGACTCATAAAAAGAGACGAGACTCCTTAGAAAATATATATATATATATATATATATATATATATATATATATATATATATATATATATATATATATATATATATATATAAGCACCAGAAGCCACGCCACGGACAAAGCTGTGAGCAGGATAGCAGTATCTGCAAAAGTCGAGAGCAGCTCACCTGTCATGACGTCGAGTGCATGTAGGAACAAAGCTCGTCCACTGACATCATGGGAAAGAGAACAGTTCCTTTCTACTCTGTAATTTGAGACAGAATATCTCCTACCGTCTTCAGCAGCGGTCGCCTACAAACAGCAATACACATTTAACACGCTTATTACTTCTCTCTTGCTCACGTAATCCCTAAGCGCCAGACTTCACATCTGGGCCCCCTCGACACCCGCCACCTCTTTCCAAAATAATAATTCAGTCCCGCACAATGCTTCAGGGGTCAGACCACTTCCCCGCCAAATCGGATTTGCCTCAGCCACGTGTAAGTGGATGGAAGGGTCTTGGCACAGACACAATCACGGATCTTTTTGTTTGAGTCCGTCCATTTTTCCTCATTACCAGTTCCCGAAGACGTTCTGCTTTAAGATAAACACAGTCGACGTTTCAGAATAAAAGGAATCATTCCAAAAGGGGACAGACGTAAGCATCTGGTTTGTTTGCCTTCGAGGTTTTTTTATTCCTCCCCCTAAGTCACTTTCAAAAATCAGTCAAACTCTTCCGCTTAATCTGCAGTCACGTCCACTTGTGTGCCAAATCTAAATAATTCTACTGTAAAAGAAAATAGTACGACATTGAATAGAAAATAACATACTGATCCACGATAAACAAGCCAGACGGCGAGTGGAGCAGAGAGAGAGAGGTCCAGTGTAGGACGGCAGCTATCAGCCATAAATCAAGACATATTTAACGTTGGAGAATTCTTTTATCGTCTCGTATGCCCCGTTCCTGGAGACGAAGACATATATAATGCGATACGGGGGAAGGTAAGCAGTTCCCTCGTAATGGATCTGTCTAGCTGAGGAATGTGAGGAATTAAAGGAGGATTTGCGAGCCAAAATGAGGTGGTTGGCCATCCTGCAGGGTGGAGACAATAGGACGCTGCTGCTGTTGCTGGACAAGCGAACACAAGATTTGGGTATGCAAGACCACTCACTCACTCCCTCTTTCTCCACTTACTTAACTACCTACATATTTACGTATCTACATAGCTCTCTCTCTCTCTCTCTCTCTCTCTCTCTCTCTCTCTCTCTCTCTCTCTCTCTCTCTACCTACCTACCTACGTATCTCAAACTAGGGATTCCTAAACCCCCACGGTTGCATCGTCAGAAGTGCACCCTCGCTCCCTGCATATTGTTCATTCCAGATGTGTCTCCCCGGCGTGAATAATCCCCGCAAAGTATTCTCATCTGAGAGAGAGAGAGAGAGAGAGAGAGAGAGAGAGAGAGAGAGAGAGAGAGAGAGAGCAGCAGCAGCAGCAGCAGCTCCTCAGCCACTTAAGCTGCAACCCCTGGCGGCGAGCCATGCATACGCCGGAACTTTTAAAGAAAAGTGTTAAATGGCTAAACTAGATCAAAATAAAAAGTGCGCGGACACTTTCCCACAGGAAGAACGTTATGTGGCAACCCATGGAACTCAGAGTCAAGAGGCCCGGGGCCTTCCTCCTCCTCCCCTCCTTATCTCTCTCACTCTCTCAACTTGAATAAAGAATTGGCTTTCATGAGCGCGAGTCAGTCGTCAGCGGTGGCAGTGCCTGGTGACCTACCGCGCTCGCCGCCCCTCCCACCTTGCAAAGGTTCCAGCTCTAAGCTGGATTTGAGGGGGGTGACCCCCCCCCCCCTCCCCCGAGTCTGTACACAGCTGGAAACGACAGTTGGAAACCGAAGTCTCTACGGGAAGGGAATTTTCATAAGAAAGTTCACAAAACAGCTTACAAAACGAAGTTGGGCGAGAATCCCCCCCCCCCCCCTCTCTCTCTCTCTACCCCTCCAAAACCTTACCCTCTTTTGTCTTCTTTAACCTAATTATTATGTTCCTCTTAAGGCTTAACTCTGACGAGAACTTAGCGTTCCAGCCCGTGACGCATTCACGGGCCGCCTGGGGTCGAGCCCGCAAAGATTCGAATCCTGGTTGCGGCTGTCAGTCCACAGTCAACCCACCTGTTCATCCTCCCCTAGGGGCTGGTCAACAAATTAGGTACCTAGCTTAAGCTGGAGTGTATATATAAACACACAGCGTTAATGAGGTGGTCTTGAATAGAAAGTTCAGCTGCCCATTGTTTCAGTCAAACGTGTGTGTGTGAGAGAGAGAGAGAGAGAGAGAGAGAGAGAGAGAGAGAGAGAGAGAGAGAGAGAGAGAGAGAGAGAGAGTAGCTAGTGGAATAAGTCAAACTCGTCTCTGTTGGTTTGTCCTGGTGTATATTTCAGCAACCACCGAGGAGGACAGCTTGTGCTGTGGTCACCCCCCCCCCCCCCATGAGTGCCAGACCTGGCAGTATTTTGACTGCCAATCATTACAGCAGAGAGGGATGTTTGAGATGGTATTCAAGTCCAGCGGCCAAATACTGTGTTCATATCTTGAAAAAAAAAAAAAAAAAAAAAAAACGAATGCAAAATCTTAATAAAATGGATGTTGCCGATTTAAAGCGGATTTCGTCATTGACATTTGAAGCAGTCATTTAAAGAGGAGGTCGCGATTTAATATGGAAGTGCCGATTTAAAGCGGATGTCGCGATATAATGTGGATGTCGCGATTTAAAGCGGATGTCGCGATTTAATGTGGATGTCGCGATTTAAAGCGGATGTCGCGATTTAATGTGGATGTCGCGATTTAAAGCGGATGTCGCGATATAATATGGATGTCGCGATTTAAAGCGGATGTCGCGATATAATGTGGATGTCGCGATTTACTGCTGACGTCGTGACCTAAAGTGAATGTTGTGGTTTAAAGTGGATGTCGGGGTTTAGAGTGAACGTCGAGATTTACAATGGATTTACATCGAGATTTACAGTGGACACCGTGATTTACACTGAGCGCTGCTGTTTACAAGCGGATGCGTCGCGATTTAATGAATGATAATGATAATAATAAGGTATTCCTGACAATGCTCTGGCACGTCATTTGTAGGATATTTTCAAAAGAATTTCCCAGAAGAGGAAAATCAGATCGAAGAAATCAGGGCGTAAATCTTCCCCTTCCCTGCCAGATTTATACCCTAACCTGCTGTTCTCAGAATGGAAGAGAAAATTATATGTGCAAAAAGATGAGAAAGAGCGAACTGACGAGAATATTGCCAAAAAAAAAAAAAAGAAATTGACCGAGGTGAAATCTTCGCAGAGCAAGAGCGATACAATTGATTACATTTGTATTCATGTATCTTTTTTTTTCATATATATAGGTTCCTCCCACGAGAGAGAGAGAGAGAGAGAGAGAGAGAGAGAGAGAGAGAGAGAGAGAGAGAGAGAGAGAGAGAGAGAGAGAGAGAGAGAGAGAGAGGCAAAATGCATTTTCATCGGATCCTATATATATATATATATATATATATATATATATATATATATATATATATATATATATATATATAAATGGGTATGTTTGAAGGAATAGTGGTTCCAACAATGTTGTATGGTTGCGAGGCGTGGGCTATGGATAGAGTTGTGCGCAGGAGGATGGATGTGCTGGAAATGAGATGTTTGAAGACAATGTGTGGTGTGAGGTGGTTTGATCGAGTAAGTAACGTAAGGGTAAGAGAGATGTGTGGAAATAAAAAGAGCGTAGTTGAGAGAGCAGAAGAGGGTGTTTTGAAATGGTTTGGGCACATGGAGAGAATGAGTGAGGAAAGATTGACCAAGAGGATATATGTGTCGGAGGAGGAGGGAACGAGAAGTGGGAGACCAAATTGGAGGTGGAAAGATGGAGTGAAAAAGATTTTGTGTGATCGGGGCCTGAACATGCAGGAGGGTGAAAGGAGGGCAAGGAATAGAGTGAATTGGATCGATGTGGTATACCGGGGTTGACGTGCTGTCAGTGGATTGAATCAAGGCATGTGAAGCGTCTGGGGTAAACCATGGGAAGCTGTGTAGGTATGTATATTTGCGTGTGTGGACGTATGTATATACATGTGTATGGGGGTGGATTGGGCCATTTCTTTCGTCTGTTTCCTTGCGCTACCTCGCAAACGCGGGAGACAGCGACAAAGCAAAAAAAAAAAAAAAAAAAAAAAAAATATATATATATATATATATATATATATATATATATATATATATATATATATATATATATATTGGAAAGGATCACAATTTTGCGCGTGATCATGATATTCCTATGAGTCCACGGGGAAAATAAAACACGATAAGTTCCCAAGTGCACTTTCGTGTGATAATCACATCATCAGGGGAGACACAAGAGAGAAATATAAGTCAGTTGATATACATCGAAGAGACGAAGCTAGGACGCCATTTGGTAAACATGCAATTGTCCAAGACATACAACGAGCGTTCATAAACTTATCATTTTACAAATTTTATCAACAACTTTATTGTTATAAAATTTGTAAAATGATAAGTTTATGAACGCTCGTTGTATGTCTTGGACAATCGCATGTTTACCAAATGGCGTCCTAGCCATTGAAGGGCCAGTGAAGGGCGCAAATGGGGAGGTGATAATAAGTAGTGGTGATGTGAGAAGGAGATGGAGTGAGTATTTTGAAGGTTTGTTGAATGTGTTTGATGATAGAGTGGCAGATATAGGGTGTTTTGGTCGAGGTGGTGTGCAAAGTGAGAGGGTTAGGGAAGATGATTTGGTAAACAGAGAAGAGGTAGTAAAAGCTTTGCGGAAGATGAAAGCCGGCAAGGCAGCAGGTTTGGATGGTATTGCAGTGGAATTTATTAAAAAGGGGGGTGACTGTATTGTTGACTGGTTGGTAAGGTTATTTAATGTATGACTCATGGTGAGGTGCCTGAGGATTGGCGGAATGCGTGCATAGTGCCATTGTACAAAGGCAAAGGGGATAAGAGTGAGTGCTCAAATTACAGAGGTATAAGTTTGTTGAGTATTCCTGGTAAATTATATGGGAGGATATTGATTGAGAGGGTGAAGGCATGTACAGAGCATCAGATTGGGGAAGAGCAGTGTGGTTTCAGAAGTGGTAGAGGATGTGTGGATCAGGTGTTTGCTTTGAAGAATGTATGTGAGAAATACTTAGAAAAGCAAATAGATTTGTATGTAGCATTTATGGATCTGGAGAAGGCATATGATAGAGTTGATAGAGATGCTCTGTGGAAGGTATTAAGAATATATGGTGTGGGAGGCAAGTTGTTAGAAGCAGTGAAAAGTTTTTATCGAGGATGTAAGGCATGTGTATGTGTAGGAAGAGAGGAAAGTGATTGGTTCTCAGTGAATGTAGGTTTGCGGCAGGGGCGTGTGATGTCTCCATGGTTGTTTAATTTGTTTATGGATGGGGTTGTTAGGGAGGTGAATGCAAGAGTTTTGGAAAGAGGGGCAAATATGAAGTCTGTTGGGGATGAGAGAGCTTGGGAAGTGAGTCAGTTGTTGTTCGCTGATGATACAGCGCTGGTGGCTGATTCATGTGAGAAACTGAAGAAGCTGGTGACTGAGTTTGGTAAAGTGTGTGAAAGAAGAAAGTTAAGAGTAAATGTGAATAAGAGCATAGTTATTAGGTACAGTAGGGTTGAGGGTCAAGTCAATTGGGAGGTGAGTTTGAATGGAGAAAAACTGGAGGAAGTGAAGTGTTTTAGATATCTGGGAGTGGATCTGGCAGCGGATGGAACCATGGAAGCGGAAGTGGATCATAGGGTGGGGGAGGGGGCGAAAATTCTGGGAGCCTTGAAGAATGTGTGGAAGTCGAGAACATTATCTCGGAAAGCAAAAATGGGTATGTTTGAAGGAACAGTGGTTCCAACAATGTTGTATGGTTTCGAGACGTGGGCTATGGATAGAGTTGTGCGCAGGAGGATGGATGTGCTGGAAATGAGATGTTTGAGGACAATATGTGGTGTGAGGTGGTTTGATCGAGTAAGTAACGTAAGGGTATGAGAGATGTGTGGAAATAAAAAGAGCGTGGTTGAAAGAGCAGAAGAGGGTGTTTTGAAATGGTTCGGGCACATGGAGAGAATGAGTGAGGAAAGATTGACCAAGAGAATATATGTGTCGGAGGTGGAGGGAACGAGGAGAAGAGGGAGACCAAATTGGAGGGGGAAAGATGGAGTGAAAAAGATTTTGTGTGATCGGGGCCTGAACATGCAGGAGGGTGAAAGGAGAGCAAGGAATAGAGTGAATTGGAGCGATGTGGTATACCGGGGTTGACGTGCTGTCAGTGGATTGAATCAAGGCATGTGAAGCGTCTGGGGTAAACCATGGAAAGCTGTGTAGGTATGTATATTTGCGTGTGTGGACGTGTGTATATACATGTGTATGGGGGTGGATTGAGCCATTTCTTTCGTCTCTTTCCTTGCGCTACCTCGCAAACGCGGGAGACAGCGACAAAGCAAAAAAAAAAAAAAAAAAAAATATATATATATATATATATATATATATATATATATATATTATATATATATATAATATATAAAGCGTCAATATGTCCCTGATTAAGGTGTTCAGTTGCCCGTGCCGTCTCAGCGAACATGAAAACAAAGAACAGCATCTTCAGGCTGCAGACTTTTCTAGGAAAGTGCTCCACACACAAACACTGGCGGAGGACCTCAGGCAAGAATGCGTTCCTCTCAGCGTTCTCTGGCCGAGTGGGTCGTTCCCTTTGAGGCGTTCACCAGCTCTCGAGAGATAGCCTGGGGTAAAAACAACAGCATGAGCCGGCTTAATGCGGGAAAAACTGCATGAATAACGCGCATAAATCTGCGTAATAAGGTCTCAACTTTGATAATCTGTCATTATTTTCTCCAGTATTATCTGCTGATTTTGATGTATATATATATATATATATATATATATATATATATATATATATATATATATATATATATGGGTATCCCTGGGGATAGGGGAGAAAGAATACTTCCCACGTATTCCCTGCGTGTCGTAGAGGGCGACTAAAAGGGGGAGGGAGCGAAAGGCTGGAAATCCTCCCCTCCCGTTTTAATTTTTCCAAAAGAAGGAAAAGCGAGGGGGCCAAGTGAGGATATTCCCGCTGAGGCTCAGTCCTCTGTACTTGACCCTACCTGGCTAACGCAGGAAATGGCGAATACGAAAAAAAAAAAAAAATTAGAAAGGTCCTACGACTCCTCTTCACCCCCCTCTACCATCTTCATCCCTGTGATCACTAGCCATTTTTTTGCCATCACTTACGTCACCAGCATCTGTAATTTCACTACTCATGTACATGACCGAGTTCCAGGGAAGACATCGTATAATCTTACTGTATTTTTCGTCATATAATCGAGTTGTCATCTTCGTTATCAACATCCCATCTTTTTTCTTTATCTAATCTTACAATGTTTTTGTCATATGATCTTATTACAATCACACCATCTTTACAATTGTATTTGTCGTCGTGTAACCTTACCAAATTTTTCGTCTTAGAATCCTACTGTATTTTTCTTCTTGTAGATTTTTCCTCTTACAGTAGTGCAACTAAGCACTCCTTGTTTACGTGGAAACCACGAATGACTACATTAATTAAATCGTTCTGAATTTGGTTCTGGGGACGGTTTTTTTTTTTTTTTTAAAGAAATGATGTGCGGAAATCTAATAGCAAAATTAAAAACAAAAATTATTAAAAAAAAAAAATGGGGGAGGGGGGGAATATTCCCCACAGAAAAATTCCCAAATTGTAAGCCTATAGTTTGCCAGCAATTTCCGCTGTACTGCACAACTAATAACTGTCGAGCTAATGAGATGTCGAACTAATGGACACGTCGAACAACACAGTTGGGGGACCAACCGCCCGGTGATCAATGCTGCTGAAAAATACTTATCGATTCGGAGGGATTTATGGGACAGTTGGCTTACGAGGAACAAAATGAAAGAAATAACTTGTGGGAGATACAGATAAATCAACCAATTTTTCACTCCAACAAAAATGAGGGAGAGGGGTGGTGGCTGATTCAATGTATCCTTGCCATGTCTGTCCTCCCGTCTGCAAAATATTTAGGTGGACAGACGCCGTCCCAGGACAGTTAACGTTACCGCAACGACACATGGCAAAACACATGACGATGTTGTCCGTGCGCCACATGGGCTCATAACTCGCGAGGGAACCGTCCGGTTCATCCCTTTGTTGCACGACGGTACGAACCAAGAGTACGACGGTGCGATCCTCAAGCACGACGGTGCAATCTTTGACCACGAAGGTACCGTGCGACAGTGAGATTTTCCAGCATGACCCTCGAGTATGATGACCTGGCCTTTGACTCCCGCCCCCCATCCTCCACAGGTTGTACCATTGTCCATAAGACTCTTATCATCGTGCTGAAGGATCGTACCGTCGTGCTCGTGGGTCGTACCCTCGTGCTCATGGATCGCACCGTCGTACTGAGGGATCGCCCCGTTGTGCTGAGGGATCGTACCGTCAAGCTCAAGGATTGTTTATACATTCATGATTTTTGCATCTGGAGGGTAAGTATTTATATCCATATTTTGTTTTACCTTAATGTGTGTATTTATTCTTAGATGCAATCCACAAGTGGAAATTACATTTCCAGTCAACTTCACAAGTGGAAATTACATTTCCAGTCAATCTAACAGATTTTTGCTACGTGGCTGGGCTACAGGAGTATTTAAGTTCACAGCAAACAATTTCAATCGGGAATCAAATTATACTTGTGTGGTGACCAACAAGCCACAGACAAAACATGCCCCAGTCAAGGCCATCTCGGGTGAAAACAAATACGAAAAAGATAGAAAAAAGAACGAATACATTAATCATAGCTCTGCAAGTGTTTGTCAACCTGAATCTTAAAGGTGGAGTTACAGGGTTGCGCCTGCCTGTGGTTACGCTCAGAGCGAAAAGCCATTTCAGCAAGTCTATACCTTCGCCTGTTGATGATGGGGAGTACAGTCTTATCGAAAAACTCACTCCAAAAGAGTCCACCATTTCCCTGAACATGAGGGAGCCCAATGAGAGTCTTGGGGTTAATGATAATAATAATAATAATAATAATAATAATAATAACAATAATAATTATCCCTGGGGATAGGGGATTAAGAATACTTCCCACGTATTCCCTGCGTGTCGTAGAAGGCGACTAAAAGGGGAGGGAGCGGGGGGCTGGAAATCCTCCCATCTCGTTTTTTTTTTTTTAATTTTCCAAAAGAGGGAACAGAGGGGGCCAGGTGAGGATTTTCCAAAAAAGGCCCAGTCCTCTGTTCTTAGCGCTACCTCGCTAACGCGGGAAATGGCGAATAGTTTGAAAAAAAAAACAATAATAATAATAATAATAATAATAATAATAAATAATAATAATAATAATAATAATAATCTTTAAGAGAAGTTATAGGAGGAGGGAAAGACAAAAGAGGAAAGAGGATTCCACAGATTCGGTGTTCGAGGAAAGGTATCAATACGACCAATCCTCGTGTTACCAACCACCACACAGAAACTACGAGAAGCAGCATACAGAGGGATGCCGTTGGTCTAAGGCCTTGGTGGTAGGACCACGTGCAAGGAAGGAGGAGGAAAGGTTGAACTAAAGATAATATCGATGCTTTTAGTTAAGGACTAGATGGTTATGTCAGCTGAAGTCAAAGTAGCACTATTCACCTACATGGAGGCGTGCCTGGTTTACAAAAAAACACCTTTGGAGTGATTCCGAACAAAAATGAAAGCAGTGGGTTTCAGGTAAAGGGAAGAGTTGATTTAAAGCTTTCCTAATATATGGATCACGTAAAAATACAAGAGATATTGGTAAAGAGCAGCTGTTTAATCGTACAATTTTCTCTGCGGAAAGTCCGTCCACTGCGTCGAACGATTCACCTTACGTACAAAATAAAGATTCTGCATGGAGTTATGTCCGGCTCCCACACCCGTATGGGTGGATCAACAGAGATGAAATTTTGTGAGCGTATTCAGGATTCCTAAGGACAAAGTTTGGTAGCAAAATGAAAAACAAAAACAAGTAAAAAAAAATGTCCATTATGGTGAGACATACGATATGGTATTGTCGCCGAATACGTTTTTCTTCTACTGAAACATGAATTCCACATTCCTGACTGATTACAAAAGCAGCTGAAGCCACTTCGCGCCCTAGCCCTCTGCAACAGAGATCAGACCAAGTCCCGAAGGGCCCCAAATCTGCTAGCATGAATATAAAAAGAGAACGTATGAGTATTACCGGAGAGCATTTGTCTTTTCCCTCTGGATATAAGCTAATGCCCTTTTGCTCTCCGATACTTAAGAATACTTGGTCTCTATCTTGACCCCCAAGCCTGCTTCCGTGAGTGGGAAGCAAGCACAAACTTATGAGGAGATACGTGCGTGTTGGGGGCTACACTCACTCTTACCATCCCTATCGGAGCATTTCGCCAAGAACGCACAGAGCCGCAAGCTCTCAGCGGAAACTGTTCAGGTTTTACTCGAAAATAAAGTCAGTCTTAACCTTCACAATTTAAATAATTTTCTGATTATCAATTCTGTAACTAGCTCAGCAAAACAGATCTAGTGTTTTTTCTCTCTCTAGATCCGGCGCCTGTCCAATTTCCTAAACCATTCCATCTGCAGAAGCTGAAAAATCACGTAATAAGCTAACCCTTTTTTATTCCTCTGAGCTTTGCATTTACATTTTTCCGTTAAGTTATTTACGCACAAAATGATTTTACCCTTCAAATATCCGATAAGGGTTCATACATTATGCATTTGTCCAAGTGCAGTACCTTCTCCAAGCATCATTTCACCCACAAAAGATTTCCAGTGCATAATGAAAAACAGAGCCGATACAAACGTAATCAACACTCATCACAAACTGAGTTAGCAAAACAAGTCAGCAGAGTTTCTCCAACGTAATTACGTCTTACCCAGAAGAGCCGGTCTTAACCTTATAAAATGCAAATATTTCTAAGTTCTTGAGTTTTTCTGTCGACTGCTACAATTTTGCTCGGATATGTAGTATGCTAAACGTACACAATTATACAAATATATATATATATATATATATATATATATATATATATATATATATATATATATATATATATATATATATATATTACTAGAAAACTCCAACCCCTGCATGTCCCTTACCTTATCGACCCCCATCCCTTGAAATGCTCTCCCCTGCATGGTTCTCCCTTCCTCTGACCACCAACTTCTTGCATTTTCCTCCCTTTACACGATCCCCATCCCAGCACTCCTCAGCACGGCCCTCCTCTCCCCTAGCCCTGCATCCCTAAAATTGCCCTCTCCAAATCCCCCCAGACCCCCACTTTCTGCACGGTCCCTTCCCTCTTCGGGACACCCCCCCCCCCCCCCCATTCAACCGCACTACCTAACCCTCAGAAAAATTGTACGGCCCTCTCTTCCCCAGACCCTCACCCTCTGAATAGCCCTACCCTCCCCAGACCCCCACTTAGTGGTCTGCCTTGGTTCTTATATCCAGCAAAGGCCAACACAGTTAAGCGTGGTGTATTATGCCTAACACTGTTAATTAAAAAGACATAAAAAGTGTCTGGGTTGTGCTCTTTAGTCACAACCAACATTTCTGCTACGTTAAAGAAAACGTGGCGGTTTTGGTCCAAACTGATGATAAGTAATGGACCTCAGTGGTGTAGCTGTCCGCGTTCCTTACCGTGACCAACTCTTAATCCACCCCAATGGATTGATCGTTAAAATTTGTTGAGATGGCCTTGAATACGGCTACTGTTCCAAGTGCCATCTAAAAAAAAAAAAAAAGCCACGCCACTCCTTCAGAATAATACGGTTATTAATCAAATAATTTTCCCACAAACTTGATCGCTGTTTCCCATATCAGCGAGATAGCGCCGGGAACAGACGAAGAAAGGCCATATCCGCTTACAACCATTCTCTAGCTATCATGTATAATGCATCGAAACCGCATGTCCCTATCCACAACCAGGCTCCATAGAATTTATCATTATTCATAGTATCAACACCACTCCTATGTTAAGTTGTGGATCAAGAGAATACAGGCATATGCACTTTAAGGAAATCAATTTTACAGAACTGTTGTCCTGGGATCCGTTCCCATACCCGCTGGTTGGCAAGAAGCAGATACGACCACTTCACTGAAGCAATTTGCTATAGGAAATGAGAGCTATCAATACCTATGTGTCATCATCGTACTCAAAATATGCTTTGAATGTTTCTTATCCCCAATCAACCCACTAGCATCATCTGGAATGTCCCTAGCACCTAATAAATTTTCTCAATACATTTCCCCTGTAGTCTATCTCTCCTTGTTCCCCCAACTGCACTGCTAGATCATATAGCTATCACCTGCCACAAAACTCTCCCACCGCGCACTTCTAATGATTTCTTCACACCACATACTCTTATCACACCTATACTTTTCTCTCTCTTCTCTTAAGATTTCTTCACACCACATAACCTTCTCACACCTTTACTTTTCATTCTCTCTCTCCTCTTTACTTAGTGCAACACTACGCAAGTTATCTATCCCAACTGTTCGTATCTTTTACCCATATCCTGCTTACACATAGTCTGGATTCACAACTATACTGCTGCGTTGGGACAACGGCTGTCTTCCGTTCGTTTCACTTTTTCCCCTTGAAACCACAGATTCATAAAATCAATTACGGTGGAGGGAAATCAATCATGCTAAACGAAACACAAGCTAATAAATGCTAAGAGGAAAATCTTAGATATCATCAATTGGTCAATTTAATAATGGCTGTGCACACAAATATCACACGGAGTATAGCAAGATCTATTACAAAACAACAACATTGGCAACTTGGTTCTTTTCGACATATACGACCGAGACTGAACTGGTTGAATGCTTAAAAACATTTTTTTTCAACGCGGCCCTTTAATCAAGCCCAATTGCAGGAATGGTCAAAGAGGGATGTGTACAGTAATGGGAAGGCAATAGCAAGAAAACGTGAGCAGAGCAGAAAGCAGTGAATGGGATCTGACTTTGCTTTGGCTTACGGTAGTTGAAGATCGTCCATAATCATAATTAGAGTCTCACCGGCCTCGTGAAACAAGTAAGTTATTCACGATGACAGTACATTTTTTTACTTTTTTGTCACTGGTTGATGCAGTAAACGCTTGGCTCGGCACTGAGTTGTTACAAGAATTTATGGCATAAAAAATCTACATAGGTCTAGTTTAGCTCCGTTTTGCTATTAACTTTGGATACTGAGTGATTTTGCTTTAAAATGCTATTGTAGTGTTTTGATATATAATTGCTAAGAAGAATGAACATGAGCCATACATTTAATTGAACACCTATCAAACTGACTATAGTAGTGAAGTTTGGGAATGCTATTGGTTCGAGGCAATTTTAACTTATCCATATCAATTTCAATAATAAATGTAGAATCATCACACTTTACAGAAATCTTATTCCACCTTCATAGACCACTCAAAACGATGAGAATAATTCAAGTTTACAGACACATCAAAGCTAACTTAAGTGATAATTTTGCAAACTAGTTGGCATTGAAGTATCAAGTTATTTTTCCAGGTAATTTCCATGGAGACACAAGTTCTAATTGATAAATTTTGACGAAAGTGTTACCAGTGGATGCCTTACACTGTCTCCAGGTGATACAAAGTATGGGATTTTACATATAGCACCTCGTACTCCAAGTTTAAGTTCTCGCATATTGGGCAGGGCTTTAATTGGAGGGAAATCAGGGGGTAAAACCCATATATCAGTGCATTGGTAATACTTTCATCAACATCTAGCAACTAGAAAGTGATGTTTGAGACACCTAAGGCATCCTAACATCAATGTCTAATTAGACTATCCTGTACGTTGTAAAACACTGAACTTTCTTGGGTCATGGATCCTGCCTCAGCATTCCTTAATAAGACTTTTGTAGGATAAGAGGTAGTGCAGTAACATCAGCTAGATGTTAGAACATTTAAAGTACTATTCCAACAGGTATGCTCTGAGTCTGTTGTGCCTTAACATAACTATTTTTATGTTTCTGATTTCCACTCATGGCCATTGGTGCCATTCAGATTCATGTTTCCCAAGATATTTGTGCTGTCTATTTATTTGCCATTGTTCAGTATGATGGATTTCAAGATATTTCTTCAAAACTTCATTATAATCAGCAAGGGCTGGTTCTATATTAAATATTATCAGTACTCAGGAAGATTCTTTTGCAAATGTATCAGCTCTCTCATTTCTTATAATGTTACATTGCAATGGAGTTCATTGGAAGGCATTTCTAAATTCTCTATCAAACAGATTATTAATTACACATAGTTATTAATCAATTATAAATATTTGAGCTTCAGAGCTACTAAAGATTCCAATGCACTGATTCAATAAAAAGAACTATTGATGCCAGATGTAAAGTGCTTGATGCTCACTTCAGTGTTTTCTGTATTATGAATAATTCAACTCTCATTTCTAAGTACATTCCATCAAATCTTGTTTACTTCTGCTCTATATATTTCTATACTATGCAGACCCCCTTTATGGGACTTTTCTGAAAAAAGAAATTTATTTTTCCATGCCAAATGAGTAATTTTCTAAAATACAAAATGTAAACGACAATATGGTATATCTGTTCGTAGGTGTGGGACACAGTGCCATTTCTGTTGCAAATTATTGATGTTTTGGTATTTAACATATATGTACATGCATTTTCATGTTTACACACCATATTCTTTTCAATATTGTTTTTGCTTTTTGTATCGTACACCTAGAAACATGGATCCTGAGACACCTAATATATCATTATGATCAATTTCAGTCTCTAGCATTTCAGAGGAAAGTAGTTTGAATCCCAGTCTCCCTTTCCACAGAGGAAAGTAGTTTGAATCCCAGTCTCCCTTTCCACAGTATGAGACATCTCAGCACAAATCTTGAAATAGCATATATTTTTCTCTGAATTCCATACAGAACTCATACGAGTACCAGACTAATTTTTCGCATCTTGTCATTACCTGTAAGCTGCATGTCTGTAAAATTAAGGAGCCAAAGAAGTTGAATAATTTTCCTGATAAACCATATCTTAAACATCTCACAGATGGTCCAATATTAATAAATTTCATGTTTCTGATTACAGGCCATCGTCATCACCATATACAAAAACTTGTAAATTTCATCTCGAGTGGTGTCAGGGAACTTGGAGAGCCATAGAAAATGTTAACTGTTTATCTTTCAGAAAACCAAAAAAGGGATTATTTCAGTCACTGTCACATCCATGAAATCACTATCAAACTACTCTTAAAAATATTTCAGTTCCTCAGAATTCTCAATAACAGAACAAACATCTGTTATACCTGAGTTACTTCTATCAAATACAAAACGTGATGAAGTGAAGATAGCAACACCCATCCATGCTCATGAAGTAGATGGCAAAGTGACAAAGTAACTCTCCTCTAAAGTGTCTTAGTAAAGTATATCTGCAAAGTCCATGTAATGATTTGGGTTTTCTTGGCACGGCTCATGCGAGGTGAGGTTGTTATACCACATGCTTCTGCAATGCTATAGTTACTCGCTAATTAACCAGAAAAAATACAGACTAATGTAGGGAAATACTCCCCGAGATGCCAAAAAGAGAAATTTGGCCTTTTGTCCACTGACTGAAACTTCAATGTAAAAAAAAAAAAAAAAAAATAATGCCCCATACTGCCATGTATGGACTTTTTAAAATGAGATCCTACATATGGGATACTTGCAATCAGCTCCCAGGGGCAAAACATCCCTTACAAAGTATTGGATATCATGGATATCAGTGGTCAATGGGTTAAGGGGAATCTCGAAAACAGCTTTGGTGGAATTATTTTAGCTCTAATAATATGGTGGATATTTACTTGGAGATCCAAATCTTGTCCAAGGGGGTACTGTTGATACTAAAACACAGCTTGCATTAGATATCACTGGAAGGTTCTATATTAATGTTTTACCCTTTTCTCTAATAAAGGCTGATTTTTCGTTAGTCAAGGGATTCCAGTTCAAAAGTCTTCTGTCATGCAAGAACTAATTTTTTACATGTCTTCCATCAAAATGTTAAACTTTACAGTAAAACTTTTGCGTAATTTCTTCACTTCCCTTTTACAGAACATACCAAACATTTACATCCTGATGCTACTATGGGGATGATTTTACATGTTCTACTTGCAATTCTCAAAGCTTTTCTATTCCTTTCCCTCTTTGGCATCGCCCAAAGCCTTTGCCTCACTGGACTCGTCTAAAGCTTCTACCCTGTCTGCTTTTTCAACATTTTCTGCCTCAACAGCATTGCAAAATGCCTCTGGTTCATCAATGTTTTCAAAAGCCTCTGTCTTACTTCTTATGAATGAATTAATAATTATTAACATCATATCAGCTCGCAAGGATTTCAATGAAGATGCTCTCATAATTCTCCATTTTTATTACACATGAAGTTAACCACATAAAGCAAGAATATTGCAAATGCTTCTGGTAGTATTAGTTAAGCAGTGGTTTTGAATTTTTCATTTCTTATGGTTTGCTTACTGCTACGTCTGATCATTTGAGGGTGGAATGGTAACAGCTGTCCAGAGTTTCTGCATTAAATTTAACAGGCTCAGTATGGATTATAGCATCACCAATGCATCTTTGGATAACAATAATAAGTATACTCTCATTAGCATGCATCTTAGTAACACAATTTCTTGGTCATAAGGTTGGGCAATTTGCCTTTGGTTAACTTTGAGGTTTAACCAGCTTAGCTGTTTTAGCATATCATTACCCAAGCATTTTGCACGTGTTACATGACCCACAATAGACAATCATGGCCAAATCTTTTGGGAGAGGCATTACAAGGGTTTAATGGTAATGTTATCTAATCTTATGGAATTCATAATAGCAATTTCAAGTGAAACTGTGAGGTACATCAGAAAACAACCCTAACATTATATTTAAGCATTTTGCTCCAGTTTACAAATTTATGGTACCTAATGACTCGTTTGTATGGCAGATTTACATATGTTTAATCATTCTTTTTTCCTCCAGATCTCCCTGATGATGTATACCTTGTGGCACTCCACTTTCTACTCGTATGTGGATGGAAAACACTTGACAGAGCAGTCACTGATTCTCATTATTAAACTTAATCTTTCGACCACTTGAGAGATTTGTAAACGTGAACAGGATTAACTTTGTGCAGTTTTTTTTATCGAACAATCCTTAAACTCGGATCTATCCGAGTCAGAACGCCTAGCTTTGCTACTAGCTACAAATTCTTGTGCATTACTGCCGCTAGCCTTAATTATAGTCATTCCATTACTATTGACAACCGTTACATCAAGCCGAACTAACGTCACCTCATTTGCTGAAGGTTTTAGCTTTCTATCCTTCCTGGTCGTAACGTCTTGAAGGCCGTCGAAGTCTTTACACAACACTGTCCACCATAATGGCAGTCAAACTCTAGATTCCATGGTTGAACTTTTGGCTAATTGTAGTTCGTAACAGTTTTCAGCTCCTCGGGAATTTCAAAACCGACTTGATTTTCATATCTAACTGTGCCTTTCGTAATTTGCCGAGTGTCAATACCACTCACTTTCTGGTTATGTAAACCCTAAGATGGATTTGTCATCTTTCGAGTAATTGTCAGACACACCAGGAAAGCTGACAACCAGAGTCCTGACAGGTGTGCTTGACTGACGTTTATACAGACGGCTGACAAAAAGACGAAAACCTGGAGATTTTTCGGATTCTGATGAGCTTTATGAAGTTCTTATGTCGATGTACAAATACATTTCATGCCATGTGAAAGGGTAGAGACATCAAGAAACTTACCTTACTGACGGTTGGAGACTTTTCCTGTATTTAACCGTTGGCGCAAATGCTCCTTGAGAAGTGTCACACACAAACCCAATCCATGACTTTTTTCGCGATTTCTCTCTTGTCAAATTATTTTCTTTTTCAGTCTTCGCAGAGGAAGAAGTTCACAAAGTTCTAAACTAGTAACTTCACAAATTTTTTTCCTTGTTGAGAAACCGAGAAGACGTGATCAGTGAAGTTGATCAAAAGTTCTGGAATGCTGTTTAATTCTAAATGAGACTGTACGATCAGATCGTTTGTAGGAAATTAACGTAATGCATTTCTTGCTCCATTTATGAACAAATGAATACTTTTAATATATATAAATGAATATATATATATATATATATATATATATATATATATATATATATATATATATATATATATATTCCAATACGATATGTTATGACGTCTATGCCTAAGACGAAAGTTCTCGAAAAGCATCTGCCTCTCGGCACTTATTGAAGATGCCGTACATCACGAGCGAGGTGATGCTGGTAAGTAACTTAGCTTGAAGTGGATTTTACGTATAATTCGACACCACACATAACTTTTTTTCTCTCTTCTCTCATTCTTTTTTCGCCGATTCCCGTGCTAGCGAGATAAACGCCATGGACAGACGAGGAAAGGGCTTATTTTCTCATCCCTTTAAGCGTCGTGTAAAGCGCGCCAAAATCACATCCGTGAGCCTTCTCTCCACAACCAGGATCCATTGACCTTTCCTTGATATTCCTCAGCTGCATCACATGCCCAGGTTCAGTCTAGTGAAAGCACGTCTACCCTTTATACCAAATTACTCCATTATCCCGTGCACGCCCCTCATGTTCCTGCATGTTCGGGCCCCGAATCCTCGAAATCTTATTCACTTCACTTCATCTTAACATATCCAGTTAGGTCTATTAATTATTTCAAAATGTAAGGGTGCATTAGATTAATGGTAGCATGCACATGAAAGATGAGCTTCTGTCGTCCTTCAGACATGCTCAGTTGTCCTGTTAGTGGATGTAATGTAGAAATGTCCATCCTCCCATCACTTTCTGGGATGAGTTTGTGTCTGCTGCTACACTGTGGGGGGATGTTATAAGTTTTCTTTTTCATTTTTTCATGTTATTTGGGTTGTTTTATATTTTTTGTAAAGGATTTTTGCCAAAATTCAGATCCTGAGCATTTTCTTAAATCATAGTTGCACTTGATTTTGGGAGGGGATGAAAGAGGGGATCTTTGTACTTGGGGCTGCACAGTAAAGGTTATTAACCTTCTGTTGTGATATTATACATTTTCATACCATTAGGAAACTGGAGTTCTCTTTAGTTTGTTTAGTACTTTAGGTTATTTCTTTCCTTTTCTTTGAGATCATTGTGCTAGTTAATGTAAAGTGGGCTTTGTGATGACTATGCATGTTTATTTTGCCCTTGTAGTTTAAGGAGCTTCTTACTTCAGTTTTTTATGAGGTCATTTTTTATTATACTGGTTCAGTGCTTTGTGCATAATAAGATAGCACCCGGAAGAGACGAAGAATGGCCTTACTTGCTCACTTCCACTCTATATCTGTTGCATACAATACACAACATCCAGCATCCTGTCTGTATGTTACTTTTGTGGAACATCATCTTTCTGTCCATTAGAGACACTTGAAGATGTTCGTTTCACTGAAAATTTCATGCTTGTTCATCCAGATTAATTTTACTTTTTATCAGCAATATGGACTTTAGAATTTTACATTTTTGAGCTTTGATGGTACTGAAATACATCTTTCTCCATCAGATTTTGAACATGCGACTGACACCGTTTATGCTAACCACACAGTATCTTATCAACAAGTCACCAAAGAATGGACGAAGACCCACTCGTCAGCCTTTCCCTTTCAAAGCCGCTCTTCCACTTATCCTGAAAGATCAAGTATCTGGGAAGAGTAGTAAGAAACAGAGTAAGTAGTAAATAATAAATCACATCCTCTAAAATGTAATTCCATCTTTTGTCAGGTGGTGTGTTGAATTTACCCTTTTATGATTATTCTTATTCATTTTAGGCCCATGTCTCATAACCTACTTTTAAATCTTCTCATCCTCTCCTATCCCTGATTCCAGTAAACTTATATTACATTGCCCACAGCCATTGAGTAAAGAGGTCTTTAGTTTGTAAATTTAAATGTTTATGACTTGGAACTGCAGGTTTTTATCGGCCTTCCAGCCTCCAACACTTTGACCATTGTTCAGTATCCTGTTTCTTTCTCTATATTTAAGGTTTTTCTTCTTCTGATCTTAGCATCTTGCTGCTCTTGTATTGTGTGCAAAATTTCTTACAATATTTTCTTTCATCTCAATTTCTGTGTTTTTGTAATGAAACTAATACTTTTCTAGTACAGTAGTACACTTGGTAAGACATTCGCATCAGACACAGCTCCATTTCCTGCCTATTTTAATATTTTTTTATTATCTTTATAACTTACCCTTCCTATTCCTTTTATTTCTATAGCAACCAAAATTCCATCATTTGCAGTAAATTAGGTGACTCACCTGACAACTACATATCAGAAGTAGAGGGAACAAGGAAGAAGAGAAGCTCAGTAAGGAGATGGAGGGATGTGTGAGGAAAGACTTGGGGTAACACATCTGAGCATTAAGGAGAGCCAGAGGCATGCATAAGAGAGATCGAATGGGATTGACGTGGTATATGGAGGCAGCTTGCTGTCATTGGGCTGAACCAGAATGTATGTAGTTGTCAAGGTGAACCGTGAAACGATCTCTGGTGTAGGCCTTAGTTTCAGTACATTATATGTGACAACTTGAGGGTGTGTGTATGCAAATGAGGCTGTTGTTCCTTTGTTTTCAATTATACCTTGTGAAGGTGGGAGGAGCAGTTATATAAAGAATTGATTGATGTTCACAGTGTGAGGATGGTCTAGGAATAGTTTGTAAAAGTTTTTGAGGGCTAGACTGTAACTCAGAGATGAGAGAGAAACCATAGTGGCACTATTGTTAAAGATTCAGTACTGTAATCATGTATATCTTTAGTACCTTTACTGTATCTGGTCTTACTTAAATTTATATACCACATTGAAATCTCCAAAGTATACTTTGTCTTAAATTGCAGATGTTGCTTGTCTTCAAGAGATGTCCATCCTCTTTGCATGCTTAAAGAAAAGTGACTTTGCTCAGTCGTTATGTCAGAAGGAAATAGACTCCCTTGACAGTTGCTACAAGAATTTTATGGTAAATATGACATTTTTTTTTATAGTTAGAAAACATATTATGCACATCAGATATCCCTGATTTTGTTTTAGAAAATAGTATCACAGTGTAGAAATTAGAATGCATCAATATGGTTTCCTTTGTATATGTTCATGCAAAGAGCTTCAGATCTTTTGTGAATGTTTTGATCATTTTATCACATCATTCACCACAATTTTAACCTAAGGTCTTAATTTTTATTCAGAATATTATGTTTATCAAAAAGTTGGAGTGATGCGTTGATTAGTTAGAAGTTAAGTGTACACAAAGTTTCATTTATGGAGCCAGAAAAACGTTATTCATCATTTTAGCAAAACTTTGATAAGATGTTGGCCAACTTTTTTACATTCCCATATGATTGTTCTGTCTAGATTAGGCTCCTGTTTTAGAGTAATGGCTGCTGTTCTGGGCATGATTTTGCTGGTTAGTACTCAGAATTGGTTGTTATTCAAAAGACTTTTTTGTCCCATATTGATCAGTCTTCGTATTATTTACTGCAACTAGTGTAACACAATAGTTAAGCTAGGATGATGGACAGAAATGACAGCGTGCTACTGTCATCCAACTCACTCAGAACTATTTTATGGCATGGAATATGAATATCTTTAGTACAGTGTAAACTGTTTGGATAATCATTCTTGCAACACTTGATGAGTTTAGCAAAGCTTCTGCCATTTACATTTATTACATAAAAACGAGCAGCTAGCTAAAACTTGCCTCTTTAACAGCCTGTTTAAGTGAACTCTCAGTTGACCGTGTCACATACATGGACAAAGGTAGTCAAATTGCTAACTGATTAGAGTTAAGATTTTTATTCTTTTTTAAGTATTCTCAGTTCGCTATCAGTTTAGGTAAGCATGTTCATTTTATGAATGCATATCAAACCGAATATGGGGAGACTTTGAAGGGTTGTTTGAAGAAAAAAGTCATAGTCATCATATGTAGCCATGTTGTGGTTGGTCTTGTGTTTAAAAGGTTTTTTCACAGTACATAATTTGTAAAATGCACGTAAAATTAGGTATAGATTGGATACGTTTATCCTTCAGAATCTGTTGACAAAGGTTTAACAACACCACAGCCATTGCGTTTTGATTTGTTCATTAACCCTTAAACTTAGCAGTTGACCCTCACGGACTTTCTCCTGTGCACAAAATTGAAAAATCAGAAAAATATTTTTACTCTACAGAACATGAGTATGTTATTCATAAGTAAACAAAGACTAAAAAAGGAGGTTTTACTGCACAATTCTCTGTATTGCTGTGGTAGGGATTTGAATGTACTGTTGGGGCAGGTGGGCAGCAACTGAACAGTAATTGCCCTTCTTAGCATGATTTCATTTGAATTTACAACATATTTACATGTATATACCTAAGCACAGTACACACACTATGAAGTATATTTCACTTATATGGTTACACTATGGTTACATATTCGCTCAAAGGCCCAGTCCTCTGTTCTTAACGCTACCTCGCTAATGTGGGAAATGGCGAATAGTATGAAAAAAAAAAAAAAAATGGTTACACTATATGCTCTAATCTTATTGTGCACATATATTTTCTATGTAATCTACTTATTCTTACACAGAATTTCATTAATGTTGATAATTGCATTGGTATTTCTCATATAGAATGATAATGATAATTTTCTTATCACCAAAGTTTTAACAATAGTGCTACAGTAATTGTTTCCCTATGAAATTAACTAAATTTGTTTTACTTTGAGAGACATATTGGAGGTTGCTTAGTATACCTCTTTTATGATGAGAAATGAGTGACTGTGGCATGCAATATTTTATCCAGCTATAGCAGGAGACTGCTGTTGACATATACGGATAAGTGGTGGAATTACACTTACAGCGGGAATTCAGATCAAGGCAGGAACCATTAAATTGTCAGTGGGCAATATTAGCAGTGAACAATGCATCATCATCTGATGATGAGAGCAGTTTAAGGGTTAAATAGCTGGCTTTCCATCAGGATGTCTGCAAAATTAGATTTTTTTTTTTCATAATGTAATATACAAAGGAATTCAAATAGCAACAGACCATATGGGTCAATATGCAAAGGAATTCAAACAACAACAGACCTTTGGGTTAGTATATAGGAATTCAAATAGTAACAGACCGTTGGGCCCTTTCAAGGTTGTTTGTGATAGTGGAAGATATCAGAAACGCAAAGATTAGTTTGGTAAAAGTTAGAAGATATATAGATAATTCAAAGAGAGTAGTCTGCAAACTGTTAGTGTAAGTAACTAAGGAGTAAATGTGAAAAAGAGCAAGGTTATTAGGTACAGTAGGGTTGAGGGTCAAGTCAATTGGGAGGTGAGTTTGAATGGAGAGAAACTGGAGGAAGTGAAGTGTTTTAGATATCTGGGAGTGGATCTGGCAGCGGATGGAACCATGGTAGCGGAAGTGGATCATAGGGTGGGGGAGGGGGCGAAAATTCTGGGAGCCTTGAAGAATGTGTGGAAGTCGAGAACATTATCTCGGAAAGCAAAAATGGCTATGTTTGAAGGAATAGTGGTTCCAACAATGTTGTATGGTTGCAAGGCGTGGGCTATGGATAGAGTTGTGCGCAGGAGGATGGATGTGCTGGAAATGAGATGTTTGAGGACAATGTGTGGTGTGAGGTGGTTTGATCGAGTAAGTAACGTAAGGGTAAGAGAGATGTGTGGAAATAAAAAGAGCGTGGTTGAGAGAGCAGAAGAGGGTGTTTTGAAATGGTTTGGGCACATGGAGAGAATGAGTGAGGAAAGATTGACCAAGAGGATATATGTGTCGGAGGTGGAGGGAACGAGGAGAAGAGGGAGACCAAATTGGAGGTGGAAAGATGGAGTGATAAAGATTTTGTGTGATCGGGGCCTGAACATGCAGGAGGGTGAAAGGAGGGCAAGGAATAGAGTGAATTGGAGCGATGTGGTATACCGGGGTTGACGTGCTGTCAGTGGATTGAATCAGGGCATGTGAAGCGTCTGGGGTAAACCATGGAAAGCTGTGTAGGTATGTAAATTTGCGTGTGTGGACGTATGTATATACATGTGTATGGGGGTGGATTGGGCCATTTCTTTCATCTGTTTCCTTGCGCTACCTCGCAAACGCGGGAGACAGTGACAAAGCAAAAAAAAAAAAAAAAACTAAGGAGGTATGAATAATGTGAGTTATGGACTTGAAGCAAAATATTTATTAAGTCTTCTTTCTGTTATCTATAATTCTGCTTTCAACATCTAATTGGCAAAGAATTCTTTATGTTAACAGTCTTGTCAAAGAAAAAGCACTTCACCTCATTCCGTGTAAAACATTCAGCCACAAGTTTGTATCCATTGTTACAAGTGAAATCAGACAAATCAAGTCTTGATTACCTTGATAGATCAAGGTTATCAAAAAAATTAATGATTTTGAATACTTGTATTAGATCACTTCTTATCTTAACTTTTCAAAGCTTAATAGTTGCAAGTCATTTAATCGGCTCTCATAAGGTTTGCTTCTCAGCCCAGTAATCATTTTAGTAGCTTAATGCTATACTTTCTTCATTATGTCTAGGTAGGGTAACCAAACTGATCACAAAAATATTCAGGATGTGGATGAACCAGTGAATTATTTCCCTGGACCTCAGTTTGAATGCCCTAACTATTCATCTAAGAATTCTGTTTGCTCTTTTCATTGCTTCTTTGCACTGCTTACTTGGTTCTAATCATCAGACATTAATTTGCCCATCTTTTCTTCATTTACCTTTTGCAGTTCAGCAGAGTTCATAATGTAGCTTGCATTTGCAGTATTTCACTTACAGACTTTAAAATTCATTTGCTACATACGAGCCCAGTCCATCTGTTTGTTTATATGTCAGAGTGAAGGTGTAGATGTTTCAAGTTCATTTGTAGATTTGTTTCCAAGTCTTGTATCATCAGCGAATTTTGACATCTTACAATGCAGCCTATTAGCAATAAATATTAGTATTCAGAAACTACAGGAAATACATGAAAAGGTTGATTAATACTGCACATCTGTATTGGTGACCCACTGGATAGTGATGGAGGAAGGGTGTGGGTAATACATCTGACAGCTCCCAGTAAGAGAAGATGATGTAGAGATGAAGTTCCTTCCTTTCCATTGAATTGGTTTCCACACCCTACTATTTTCATATACAGTCACAATATTGATGTGAAATGTCATGAATATTTTTAGAAATATGACACCTTTACACTAAAGTTTAGCGGGAGGGAGATTGGCTGGCAAATGTGGTGGGGATGTCGAGGGATTTTTTTTTCTCTGTTTGTGTCAGACTTAGTTTTACACTACTATTATTTCAAACATAGACACAACAGTGGTTGTGAATAGCATGAAAAATTTAGAAATATACTGTTCCTTCTTTTGGCTTCCTTCCCTCACTTTGCTCCTTCATATCTAGCTTCCTCTCTGGCCAAACTACCTCTGTGGTTGTTGATGGATCAGCCTCCCCCCTTTTCTCCATCAACTGCGGTGTCCCTTAAGGTTCCTTATGTCCCCAACACTTTTTCTCCTTTTTCCAATGGTTTTCTCTCCTTCACAAATATTCAAATACACTTATGTGCAGACAGCTCAACACTGCAGTCATCCACGTCCTTCAATTCTGTTCCTTCTTCTCTCACTCGATCTGCATCTCATCTTGACACAGCTTCCTTTAAAACTCAGACTTGGGCATGATGTCTCAGTACAGTAGACAAAATCTAGGTCTCCAAGACCCAGTTTCTACCCATCCCTTTATAGAAAACTCCTCCTCACACTCTTGCCTGACCTTTGATGGTTCTGTAATTCCACGTTTGACTTAGTGATCATACTTGGTATTACTGTGACATGCACTCTTTCATGGAAACCCCACATTATGGGAATAGCTAAGCCTGCCTCTAAAAATTCCTTTTCTTCTGAACAGTTACTCTGTTTATACAAAGGATTGATTCATGCTTGTATGGAGTACTGCTCTCATCTGGGATGGTTCTAGGTCTGCTTCCTTGCATGACAGAGTTGAGTTGAAAGCAGTCTGGCTTATAAACTGTGCTAGGCTAATTCCAAAGTTGACACTTGTCGTATGCCTTAATGCTGGTTCACTTTCCATATTCTATTGGTATTACTTTGGTTTCTGCTCCTGAGAACTGGCTGCTTTTATGCCTCCACTACTAGGTAGACAATGCAATATTTGGCAAACTGCTGCATCACATGATCACTGTGCAGCCATCAGCAACTCAAGGGAATGCCATTTGACAACTATTTTTTTCCCTACATTCTCTACTTTATGTCTTTTGTAGTAACTATGTTCTGGTTTATTTAAGACAGGTTTTTTCATTTCCTCCATAATTCGTAAATACTTTCCGTTGTCTTTTCTTTTTCCCTTTCATTATTCTCTCTACATTTCACTTAAGGCCTAGCCTTGATATTGACTTTTGTCTGTGACTGGAGGCTTCAACATGAAAAAAAAAAAATTGTGCTCCATATGAATGTAATATCATCACATGGCTAGCACATTTGGGATGGATATTGCAGGTGTCTTTTTGTAAATATTCTAGTCCTTTACCTGTTATCTATTAACAAAGTCTTCCATCACCAACATGATTACAGAAGGAGAATATCAAGTGCAGTTATTATGTAATTTCCAACACAAACAAGAATCAGTTGGGACCCCTATGCAGGCCTCATTTATTTCTTCCTGTGTAATCATGCTAAAATCAGTCTCTTGAGTCACTATTTCTTTACATTTCTCATGTTATTTTCCTTCCTATACATCACAAACTGATACATTTCATGTATGCTTATTCTCTAAACTTAAGTCATCCAAAAATCTTCATGTTTTCATGGGGTCATCATTTAAGTATGACCTGCTCTTACAGTGAGGGGGTTTTAGGGGTTCTGAGGACAGCAGAATTTTTTTTCCATCACCTTCCTGGTGAAAGAAGAGACCTCTGTAGGCTACTAATGAGAAGATAAGTTAGCCAGATATTGAAACAGAAGAAGGAAAGGTCAACACAGCAATTCTTTGAAACCACTATTTAATTCTTAAGGATCCTAGCTGTACATATACATTGTTTAGTATGAAGATGTTTAGTATGAAGAAACTAGCTGTACTGTACATTTTATGGTATGGATACCCAAACTCTACAATATGTTTTATAGTATAGAGACCTTAGGTGTACTAGTACAGATTACCTCTTCCTGTCCTCATTGAAATTAAAAGGCATGCTTTCTCATTATGTAGAATGTCAGAAGCAACTGTAACTAGCACTGAAAGATGTTGTAATTACCCATGTAGCACAATATCACCCTGTAGGGACCTTAGTCATACTTGTACATATGTGTTTCCTTTTTTAACCATCATTTGAATAAGAAAGTTCACTTTATTAGCACGTAGAGATGCCTTATATTACAAACAACTACAGTTAGCACCAGGAAAGAACCCAAGTTTCTCATTTACTTATGTAACATGATGGGAAGATATGGTCAAAAGTGCATGCCTGTACATCAGTAAGTTACTGGTTTAACAAAACTTTTGGGGAGAACTAATTTTGGTGATAATGATCTGACGGATGTTGAATTGTTAGCACTTGAAGAAAGTCTGTGTATCAGTAATCCATTAGCATTGAAGAGGACGGGAAAATGTATGACTCAGCAAAAGTCAGTAAAAGTTACATGATAACCTGAGCTTGCATGGTACTTTAAATTTAAATGTTTTTATGCTAAAATGTGGTTTATATACCAGGTTTTCCATTTTTGGTAATTTTTCTTGTTATTTACAGTTCATTGATAACGACTAAAATGTTTTTTGATAAACCCTGGTCCTGGGGACCCCAGAAATTTCCAGACTTAGTTCTAAGGGCTAAGGGTTAAATATGAAATGGAGCCTTCTTCGTAAAACTGGATATGGTGCCTTCCCAATTACTTTTTTGTGGGAGGAGGAGGGGAATATGAGATGAGGGTCTCTTAAAAAACCTCCAGAAGAATATTTGACATTGTAAGGATTTTGAGGTAGCTGTAATCCTTGAGTGAAATAATGGAAAAGTTTTCAATACCTAAAATTTAGCCATTTTTTAATGCATTAAGAATGCCATGAGTTTAGAACTATGTCTTTTCATGTTTTGTTAATTTGCAATGATAACTGTAAAATATAGATAGACAGGAATAATATTGAAATCTCTTCAGCTTATTATCTCAGTTCCTAGATTTTCTAGTTTATCACAGGAACTCTTGATTATGACTCCCCATAAACAAATATTCAATTTTACATTTGCAGCATACACAGAGTCAAAGGAAACAGGAGGAGAGAGAGGGACTTCTTGTACCTAGGGAGAAGAATTTGTCCCATAAACAACTTAATCTGCTTTTAAAGAAACATCCTCAGCCCAAGTAGATGTTCATGCACATTTTGTAAATAATTCATTAATAATGGTCAACTTATTTCATTATTTCTCTTAACCTTTTGCGTGACTGCTACAGTGTGCTGTCATTATCTAGCTTATATCTTTTAATGTGATAGCCATGTATACATTTTAAAAGCAGGAACAAGATGTTTCCAAAGAAATTTTTTTGTGTAATGTTCTAAATAGTTTTCTAATTACATCAGTGCCAAGGTAAGACTTTTATTTTAGGGGCAAAGAAAGTTGTTTCAAGACATAGTATTCCTGACAGTGTTGCCTAGATGCGAGTCTTTTCAGCCGTGACTACAAAAGAGAGGAAGAGGGTGGATGTTTTGGAAGACAGTATCTGGCATAAGGTGGGCTAATCCTGTAAGAAATAGGTGTCAGGGAAAGGTTTGCTAATGGGCCAAGTTTGATTAAAAAGCTGATTAGGGCATACTGAAGAGTTTCAGGCATGTTGACTTGGAAGGTCATCTGTTCTGACAGCTTATCCTGCAGCCATGCTCTTGTGTTATCTCCAGATCTGATTGCTTTTTTTCTTGGCTTTCATTTGTTCCTGTCTTTTGCTAAATGGTGTCACCTGCAAATATTTGGCTGAGTTTTCTTTTACTTTCCTGTCTGTTTGGTATCATTAACATCTTTACTGCTCGGTCAGACAACAGCCCACAGGCCATGTTAACTACTGCATCTTGGCCAATTTGGCACACTTTGGAGATTCAGACAAATTTTAAACAGGCTTAGGTCCCACAATTTTAGAATGTTTTCTTGTATTTGATTACTTGCACTTCAGTGGTAATATTTTTCATAGTCCATTCTTATTATATCAGTGGACAGCTGCTTTTGAGTGTAAGTTGAGAATCATGCATTTCAGGATTTTTCAAGTAATGCAAAGGAATACAAAGGAAAGCAAACAACTATAAAACAAATGGGCTTTGTCCTGGCTGTTTGTGACTATAGAAATTAGAAATATAGAGCTTCATGTACGAGGAAAAGTGTAAATAGATGACTCAGAAGAATCTATGAACACTGCATTAAGGGTGTGGCACCAAAGGCTAAGAAGCAGCACTGGAGTTCACCAGCTCTGGAGACTTTTGCTGTGTACACCCCCTTGAGGGAGTTTCAGAGGGAACGAGCATCAGATATGGATAGATAGAGAAATCTGCTAAGGCACAAATTATGTCTGTCATGGACTTGAATTGAAGCACATAAAGTCTATTTTTAAATGATCCTTGTGGATAAGGGACAAATAATACTACCTATGTATTTCATGTTTGTTGTAGAAGGCAAGTAAGATGGGCAAGAGCAGGGATTGGAAATCTTCCCATGAAGTATTATCTCTTTCCAATACTAGGAGTGGAGGAATAAGCTTAGAGGGGACATTCCCTTGAAGACTCAGACATTTGATCCTGGTTCTACCAGCTTATATGAGGAATACCATACAGGCATTAAAGAAATTAAACTTGAGTAGTGTGTTACTTTCAGCTACTCGTATCGTCAAATCATTCCTTATATTAACAATCCTGCTAGAACATTTGCCTAAAAGTCTGTATCCATTACTGCAAGTGAAAGCAGACTTATCTAGCTTTACATAGCTGCTTATATCAAGATTGTTTGTTAGTTTTGAATACCTATGTCAAATAACCTCTATTCAGAGCTAAATGAGCGTCTGTCTACTAGATGGCCTTCAGTGGATTTAATTCTTAGTTTGGAAATCATCTTGGTTGCTTGCTCACTCTGTACTCTGTAGTCTGTATCTTTTTCAAGGAGGGCAATCAAAACTAAACACAGAAGTGGAGATACCACTGAATTGTGAAGAGTAAGGGATTAGATTATGAAATTTGAATTCATGTACCTTAACCATGAAGCCCAAAAAATTGTTCCCTTTTAACTTGTTACACACTCTGCATATTAAGCTTTAGATTATCAGAGATTATTACACGTATGTCTTTTGGCACACTCGCGTTTTGTAGCTGAAGAGAATTCCTATTGTAGCTTGTCTTCTTGTCTTTACTGCCAGTGTGTAAAACTTTGCACTTGTAAGTTTAGAAAGTCATATGCCACCTCTGAGCCCAGTTTATCAGTCCTTCTGTCAACTTGCAGCAGTAGACATTCAGTTTCTGTCATAGGTTTGTTTTCCAGTTGAATGTCTACAATTTTTGATATTGTAAAGCATGTCCTATTATCAGCATCATTATTGTAACAATAACGAATATCCAAATATTTATTACAATTGACTCAATAATATTTGTGGAAGCCTTTTGTTCACTTTGCACATTCCAATGAAGTTAAATACATGTATGAGAGAACTGAAAAGCTGGAGGCACTAATGATTGAAATTATAAGTGCTTAAAAAATATAAAGGAAGAAAAAAAATATATATGTATAAAATGTTTATTCCAACACAAACCAGTGTCCACAACAGAATGCATTTGCAAATTGAATAAAACTACAGATAGCAAACTTTTCCATTGCCTGTCAGCAAGAATACTGGATTACATTTGAAAAAAAAACTGATGCATACATCATTTACATGAATAAAAATTCTAAATATCTACACAACAAGCAATGTCTGTAGCAGACAGACTTAGTCCACAAATAACTGCAGATATTTAATATATAATAACAGTGGGTTGAGGCTTCCTATTTTATCAATATTGGTCATTATGCAATACAAACAAAAGCACATACACAGTTTTCTGGTATGGCAGTGTGTAAAACCATATATAAAGCCAATCATAAAAGTATTTAAAAGACATTAAAAATTTTAATTTTTCTAAATCACACTGCACTACAGAAGCTGTAACACAAGATATAAAAATTGAAACTGGATTGGAAATGCTGTCCCACAAGTATTGAAAAAAATAATTAGATTTTCGTAATTTATACTTCTTGGATAGATGTAGATCATAGGCTTTAGGTCTTCATCACTCTTCTTGTAGCTATTCTGGGAAATATTTCAATACATATTACTCTTCTTAATGGCTGAAATGATAACCCTGTTGGTGCTGCTAGCTTTAGTCTACATTTAGGTGGTAGGTGCAGTTGGTATCACTATAAATAAGGTTCCTGCAAGAAGTTGAATTATATGCAAATTGTGAGCTCTGCTGGCCAGCCTTAGATGCCAACCCAAAGAAAGTGAGTCGTACGAGTTGCCTGGAGGCCTCAGTAACCCACTAGTGACCATGTTGGGCAGTTATATGCCTTTTCTTGGAAATTACCATGTGGCACACACCACTCCACTGCAGTATCCCCAACCATATGCCACTGATACTTAAGCTTAGTCAGTTTAAAAACACAGTTGTTTTTCCAAAACTACAAATGCTTATTTATTAATTCTTAAGAAAAACAATGGATTTCATAGTTTTCCTGCATCAAATATAAAAACCAAGAGAAGAAGGTGAATGTGCTTCATGCAGACTACAAATGGTTGTCTTAATTTTGAAGAAAAAGAAAATGTGTAATTTTTTTTTTTCTTTATGCTGGAAGGCCAACAAAAAATCAGTTGCACACAAAAAGGGGTTAAAAATCAAAGTTGAAGAGAATTCATATTCAGAATCATTTCACCTACTACAATACTGTCAAAATGATGTTCAGAACTTATTTCTTTTGAAATAATTGCCATAGTGTTGATTGTGAATGTAGATTGCCCTTGTGCTAAGTACTACAAATTAGTTGTAAAGAAATTAAAACTCATAATTGGAAAACAATCAGCAAGCACCACTTTGCTCTCAAAGCAAAGAACAGTAGTAACTTAATAGAAAATGCCTTCCACAAACAAATTATGTCGTATTTTTCTTTACGTAATTATTGACCTTAACTTTGAGAAAGATGTCTTAATGCCTTCCACTAACAATTTAAGGCTCATTATTGGAGCAGTAATCATGAGTTCAGCTTTTTCAAGTTAATTATATCTGCTGATCGTTATACAAAGGAGCAACTGCTTGGTGACTGTAAACATTCTTTCCTTTAACTTTTTACCTATGGGCTAAAGAATTTTACAGTACAAGGAGATAATTATTCTTTTTCAAAAATATTGTAATTTTCTAAGTACTAGAGTGTTTTCTTAGCGAGCGAGATGGGATGTACTAAATTTAGGTTGTTGCGAACAGTTTACAGGGATGGCTCCAAAAATTTCTGAAAGGGAGAACATATGGAAGGGCTTTAAAAATCATGGCAGGACCAGTAATAACCACATATAATGCACACACTTGTTTTAAGAAAATTTCTTACTTTAGGAGGCTAAATTTGTATGGAACAGTATAACTGCAGCTTAGTTATTATGAAAGGAAATATAGTTTGAGAAAGATCCCCATTAAGTTAAGTGGGTATATATCCATTTAAGTGCCTATTTTTTTGTTTGACAGAGAAATTTGATGTTACAAATAACTTTTGCCGTAAAGCCTCTTTGCAATGATTAATTTATGAAATCAGTTAAGAACTTGAAGCTAAGAGAAAATACCAAAACAGCTTTTTACATTTTCTTTTTTATGAAAAAAATGTTCATTTATAAAAACTCCTACTAACTTAAGTCTTTTTCAGTTGATTACTTAAGTTCTTTTATGTAATTCTACCATCTAAAGACAGATTATATAAATTGTTTTCCCTTTTAGATAATAATAAAAATGGAAAAAATTCCAAATGGAGAGAAACCATTCATACCTGGTAAAGATGAGATAGTGCCTTTTATTTATAAATGAGCTTTCACATCAGTCAAGCCTACATAAGTCCAATGCAAATTAGAACATTTGCGGGAGCTAACTATGAAAACAAAATTGAATGTTGCTTTCTTGTAATTGTATAAAGTTCCCTAGACAACATTACATTAACATTCTAATAATGATGCAAACCAATTCGTACAAGCATTTCATCAGTCTTCAGTCAGGACATAATGTAATAATGGTACTAAACTGTAGCTTCATTCATCATTACAGGAGAATATCTAATTGCTAATTCAAAAGATACACCATGCACTCACCAACTTTTGAATGCTTTTTCAATTTTTGATGAAGCTGAAAAACATTACACCATAAGCACGTACGAAAAATTATAAGTATATCTTTTAAACAATAACAAATCTGCTACACTTTTTCCCCCTCTTAAAACCTCAATGCTGCTATCAAAAAATATCTTTCAAACAAACCTACTTTGAAATTATGCACACAATCTCCTATCACATTATGATTTAGATAACACAGTCAGTTATAAAACAAATTCATATAGCCTGGTCATAGCACCTTTGTAACTATCATGCTATCCTGATTAATGGGGCTTTTTTAGAGCTATAAAAACAATCTTTTCACACTTTTAAGACATCTCTTATTGAAGTTGCAAAATCTAATATCAACCTTATGAAGCTTTTCTGTTTTAGTTTAGTAATTTTTTTATACATATATGACAATATTTATTGCTGTAAAAGCCAAATGTTAATTTTAGTCCTGCAGCCTTATTAAAAAAAAAAAAAAGAAAAAACTTTACAGCTAACTAAAATCTTCATTTAGTTTTACATTTACCAGATAGCAGTAGCAGATGTAGTACTTATATAAAACTGCCTTAGCTGCTGCTTCTCTGCTGAGTTGATTAAACTTATTTTTATTTTTATTGCAATCAAGAGTAGAAAATTAACAAGCAGCAAAAGATATACTCTTCAGGCATGGTGGTACTCTGCAACATTTGAAAACTTTTAATTGAAGCAAAACAAATTGCATGCAGGTCTTATTCATTTGTATGCAAATATTACTTACATACATATCTGATTTCACAGGTCAGGTCAGGAAATTCTCTGTTAGTGCTCTACTGCTACATACTCGGCAAGCCAAAATCAATTTTCAGTTCTTTAGTGTATGCAAAAGTGTCACACCAATTATTTATATGTATGGACAATTATCTAGATTTAGTTTTTTATATATTTGCTGGTGGTTTGGCATTGGTGCAAATGACAAAATGCACCATTTCATTCAACAATGACTGTGCATGTAAATCCTCACCTTGACCTAACTGTAATTATGCAGTATTAGTTATAAGGACTTCTCAGGTTATAATAATTGACACACAAAACTTATGTAGCTTTTATATTTTGTTGGATTTTTCCATTAGTACATATTTGCATAGTCAGATGATCTAAGACATATGAAAGATACACAGATTCATGCCCTTGGATAACTCGCTTTTAATTTTAGAATTTCTAAATATGTTAAGAGGCTATGAAATGAAATATCACCAACTGCTTAATTTTCAACATAGTACTTAACAAGCAGCTATGATGGTCATTTATTTTGCTGGCAAATATTTCATCATTCATATATATATATATATATATATATATATATATATATATATATATATATATATATATATATATATATATATATATAAAATTACCCCAGGACCAATTTGTATGAAAGAATCCTGGTGTTACCCAGACATTTCAAAGGCCTCCTGCAACCAAAGGCTGCATTACCTCCAGCAGCAGGGGAATGTAGACTCCTTTTGAGTGAAAAGTTCTTTGACAACACTATACTCCCAATGATACAGCCACCCCAAATGTGACTTTCATATGTGATGTAACCTCGAATAAGTGGAGTCTAGTAATATACATATACATATATATATATATATAATTATTAAACTGAGATCTCATAAGCACTCTTGAATAAGCTGCATCAAAACCATCCACCTTAAAGGGGCACTAAATGATCTGCCTAAAAATCATAGTAACCGCATTTTCCCTACTCAAGGGACATTCCCACTGGGTTAAGTCAAAATCCCTCAATTATTCCTTGATAAAACTGCAAAATGTGCAGGCAGACAGACAGCTTTGTAACATTCCTTCCCATTTTTAGGTGAGAGGGTTAATGACACAACCATCTGATAAATACAAATCACAGTTCAGTTCAATTCGGCAGAAAGATTCTTAAGTGTCAAAGCTGAACAAACAAGTAACAGAACAAGGCAATAACTCTGCCAGCTGGTCTCAGAAATTGGATACTGATATTTATGAATCTCCCTCGGAATATTATTTTTGGTTCTATAAAAATTCTTAAAATTAAACAAAAAAAAAAATACCCATTAACACGTGTCATATAAACTGTTGTGTTTCTTTTTGTCAATTCTTCAACCAGAAAAGAAATTAGCTCAGAAAAAATAACCTTACTTCTGATGTATATACTCCCACAATGGAAGCAATAACAATGGCTAGCTTTGGCCTGGGGTGAGCATCAGTGAAGCTTTCTTTACACATTTCTTGTGTATTTTTCATTATTACTTTCTTGAATACTTCCGGTCCCTTGAATATGACCTGAAAAAGAGAACATTTCCAAAACATAAAAAGATGGTTAATGGAAAGCTAACTGAAAAGCATAAACTAAAAATTCATATTTTAAATGTGCGTAAACATAATCACAGAACATAAATGAATCATCTGTATTCTGGTAACCTATATGCCATCTTCATAGCACAGCGACTCATTCCAAACTTCTCAACATTGGTGTTGCAAATATTTTGCATTTTCTGTACAAACATGCTTCTCTCATCTGCAAACTCATTTAGTCCATTCCTTTTGTAATCCATCACTATAATTGTCTTAGTATTGTTTCAATTTACTAATTTTTTCCCTCCATTCTCTTAAGAAAAGCACCAAAAAATCCATCTCCACTTCTAGTGTTACAAGTAGGTTTCTTAAGCACACAAATGACAGCTCCAGCACCATATAGTAAACTTTGCCACAGTTTGAGAATACGATCAAATCTTGTTGCTAGCAGATATAAGTAAAATTTTACTACAAAATCATTGCTGTAATACTGTTGTATTTGTTATACATTTCCAAGACATACTGTTGAACTATGTTACTGATTTGGAATACACCTGTCGATAGAAAAGTAAGCTTACATATATCCAATGCCCCCATCTTCCCCTAACCAACAAGAAAATACTTGCACTCTCCTCTGTGCACCTCTCTCCACTGCCCATTAATGGATCCTTCCCCCTTGCTCTTCTTACCTTCAAATTATTCTTATACACTACTCATCCATACTGCATTCATCCTCTTGCTAATCCTGAACCATCTTGATTTAGTTAAAATACTTGGTGCACAATGACTGTCTATCATATAAGTATACCTCTACAGTAAAAGATTTATTAGACTTACCATGAAAAACTAAACTACCCTAAAGTGTTTATGCTGAAACTACAACGAAGGGACCCATAACATAACTACTGTTGTTACACATAGGTATGCTTTGAAATATTGTTATGCTTCTGATTTTTACATGTTTTCAACTTCAGTTATGTAGTTTTATGTCTGGTTTTCCTTTGAGCATTCTGAAAATCAAATTACTCTTCACTCTTTTTTGCATGATCAACAGGAAATTATTTATACAAATTTCAGATGTTTCCAGGAATTCCTGATTTTTCTGGATTTAGGATTTCCTTGTCTGCCTACATCTGCAAGATAATGATACTCTAGGTTCTGAACTATTTATGTGCAGAATTAGTTTACTGCTCCATTTTTTCACTTTTTCCTTTGATTTTTTTTCGACAAGATATTTCCCCAGCGAATTGAAGGCCATATCATGAGTGATTTTGCTTTAGATGGATGAGCTAAGAGAGAGTATTTGACCACCTACAAGTAAAGTACCTACAGTGAGATTTGTCAAAAGGCAGGGGTACAATACACATCTTGCTTGCCAAATGATAGTTTTTGTCTGGGTTCATCTGGACCTGATTTCAACCATATTTCAAGTTTTCTTTTAAATGTTTCTGAAACTATTGCATGCATGTTACTTACTTTTTTAGATAATACAGTGAATGGTCTCCATCTTATTAGAGATCTATTTTTTTTCTGGTATTTTATGGTATTACTGCACATTTAGCAAAATACCTAGCTTTGCCCATGCTAAAATCAGTATTTCACTTTTCCTCTATCTATCTACTACATTTCTTTGTTAATACTAATTTTTTCCACTAAATTAAAAACATACATAAGTGTACATCCTTGGGGTTCCCTTAGTAAGTCTACAAAGTTTCAAGGTTCTAGTTGTCATTGTCATGTAGCTAAGGTGCTGATAAGACATACAACAATTTAAAATAGCACACCCAAGTGCATACCTATGGGCTCCCTGTAGTATGCATAAAAAGTTCCAAATGTCATTGTCATGCAACCTTGGTACTAACAAACACTCAGGCATCAAAATTAAAATATCATACCCAATTACACACCTTTGGGGTCCCCTTCATGTGCACACAAAGATTCAGGTTTCTAGTTAACATTGTCACAAGGCTATGGCAATGATGAATATGCAAAGACACCAAATTTAAAAAATCAAACCCATGAGGTCCAATTAATGTGCCCATAATGCTTCAGGGTTCTAGCTGTCATTGTCTTGAGGCTATGACATTGACAAACAATCACTGGCTGTTTTATTAGTAAAGATTTACTAATGATTCCTCAGTGCTATGAGGCTAGTATATTATCATTTATCCATTCACTTTAGCCAAGTATAGATTATTATGCATCTTTCCTTCTTCTTTCAAGGCTGTAAATTTTGAGATCCTTTTTAAGCCTCTCAACAGTTCATATGTTTTATTACCTCAATTTTTAATGTGTAATGCTTCTGAATTCTCCCCAACATGACAGCAATATTCAATTCTGCCTCATTTTCATAATTTTATGTCTTGTAGTACAAATTCTCATTATTATACCACTCATTACTCAGCTGGACAATGTTATATTTCTAATTTTTGATGAGTCCCAAATCTTTGAAGTCTGTTCCACTTTCTACCACTTCCTCTGTTGGGCCTTTATACAGTTACTGGTGTATTGTAATAAACCCACAAGTCATTCGCTTAAGTTTATCTTTAGTGAATTCCATCAAGTTCACTTATGCCTATTATTAGACTGAATCTAAGCCTTTTTGCACTTCTCTTTGATCATCATCTGATCCTGTCATAATGCTCACTCGTGCAATCAGTAAAGCATCTGACAGTACCTTCTTTTATTTCTCTGTTGGTATCTAATTTTGAAGCCACATTTTTCCTCCCCAGTCAAGTTCTGTGCCTTTCACCATCCTCTCAGTCACCACTCTCCCACACAACTTGCCAAGTACACTCAAAAGCTTATACCACTGTAAATTGAAGATTTGCTTTTGTTCCTCTTGCCTTTATACATTGGCACAACATAGGCACTCTGCCAATCCTCAGGCACCTCACAATGAGCCATATACTCATTCACACATATTCACCATTTCCCGCATTTGCAAGGTAGGGTCAAGAACAGGGACTGAACCTAAGAGGGAAAATTCTCACTTGGACCCCTTCTCTGTTCCTTCTTTTGAAAAAGTAAGAAGTGGAGGGGAGGATTTCCAGGGAATATGTGGGAAGTATTCTTTCTCGTATCCCCAGGGAGGTGGGCAGATTAGAAAGGGTAGTGAGTGGTGGGATGAAGTAAGATTATTAGTGAAAGAGAAGAGAGAGGCATTTGGACGATTTTTGCAAGGAAGTAGTGCAAATGACTGAGATATAACAAAAGAAAGAGGCAGGAGGTCAAGAGACAGGTGAAAAAGAGGGCTTATGAGAGTTGGGGTGAGAGAGTATCATTAAATTTTAGGGAGAATGAAAAGATGTTTTGGAAGGAGGTAAATAAAGTGCGTAAGACAAGAGTACAAATGGGAACATCTGTGAAGGGGGCTAATGGGAGGGTAATAACAAGTAGTGGTGATGTGAGAAGAAGGAGTGAGTATTTTGAAGGTTTGTTGAATGTGTTAGATGATAGAGTGGCGATATAGGGTGTTTTGGTTGAGGTGGTGTGCGAAGTGAGAGGGTTAGGGAGAATGATTTGGTAAAGAGAGAAGAGATAGTGAAAGCTTTGCGGAAGATGAAAGGCGGCGGGTTTGGATGGTATTGCAGTGGAATTTATTAAAAAAAAGGGGCTGACTGTGTTGTTGACTGGTTGATAAGGATATTTACTGTATGTATGACTCATGTTGAGGTGCCTGAAGAATGGCAGAATGCATGCATAGTGCCATTGTACAAAGGCAAAGGGGATAAAGGTGAGTGCTCAAATTACAGAGGTATAAGTTTGTTGAGTATTCCAGGGAAATTATATGGGAGGGTATTGACTGAGAGGGTGAAGGCATGTACATAGCATCAGATTGGGGAAGAGCAGTTTGGTTTCTGAGGTGGTAGAGGATGTGTGGATCAGGTGTTTGCTTTGAAGAATGTATGCGAGAAATACTTAGAAAAACAAATGGATTTGTATGTAGCATTTATGGATCTGGAGAAGGCATATGATAAAGAGTTGATAGAGATGCTCTGTGGAAGGTATTAAGAATATATGGTGTGGGAGTCAAGTTGCTGGAAGCAGTGAAAAGTTTTTATCTAGGATGTAAGATATGTGTATGAGTAGGAAGAGAGGAAAGTGATTGGTTCACAGTGAATGTTGGTTTGCAGCAGGGATGTGTGATGTCTCCATGGTTGTTTTAATTTGTTTATGGATGGGGTTGTTAGGGAGGTGAATGCAAGAGTTTTGGAGAAAGGGGCAAATATGCAGTCTGTTGTGGATGAGAGAGCTTGGGAAGTGAGTCAGTTGTTTGCTGATGATACAGCACTGGTGGTTGATTCGGGTGAGAAACTGCAGAAGCTGGTGACTGAGTTTGGTAAAGTGTGTGAAAGAAGAAAGCTAAGAGTAAATGTGAATAAGAGCAAGTTTATTAGGTACAGGAGGGTTGAGGGACAAGTAAGTTGGGAGGTAAGTTTGAATGGAGAAAAACTGGAGGAAGTAAAGTGTTTTAGATATCTGGGAGTGGATTTGGCAGCGGATGGAACCATGGAAGCAGAAGTGAGTTCTGGGAGCATTGAAAAATGTGTGGAAGGCAAGAACATTATCTCAGAAAGCAAAAATGGGTATGTTTGAAGGAAGTGTAGGGTTCCAACAATGTTATATGGCTGCGAGGCATGGGCTATAGATAGGGTTGTGCGGAGGAGGGTGGATGTTTTGAACATGAATTGTGTGAGGACAATATGTGGTGTGAGGTTGTTTGATCAAGTAAGTAATAAAAGGGTAAGAGAGATGTGTGGGAATAAAAAGAGTATGGTTGAGAGAGCAGAAGAGGGTGTTTTGAAATGGTTTGGTCACAAGGAGATAATGAGTGAGGAAAGGTTGACTGAGGATATATGTGTCAGAGGTGGAGGGAACGAGGAGAAGTGGGAGACAAAATTGGAGGTGGAAGGATGGAGTGAAAAAGATTTTGTGCGATCGGGGCCTGAACATGCAGGAGCTTGAAAGGCATGCAAGGAATAAGTGAATTGGAATGATATGGTATACCAGAGTCGAAGTGCTGTCAATGGATTGAACCCGGGCATGTGAAGCATCTGAGGTAAACCATGGAAAGTTTTGTGGGGCCCAGATGTGGAAAGGGAGCTGTGGTTTTGGTGCATTATTCATGACAGCCAGAGACTGAGTGTGAATGAATGTGGCCTTTGTTGTCTTTTCCTAGCACTACCTCGTGCACATGCGAGGGGAGGGAGTTGTCATTTCATGTGTGGCAGGGTGGCAACGGGAGGGAATGAATGAAGGCAGCAAGTATGAATTATATACATGTGTACATATGTTTATGTCTGTGTATGTATATACATGTGTATGTATATACATACATACATGTGTATGTATATACATACATACATGTGTATGTATATACATACATACATGTGTATGTATATACATACATACATGTGTATGTGGGTGGAATTGTTTCCTTGCCCTACCACGCTAACACGGGAGACAGCGACAAAGTATAAGATATTTTTTTTTTTTTTTTTCAAACTATTCGCCATTTCCCGCGTTAGCGAGGCAGCGTTAAGAACAGAGAACTGGGCCATTGAGGGAATATCCTCACCTGGCCCCCTTCTCTGTTCCTTCTTTTGGAAAATTAAAAAAAAAATTGAGAGGGGAGGATTTCCAGCCCCCCGCTCCCTTCCCTTTTAGTCGCCTTCTACGACACGCAGGGAATACGTGGGAAGTATTCCTTCTCCCCTATCCCCAGGGATAAAATAGATATAAATAGATATAAATGAATGCATATATCTGGGAGTGGATTTAGCAGCGGAGGGAACCATGGAAGTGGAAGTGAGTCACATGGTGAGGAGGGGGCAAAAATCCTGGGAGCCTTGAAGAATGTGTGGAAGTCGAGAACATTATCTCGGAAAGCAAAAATGGCTATGTTTGAATGAATATTGGTTCCAACAATGTTGTATGGTTGCGAGGCGTGGGCTATGGATAGAGTTGTGCGCAGGAGGGTGGATGTGCTGGAAATGAGATGTTTGAGGACAATATGTGGTGTGAGGTGGTTTGATCGAGTAAGTAATGTAAGGGTAAGAGAGATGTGTGGAAATAAAAAGAGCGTGGTTGAGAGAGCAGAAGAGGGTGTTTTGAAATGGTTTGGGCACATGGAGAGAATGAGTGAGGAAAGATTGACCAAGAGGATATATGTGTTGGAGGTGGAGGGAACGAGGAGAAGTGGGAGACCAAATTGGAGGTGGAAAGATGGAGTGAAAAAGATTTTGTGTGATCGGGGCCTGAACATGCAGGAGGGTGAAAGGAGGGCAAGGAATAGAGTGAATTGGATCGATGTGGTATAGCGGGGTCGACGTGCTGTCAATGGATTGAATCAGGGCATGTGAAGCGTCTGAGGTAAACCATGGAAAATTGTGTGGGGCCTGGATGTGGAAAGGGAGCTGTGGTTTCAGGCATTATTACATGACAGCTAGAGACTGAGTGTGAACGAATGGGGCCTTTGTTGTCTTTTCCTAGCACTACCTCGCACACATGAGGGGGGAGGGGGATGTTATTCCATGTGTGGCGAGGTGGCTATGGCAATAAATAAAGGCAGGCAGTATGAATTATGTACATGTGTATATATGTATTGTCTGTGTGTGTATATATATGTGTACATTGAGATGTATAGGTATGTATATTTTGCGTGTGTGGACGTGTATGCATATACATGTGTATGGGGGTGGGTTGGGCCATTTCTTTCATCTGTTTCCTTGCACTACCTCGCAAACGCGGGAGACAGCGACAAAGCAAAATATATAAATATAATATATTTTTTTTTTTCTTCTTTTTTTTTTTTTGCTTTGTCGCTGTCTCCCACGTTTGCGAGGTAGCGCAAGGAAACAGACATAAGAAATGGCCCAACCCACCCCCATACACATGTATATACATACGTCCACACACGCAAATATACATACCTACACAGCTTTCCATGGTTTACCCCAGACGCTTCACATGCCCTGATTCAATCCACTGACAGCACGTCAACCCCGGTATACCACATTGATCCAATTCACTCTATTCCTTGCCCTCCTTTCACCCTCCTGCATGTTCAGGCCCCGATCACACAAAATCTTTTTCACTCCATCTTTCCACCTCCAATTTGGTCTCCCACTTCTCCTCGTTCCCTCCACCTCCGACACATATATCCTCTTGGTCAATCTTTCCTCACTCATTCTCTCCATGTGCCCAAACCATTTCAAAACACCCTCTTCTGCTCTCTCAACCACGCTCTTTTTATTTCCACACATCTCTCTTACCCTTACGTTACTTACTCAATCAAACCACCTCACACCACACATTGTCCTCAAACATCTCATTTCCAGCACATCCATCCTCCTGCGCACAACTCTATCCATAGCCCAAGCCTCGCAACCATACAACTTTGTTGGAACCACTATTCCTTCAAACATACCCATTTTTGCTTTCCGAGATAATGTTCTCGACTTCCACACATTCTTCAAGGCTCCCAGGATTTTCGCCCCCTCCCCCACCCTATGATCCACTTCCGCTTCCATGGTTCCATCCGCTGCCAGATCCACTCCCAGATATCTAAAACACTTTACTTCCTCCAGTTTTTCTCCATTCAAACTTACCTCCCAATTGACTTGACCCTCACCCCTACTGTACCTAATTACCTTGCTCTTATTCAAATTTACTCTTAACTTTCTTCTTTCACACACTTTACCAAACTCAGTCACCAGCTTCTGCAGTTTCTCACATGAATCAGCCACCAGCGCTGTATCATCAGCGAACAACAACTGACTCACTTCCCAAGCTCTCTCATCCACAACAGACTTCATACTTGCCCCTCTTTCCAAAACTCTTGCATTCACCTCCCTAACAACCCCATCCATAAACAAATTAAACAACCATGGAGACATCACACACCCCTGCCGCAAACCTACATTCACTGAGAACCAATCACTTTCCTCTCTTCCTACACGTACACATGCCTTACATCCTCGATAAAAACTTTTCACTGCTTCTAACAACTTGCCTCCCACACCATATATTCTTAATACCTTCCACAGAGCATCTCTATCAACTCTTTATCATATGCCTTCTCCAGATCCATAAATGCTACATACAAATCCATTTGCTTTTCTAAGTATTTCTCACATACATTCTTCAAAGCAAACACCTGATCCACACATCCTCTACCACTTCTGAAACCACACTGCTCTTCCCCAATCTGATGCTCTGTACATGCCTTCACCCTCTCAATCAATACCCTCCCATATAATTTACCAGGAATACTCAACAAACTTATACCTCTGTAATTTGAGCACTCACTCTTATCCCCTTTGCCTTTGTACAATGGCACTATGCACGCATTCCGCCAATCCTCAGGCACCTCATCATGAGTCATACATACATTAAATAACCTTACCAACCAGTCAATAATACAGTCACCCCCTTTTTTAATAAACACTATGCACGCATTCCGCCAATCCTCAGGCACCTCATCATGAGTCATACATACATTAAATAACCTTACCAACCAGTCAATAATACAGTCACCCCCTTTTTTAATAAATTCCACTGCAATACCATCCCAACCTGCTGCCTTGCCGGCTTTCATCTTCCGCAAAGCTTTTACTACCTCTTCTCTGTTTACCAAATCATTTTCCCTAACCCTCTCACATTGCACACCACCTCGACCAAAACACCCTATATCTGCCACTCTATCATCAAACACATTCAACAAACCTTCAAAATACTCACTCCATCTCCTTCTCACATCACCACTACTTGTTATCACCTCCCCATTTGCACCCTTCACTGAAGTTCCCATATATATATATATATATATATATATATATATATATATATATATATATATATATATATATATAGTAAAAGTGAGAATTTTCCCTCTGGGGCTCAGTCCTCTGTTCTTGAAGCTAACTTGCTAATGCAGGAAATGGCGAATATGTATGAAAAAAATAATAAAAGTCGTAACTGACCAGCCAACAAAAGCAATCATCTGTCTTGAGATACCAACTGTAAGTCCTTGCCAAACTTCATTTTACACAAGAATTTCACTACCTTTTTCTCTTCACCAAACCACTTACCACAAGGAATGTGAGAACAAAAGAAAAAAAATATGGCCATCAGTGATGAGAGTTCATGAGGAAGTGATTAAAGGCTAAGAAGAGAAAAATGGATTGCTGAAGGCATTAGATGTGGGGTGTTTGGGACATGGAGTATGCAGAGCAAGAGTCATGACAAATGGTTTGGTGGAAAGAGAAGACAGTGAAAGCTTTGCACAAGATGAAATGTGGCAAAACAGCTGAAGTGGAAGGAACTGCAATTGAATTTCTTCTGAAATAGGGTGACACTATTGATGAGTGGTTACGATTTTCAAAGTATATATGATTCAAGGTGAAGTGCCTGAGAAGTGGTGGAGTGCCTGGATAGTGCCTCTATATAAAGGCAAGGCGCACAAAAGTGAATATTTGAATTACATAGGTATATTTTGAAAGAATACCTCCCTAGTATTCCCTGCATGTCACAGAAGACAACTAAGAGTGGTGAAAGCAGGGGGCTTGAAACCCTCTACTTCTTGTATTTCAATTTCTAAAATAGTTGGAACAGAAGGAGCCAAGCAAGTTCTCATCCTCCTCAAAGCCTTCGGCTGGGGTATTTGAATGCGTTTGCATGTGCTTAGGATGAGAAGAATACAGAGATAAGCAGAATGTTTGAGAAAGGAACCAGGATGTTTTAGGTCTGAATGAAACAAAGCTCATGGGGATGGGGGATTAGAATGATCAGGGATTAGGGGTATAGACTGGGATTAATGTGAAGGTGAGAGCTAAAGAAAGGGTGGTACTTTTACTAGAGGATTAATTAGAGGATGAGAGCTAAGGAAGGGGTAGCACTTCTACTGAAGAGTTTTTGGGAATGTGTGAGAGAGTGTAAGGAAGAGTACCCTAAACTAACGTGGATAAACATGGAAGTGCATTACAAAAGGTGGTTGATTACTAGTGCTTAAGCACCCATAAGGAAGAGAGAATTGTTTTGCAAGAAACAAAGTGAGTGTCGGCAATTTTGATGTGAGGGTGTTAGTGATGTGGATTTGAATGAGAGAGTGGGTAATGTGGCAATTGAGGGTATAAATGGAGGGCATGAGAATGAAAATGAAGCTGTGGAGTTATGTGCTGAGTAAGGATTAGTGATTGGGAATACCTGGTTTAACAGGATCTTTGTACACAAGTATATATGGGTGAATCTGGCAGATGACAATTGAGCAGGGGCAGCTGGTGGGGTGCTAAAACATTACTTTGTGGATGCAACAGTGAAGGTTGTAAAAGCTTTAGTTAAAGAGAGAATGATATGGGCGAGATGAGGGTAGTGAATGTGACTGAGTTTGGAAAAGATGTTTACATGAAGAGTCACCAGGAGTGACTGAGTGTAGAATGACGAAAGGCAAGTGTAAATGAAGCTTGGGGAGTGGGTAAGGAATGGGAGGCATTCAGGGATGCACTGGTGACATGCAAGAGAAGTGTGTGGTATGCAGAAGGTGGAAGGTAGGCATACAAAAAAGGGTTGAGAGGCGGTATGACAAGGTTAAGTTGCTAGTGAAAGAGAAAAGAGAGGGGTTCGAGCATTATATTCAGGGGAAGGAGTGTGAGTGACAGAGATATACAAGAGAAAGTGGCAAGAAGACAAGAGGAAGGTGCAAGCATTGAAAAATAGGGCAAACAAGAGTGTGGTGGAGCAAGTATCATCAAACTTCAGGAAGAATAAGCAAATGTTGTGGCGAGAGGTTTAAAGTGAGAGAAAACAAGAGAACAAATGAGCATCAATTATGGGGATAAATGGGGAAATGAAAACAGAGATGAGGTGAAGAGGAGATGAACTGCATACCTTAAAGAACTGTATGTGTTTGATGAAAGGGTAGAACATCAGAGTGTTTGGGGTAGGGAGGTATGCCAAATGAGTTTGATGAAAAGAAAAAGAGTAGTAAAAGCTTTGCATAAGACAAAGTGCTGCTAGGAGGTTGGAGTGGATAGTATTTAAGGCGAATTTCTTCAGAAAAGAGGCGACTTTGTAGCTGATTGGTTACTATTGATTTTAAATGTACATGTAGCTCAAGATGAGGTGTCCAAAGCTTGGCAGAATGCCTGTATAATGTCACTGTATAAAGGGCTAAGGGGAAAAAAAATCAAATTAAAAAGGTAAAAGTTTAAGTATGTGTGGTAAGTTGTATGAGAGAGTAGTGACTGAGGGGTTGGTGGCATGTATAGAGCTCCAAACTAGGGAGGAACAAAGGGAATTCAGGACTGGTAGAGGATGTGTGGGTCAGGTGTTTGCTCAGAAGAACGTGTGCAAAAATAATTATACAAGAAACAAAAGGATTTACATGTGTTGCTTATAGATCTGGACATAGTACATGATAGGGTTGATAAAATATGCTCTGTGGAAGGTATCTCCAATAAATGGTGCGGGAAGAAAGCTGTCAAAGTAAAATGATGAAGAATTCTCATCAAGAGAATAAGCCATGTGTGCAAGCAGGAAGGTGAATAGTTCCAAGTGAAGGTTGGCCTGCAGCAGGGGTGTGTGATGTCACCATGACTGTTTAATTTGTTCATGGATAGTGTGGAAAGAGGAGCAAGTCTGCAGCCTGTCAGGAGCCTTGGGGCCTGAGAGAGGTTAGTTGTTTGCTAATGACACAGCACTAGTGCAGATTCAAATGAGACACTGAAGAAGCTGGTAGAGTAAATGATAAAAAAAAAAAAAGGTTATTACATATGGCAATGGAATGTGTCAGGTTTGCTGGATTAGGAGTTTGAAGAAAGAGAACCTGTAGGTAATGGGATGCCTTTGCCATTTGTGAATGCAGGGGAGAAACTTGACCATTTTCCTTGTGTGCACATGTGTGTGGGGGTGGGGGTATAAGGTATATTTGCCTGACAAACAGGGTGTGGTCTTGTTATTGCCTAATGATTACAGAGGTGTCACCTTTCTAGACTGTCAACAATGATTAGAAGTTCATACTATAAAAAACAGCCTGTTCTTGTACAAAATTCCCCAACAACATATTTACCAACAACTCAGAAAAACTGCCTCAAGTCCAGTATTTTTGCCTGTGTGAGAAGACATGGCAGCAAATGGAACTGTGGAAACTTAAGTTAGCCACAAGATGGGTCATGGTACTTGTCCTAGGCACACTAAGGAGTAATAGAGAGGTGTTTGCCTATTAAAGATAGGTATGTTTGATGGAAGAGTAGTTACAATAGTGTAGTGTGGATACAAGGCATGGGCCACAGATCAAAAAAGCATGGAGGAGGATGGATGTGTTGGAAATGAAATATGAGAAAGATATGTATTTTGAGATTACTGATCAAATAAGAAGTAACAGCAAGAGGAGTGAGGTTGTAAGATGAGCATATATGGAAAAGTGAAGAGGATGTACTGAAATAGTTTGAACATATGAAGAAGACTTAGAAGTCAAGTAAAGGGAACAAGTAAATGGCGAAACCAAGGAAAGGATGGAGTGAAAGACACTTTGAGTGTTCAAGGCTTGAACATGCAGGAGGGTATAAGGCATGCAATGAACAGAACAAATTGGGTCTATGTAATATACAGGGAGCAATGTGTTGTCAGTGGGCTTAATCAAAGCATATAAAAGCAGTCGGGAAGCCATAGAAATGTGGTTTCGGTGCATTATACACAACAGCTAGAGTGTGGATGTGATTGATGAGGCTATTCCTTCGTCTGTTCTTGGTACAAATGCAGGAAATGGCAAACAAATATGAAAGAGAAAAAGATATATATCTAAATATTTCAACCAAATCCCCCCCCCCCCTTTATTATATGATGTTTTCAGTAAAATCACAGCTAGTACTTTTAAGGCTATGGTGTAACTGCAAAAAGAATAATGCCAACATGTTATGACCATACATAATCATGCAAAAATGCTGGACAGACAAATACATGCATACACACAAAAACTTCACACTAACCCAAACCAAAAGTCATAATTCCCAACCATGCTTATGCATATAAAATCTCATGTAACACAATAATGCATACAACATTAATACACTTGCTTCATTATATATTCTATTTCAGATTTAATACAACACAAGAATACCTCATTCAAAAACCTGTGGAAACATTATAGTGAAATAAGTGTAATAGTGGACATTTTATTTTCATGATTTCTTCTTGGTGCTATTTCTCAAATTCGAGGGTTTTACCATGATCTATCTTTTCTGTTTTATATCCTTTCATTTTACTCATTATTCTAGTTATCAATGATATTCTTAAAAATGAAATGTCTTCCTTTCTATTTTCATTATTACACTAATTTTGCTGGTTGTCAGTGATATCCTTATAACAAGGGTATAATCCTTTCTTTCAGTTCTTGTTAGATTATTGTAATTACTTTTCAAGCTGTTAATGCGTATTTTCTATTTTGACAATGTCTTCACTTGTTTTACAGCAGTGGTTAAGCAGAAAACAACTAATTCACATGTTTGAACCAACAAAATATTCAATGGGAACACTGTAAATATTGTTGAAAGTTTCTGACTTGCTTGTAATATATGCTATGTAAAGAAGATTCTACTAAGGCTGTCCTTACCCTGCATATTAAGTAATTCATTTTTTTACATATAACTTACCATGAGACTTTCAGATCTTATAAACAATTTCAATTTCTAACACCTCCAGTACTTCTATTAAGGCATCTACACTACATCCAATGGTCATATCTTAAATCCTTTACACTGCAGTGACATGTAAAACTTTATAAACATTAAACAAAGCAAATCTTTTTTATATCATCACTGCTACAGTGACAATCCTTGGGAATTCTCTTAGCATAACCCCCTTTTAATTTTCCCTCAAATTTTTATGACACCTATATGAACACAAATAACTAAAGCTAAAGAAAGAGTCTCAGTACGTACCTTACTAATGTGGATATACTCCAACTCAGAATTTACGATAAGCAACATCAATAACAACAACATTCTACTGACTACTATTAAAATTAAAAAGTTAAAAATCAAGAGGTCACAGCATCATGACATGAACATATACAAAGCCAACTACCAAAAAGGGACTTGTCATACGTACCTTGCGAACGTCGATATACTCAAACTTGCAATCTATGATCATTATGAAAATCTATGGCAACATTTGAATTATTGTTATTCAAACAAAAATCTTTTATCTTCATTTGTTAAAAACTTTATACATATAATGTAAGGCATCATGAAAAATGTGTAAATCTTCCTCTCATTCCAATAAAACTGAAAATGGTTTTACCAATTCATAAATGTTTAAATAAAAGGGATTTCTACACAATCAAATTGATGTTAATTTCTACATCTTGTAATGAAGCTGATAACTTAGATACATCAAAAATGTAAAGGTGTTGGAGAGCAATTAGTAATTGTCATTTTAGCTGTTTACGAAAATTTAGCTGAAAATCATCTTGCATCCAAGGCTGTTGATAAAATTTAACAATAATTTCACCTACTAAAACTGATATCATTCAATTAGACACACCACCCAAAATGACACCTCCAATACCCTCAGCACCTGGCATCCACCATCACCACCTTAATCCTGGTTACCTCGACCTGGAGCGCGAACGGGAGAAGGAACGGTGTGATCCTCTGCTTCTCTTCGTGCTTGAACGATCCCGTGACCTATAATAACCACCACATATAATTTCTAGTAATGTACAGCAAATTAGAAGTATCCTCACACAAATCTGGAGGATTAGATGAGGATATATTATATTTATATATACAATTCAAATTAACTCATGAGGATCTCAATTACATGTTATAGCTTGATCACATATGATGTACAAAAAGAATGCAACAATTTGCAAAATGAATGCATGACAGATTCAGGATGAAATGAAATATTACTTTCACTATTGTGACAATAGAAATTTTGCTATAGCAAAAATCATTTCCTTAAACAGGAGTAAAAATTTTGTTATACCAATACAGGGAATTACAAGGAATTTTCAGGGTATCCAAAAAGTCTAAGCAACACCATAAAGTATAATATATTAAACACAAAATACTTCACATATGATACTATTCATGCTTTTTTAATATTATTAGGAAACATAAATTCCTCTATATTTGTTTTACACATACTACTTTACCCTAACCCAAAATCATTGTATTTACAACTTTTTGTGTCCCATCTGCAGGGTAAGGATGAGTATGTACTGATACTTAAAAACATTCCATTGTGTTTATGTCAAAGCACCTAAAGTCATGATGCTTATTAATAAGTGGTTCCTACACCTTAATCAATCCTTTTAGGGATACATCCCCTATTCTGTACATAACTTCTACTCCCAGAGCATTGTAATGTAAATCACAAAAAGAGAATTGGTTTAAAGTTTATGATTACCCCTAGACCAATTTCTATGAAAAAGTCTTGGTGTTGCCCAAGATCTTTCTCAAGGATCCTGCAGCCAAAGGCTGTGCTACTTACAATAGCTGGAAAATGCAGACTCCTTTGAAGTGAGCAAATCTTTGACATGACTGTACTCACTCCCAGTGGCACAGCTTTGTCAAAGGTGACATCACTCACAGTACAACCTCAAGCAAGGAGAGTCCAGTAACACCTATATATATATATATATATATATATATATATATATATATATATATATATATATATATATATACCTTGCTAATGCGGGAAATGGCGAATAGTATGAAAAAAAAAATATATATGGGGATAGGGGAGAAAGAATACTTCCCACGTATTCCCTGCGTGTCGTAGAAGGCGACTAAAAGGGGAGGGAGCGGGTGGCTGGAAATCCTCCCCTTTCTTGTTTTTTTTAATTTTCCAAAAGAAGGAACAGAGAAGGGGGTCAGGTGAGGATATTCCCTCTAAGGCCCAGTTCTCTGTTCTTAACGCTACCTCGCAAATGCGGGAAATGGCAAATCGTATGAAAAAAAAAAATACATATTTCCGAGATAATGTTCTCGACTTCCACACATTCTTCAAGGCTCCCAGGATTTTCGCCCCCTCCCCCACCCTATGATTCACTTCCGCTTCCATGGTTCCATCCGCTGCCAGATCCACTCCCAGATATCTAAAACACTTTACTTCCTCCAGTTTTTCTCCATTCAAACTTACCTCCCAATTGACTTGATCCTCAACCCTACTGTACCTAATAACCTTGCTCTTATTCACATTTACTCTTAACTTTCTTCTTTCACACACTTTACCAAACTCAGTCACCAGCTTCTGCAGTTTCTCACATGAATCAGCCACCAGCGCTGTATCATCAGCGAACAACAACTGACTCACTTCCCAAGCTCTCTCATCCACAACAGACTTCATACTTGCCCCTCTTTCCAAAACTCTTGCATTCACCTCCCTAACAACCCCATCCATAAACAAATTAAACAACCATGGAGACATCACACACCCCTGCCGCAAACCTACATTCACTGAGAACCAATCACTTTCCTCTCTTCCTACACGTACACATGCCTTACATCCTCGATAAAAACTTTTCACTGCTTCTAACAACTTGCCTCCCACACCATATATTCTTAATACCTTCCACAGAGCATCTCTATCAACTTTATCATATGCCTTCTCCAGATCCATAAATGCTACATACAAATCCATTTGCTTCTCTAAGTATTTCTCACATACATTCTTCAAAGCAAACACCTGATCCACACATCCTCTACCACTTCTGAAACCACACTGCTCTTCCCCAATCTGATGCTCTGTACATGCCTTCACCCTCTTAATCAATACCCTCCCATATAATATACCAGGAATACTCAACAAACTTATACCTCTGTAATTTGAGCACTCACTCTTATCCCCTTTGCCTTTGTACAATGGCACTATGTACGCATTCCGCCAATCATCAGGCACCTCACCATGAGTCATGCATACATTAAATAACCTTACCAACCAGTCAACAATACAGTCACCCCCTTTTTTAATAAATTCCACTGCAATACCATCCAAACCTGCTGCCTTGCCGGCTTTCATCTTCCGCAAAGCTTTTACTACCTCTTCTCTGTTTACCAAATCATTTTCTCTAACCCTCTCACTTTGCACACCACCTCGACCAAAACACCCTATATCTGCCACTCTATCATCAAACACATTCAACAAACCTTCAAAATACTCACTCCATCTCCTCACATCACCACTACTTGTTATCACCTCCCCATTTGCGCCCTTCACTGAAGTTCCCATTTGCTCCCTTGTCTTACGCACTTTATTTACCTCCTTCCAGAACATCTTTTTATTCTCCCTAAAATTTAATGATACTCTCTCACCCCAACTCTCATTTGCCCTCTTTTTCACCTCTTGCACCTTTCTCTTGACCTCCTGTCTCTTTCTTTTATACATCTCCCACTCAATTTCATTTGTTCCCTGCAAAAATCGTCCAAATGCCTCTCTCTTCTCTTTCACTAATAATCTTACTTCTTCATCCCACCACTCACTACCCTTTCTAATCAACCCACCTCCCACTCTTCTCATGCCACAAGCATCTTTTGCACAATCCATCACTGATTCCCTAAATACATCCCATTCCTCCCCCACTCCCCTTACTTCCATTGTTCTCACCTTTTTCCATTCTGTACTCAGTCTCTCCTGGTACTTCCTCACACAAGTCTCCTTCCCAAGCTCACTTACTCTCACCACCCTCTTCAGCCCAACATTAATAATGTTTATTATTTATTTTTTTATTATACTTTGTCGCTGTCTCCCGCGTTTGCGAGGTAGAGCAAGGAAACAGACGAAAGAAATGGCCCAACCCCCCCCCCCCATACACATGTATATACATACGTCCACACACGCAAATATACATACCTACACAGCTTTCCATATATAAGTTTGAATGGAGAAAAACTGGAGGAAGTAAAGTGTTTTAGATATCTGGGAGTGGATCTGGCAGCGGATGGAACCATGGAAGCGGAAGTGGATCATAGGGTGGGGGAGGGGGCGAAAATCCTGGGAGCCTTGAAGAATGTGTGGAAGTCGAGAACATTATCTCGGAAAGCAAAATTGGGTATGTTTGAAGGAATAGTGGTTCCAACAATGTTGTATGGTTGCAAGGCGTGGGCTATGGATAGAGTTGTGCGCAAGAGGATGGATGTGCTGGAAATGAGATGTTTGAGGACAATGTGTGGTGTGAGGTGGTTTGATCGAGTAAGTAACGTAAGGGTAAGAGAGATGTGTGGAAATAAAAGAGTGTGGTTGAGAGAGCAGAAGAGGGTGTTTTGAAATGGTTTGGGCACATGGAGAGAATGAGTGAGGAAAGATTGACCAAGAGGATATATGTGTCGGAGGTGGAGGGAACAAGGAGAAGTGGGAGACCAAATTGGAGGTGGAAAGATGGAGTGAAAAAGATTTTGTGTGATCGGGGCCTGAACATGCAGGAGGGTGAAAGGAGGGCAAGGAATAGAGTGAATTGGATCGATGTGGTGTACCGGGGTTGACGTGCTGTCAGTGGATTGAATCAGGGCATGTGAAGGGTCTGGGGTAAACCATGGAAAGCTGTGTAAGTATGTATATTTGCGTGTGTGGACGTATGTATATATATGTGTATGGGGGTGGGTTGGGCCATTTCTTTCGTCTGGTTCCTTGCACTACCTCGCAAACGCAGGAGACAGCAGAAAAAAAATATATATACATATCCCTAGGGATAAGGGAGAAAGAATACTAACCACGTATTCCCTGCACGTCATAGAAAGTGACTAAAAGGGGTGGGAGTGGGGCGCCGGAAATCCTCCCCTCCAGTTCTTACTTTTCCAAAAGAGGAACAGAGAAGGGGATGTTAGGATTTTCCCTCAAAGGCTCAGTTCTCTGTTCTTGATGCTACCTCGGTAAAGCGGGAAATGGCAGATATGTATAAAATATATATATATTTATTTTATATTTTATTATACTTTGTGTCCCTGTCTCCCGCATTAGTGAGGTAAGGCAAGGAAACAGACGAAAGATGGCCCAACCCACCCACATAAACGTCCACACACGCACATATACATGTCTATGACATTTCAACGTATACATATATATATGCATACACAGACATATACATATATACACGTGTACATAATTCATACTTGCTGCCTTTATTCACTCCTGAAGCCACCCCACCATACATGCACTGACACCCCCCTCTCCCCACACACGCACGAGGTAGCACTGGGAAAAGACAACAAAGGTCACATTCGTTCACGCTCAGTCTCTAGCTGTTATATATATATTTTTTTCATATTATTCGCCATTCCCCACATTAGCGAGGTCGCATTAAGAACAGAGGACTGAGCCTTTGAGGGAATATCCTCACTTGGCCCCCTTCTCTGTTCCTTCTTTTGGAAAATTAAAAATGAGAGGGGAGGATATCCAGCCCCTCCCCTCCCCTTTTAGTAGCCTTCTATGACATGCAGGGAATACATGGGAAATATTCTTTCTCCCCTATCCCTAGGGATAGTATATAAATCATGTACATGATTAATCCCAATTAAAGAGGAATAGAGTTAAAGATAGCAGGTGGATAGAAAATACAATGAAATAATCTGCTTTTGACTAAACATCATTTCCAACAGCCTCAAGAACAATTTCTTGATGCCAAAACTCCCTAACCTTAAATTAATTGTTGGAGAATTTTACGAGGCTTGAGTAATTACAGAACCAAGACCCTAATGCTGTTTTTAAGTTCTATACAATTCCTTTAGAAACTTGCGCACACACAGCAAACCTGATTATGAACAACAATTTGCAAAATGTATTTCTTAATCATAATTCACTTTTTCCATAATAGCTTTTATACAATGCTATCTTAAAACTAAGCAGCACTGTGTTAACCCACTAACTGATGACGTGCTGTATAGAGTAAAGACTGCCTCTAGCAGCTGACTGCAAGTATGCCACATAAAGTCTAGGGCTTTCAAAAATCCTCCATGTGGTAATTAGGGGAGTATCAACTCATTAAACACCTACTGGTATCTCAAACACTGTTCCACAACCTTGCCCATGTCATCAATAAAATTGGTATCAATCAAAATGTTAAGGCGTGCATACCAACAGCATGTTACCATGGCAGCAGAGGAGAAATCCCAGTTACTGTGAGGATTTCCTAGATGCCATACACTCTGATAGCTTAGATTACTACAGTGGTTTGTAATGTTCCTCTAGATGTCTGCTCACTCACTATACAAGGAAAAAGAAAATTCAGAAATAAAAAATACTGCATGTGTAAAGACTGCGACTGTCATGTTCCTCCATATCTACACCCATCTTCCTAGAGCATACAAAGACCACTAGAAGTTTTTACTAGTGAATATATGAATGTATATGTATATACATAACTTTATAGCAATTTCCTGCAATTGCAAGGTAGCACCAGGAAGAGAGGCTGCACTTTCTTTATATAATTGCGAAGAGAAATGTGTATGTATTACATTGAAAGGAGGGCCATAGTTGCATCCAAAACATTTATTAGTCTAGGAAACTCACCACATACATAAGATTCATTATACTGTCATGTTTATGGATATATACATGTATGTGAATGGATGGGCCGTTCTTCGTCTGTTTCTTCACACTACCTTGCTGGCACGGGAAACAAATGATTATGTATAATGTATGTATGTGCGTATGTGGGTGGGTTGGGCCATCTTTTCGTCTGTTTCCTTGCGCTACCTCACTAACACAGGAGACAGCGAAAAAGTATAATAAAAATGAAATAAAAAATATGTTTTACAAAAATATAAGAGATAGGAAAAGAAAACATACTACAAGCAAAACCTAACATGTTCCTCAATGTCTTTATGGATTTTTCTGGGTGTATGATACACTGAGCACTCAAAGTATACATTAAATATAGTGTAAATAGGAGCATTATACAATTCCAAAACTTTTAGAACATATATCACTGAAACCATGAAAAGTATGTGTATATACAGTGGAGGTACTTACCTTTCTACCTACGAGTAGCTCTGAAATTTTTTTGCTGCGATGGCTTGGCTAATGCATAGCATTCACCACTTGACTTTTACATTGAGGAATGTTTCTTACGACCACCTTTCCTTGTCTCATCACTTGTCTTGCTAATTGAATATTGCTATTTTTTCAGTAGCTATTCTATTGGCATCATTCTCTATTCAAAGTTCTCTCATTTCATCTTTAACAGCGAGTCTCAATCTTCTTATATCAAATTACATCTCATTACATGATTGCTCCAATGTCCTGCCAAGGTATCATGTATCTTTGTCTGAAACCTTTTTGGTACGTTTCTTGGAATTACTCTCGACTTAATGATTCTGTATCTTCTTAGCCTGGCTGCTTTCAGGTTTAAAACATTTTCAATCCTTCTATTTGTTGTCACCCCAATGACTTCTCTAAAACACTTAAACCTTTTAGTGGAGTTCCCCAAGGAGCAGTTCTTTCTCAAACTCTCTTCAATCTCCTCCTCATCCAACATACCACAATATGAAGGTCCTTTTCATGTGCAGATGAACTACTTGATAATCTCCAAATCTCTTCATAGTTTTTCTTGCCTATTCTCATGTCACGAGCAGAACAGGAGATTAAACTCTCTTACTTTCTTACATATGTCAGAGATCATGATTTTAATAAGTACTGCTGTCAGAACATTCAGTATCCTTGACTGTACATCTTCATACATGCTTCCATTTGCAACTAATTTGAACTCAATATGGGTCAGAAATCTTTGATCCATTTTCCTACTATATTCTGTCATGCTAGTTTCTTTAGTACCACTGTAAATGATTTCACAAAATCATGAAGTGTTTTTTATTTGTTCCATTCACCAAATTTTTTGTAAATGTCTTCATAATGAGCTAGTAGCTGGTGAGTAAGCTTCTACAAGGAACAAATCCATGCTGTCCTACATTTACGAGTCCATTTGAAATAGGATGTTCTATTAAATGTTTTTTATTAATCTCTCGAATACTATGTGTGAAGTTAGGTTATTGATCTGTACTGTTTCAGCAGTAATTTGGGTCCTCCTTTGAGCACTAGCATTATGCGTGCCACTTTGTGTATATCTACCATATAATATAGGTCTATGCTTTGTGTCAGCAGCATTATAAGAGGTACTGGCTATGGGAAGGTTATGTCGTACACCTGGCTCAGTCACTACCTGAATATATTTATTCAATTGGAAAGCTCATCACACACATAAGCAATGGTTTACTATACTGGCATACATAATATTTTTGTGACAATACCTTAAAATGGTGAGGCAAAAAATTTACATACTACATGAGTACAAACTGTCATGTTCATCAGTGCATATGTGATTTTACCACGAGTACCATACACAAGGAGGCTACTAAAAGCATAGTAATTGGTCTAAACATGAAGATATATATACATTTACATAAACAGCTGACCAGCTCAGTTGCTCATTTAAATATTTTTTTCATTTGTAAAGTTCATTAAACACAGGTAAAGCTCTACTTCAATGTTTTATATCAGATGCTTCAGAAAATACTCTTGAATGGCAAAACAAAATTACATACTACATGTGTAAGTACTCTCATATTCCCCTATGCATATAATTGCATTTCTAGATATATGGTAACACAAAAAAATAATATCTAGCTGAAAATATATGAATACAAAAGCCAAACACAGGTCATTCGAAATTGGAAAAGTATGACATAATTGCACAATGAAATGTGTATTATATCATGGCATGGGGAGGAATATAACAAATAACTAGCTGTGTAGTACTGTAAATATTCATTCGTTTGGTAACTTCACCTACGTAGGTAAAGTATTACTATGATTATATATCACTTTGAAGTGAGAGTTACCGTGATGAGACTGCATGCGTATACCCCTACAAACGAATTCTCTGGGAACAAAGCTAATTAAATATAATCAAACAACATCAATTCCAAAATTTTGGTCACTTTGGTAAAGGCAAATTCTCAGATAATCAAAACAATACATATCCTCTTTAGTTGTTATAATTACTGTAACTTCCTAAATAATATCATATACTATTTAACCAGGTAAGACTATTTATGAGTGCTGTATGCCCTTTAACTTGTGTTGCACAATTGTAGGTAGTTCAGGAGGGGTCTCCCCAAGAAAAAAAAAACTGCAAAAATCCAAGAGGATTGCTGCAGAATCAGTGAAATATGCCAGTAATACTGTAGCTGGCCTAGACAAGTAATTAAATCACTATTTATATTGACAGTTTAAAGTTTTCTGCACATATTCTATGTGTCTGTTTTCCAATCATCCCAATGAAATAACACAATTCCTAGTACTTCTGAAAAATGTGTTTTTCAGGAGAGATAAAAACAATATCTCATTCAGTGAAACATCATTTAAGAAAAATAAAACAACCAAGAAACAAGTGACACAGGACTTAACTTACCTAGAGATAAAACTAATTTTCCATGCGCAATGTGAACGTATCTGAAGGGAATTTGTACATAAGCCAATTAGCAGAACTTTGCAAATCTCTATTTATAAACCAATCAGCAGCACAATCACCAGACCCACCAGTTATGCATCACCTGTGTTGGAGACTTTATCTGTCATCTGTTTTGGAGTGATAAAGTGATTTTATTACCCCCATAATATTATGTTAAAGCAGCCATCAATTGCTAGTAGCCCTGCTGGGCTGAAAGTGAAGCATAAATCTACAGATCATACAGAGGGTAGAGACAGGAACATTGGTTAGGGCACAAGTAAATGATGGATGTCATTTTACTGTTTTAGTATCTAACTTGGGTAATTTCAATGTGGATTCATTGTGTTCTCCATATTTCATGTAATCAGGCAACTTAAACTTTATTACTATTCATATTTCATGATGTATTCCAACTGTAAACCCCTATTGAAATGAATTTTCCAAAAACTAAGTGAAGTCAAGTAATACATTCACTTCACTGATAGAGGTCTTCATGATCTGTTTTGTCTGTTGATGATACAGCTTAACCAAAGGTGGCTTTTCACTCACAGTGTTACTTCAAGCCAGTGGAGTTCAATAACAACTGATAAGTATATAAATAGTAACAGCTGTCACAGGTATCCACCAGCACAATGGTACATCATGCGTGAAAAATCACCTTTGGAGAGGCTGAATCACAGGGAGTGTAGTCTTAAAAAAGAACTTCTCACTCCAAAGGAGTCCACCATTTCCCTGCTACTGGAAGTAGTGCAGCCTTGGAATTACTGGAGTTCCTGAAAAGACATCCAGGGTAACACCAGGAACCTTTTTTAGGAACGGGTCCTGGTGCAACTATCAATAAATATTCAAATAAATAAATAGATATTGCAACAATTCATTGAAAAGTGGAAAGTCATTACAAGTGTCTATACTGAGTGTAAGGTTGGAAAGAGTGTGCAACTGGCTCAGATGCAGACTGAATATTCATTAATTTGGGTACCTCACCACACATACCTATAGTTTCAATCTATTGCTGTACCTTCTTAAAAAAAATTACTTTTAAATGGTGCAGCAAAAATCAACATTTTACAAGTGTACAGATTGTGACAATAAATCCTGTATGTACAACAATATTTCCAGGTGTGCCATATACAAAGACACTACTGATATTATGTACCAGTGTAATTATGTAGATATATAAGTATATATTCATTCAAAAAGTAAAAGATATATATCATTAAAAAGTGGAAAATTATAATATAATTGCATAGAAAGTTATATTTTCCAGCATAAGGTGGGTTCACATTGTACGGCCAATAGAATCATTGCGGTAATATCTATTTATTTTGGAACTCATCAAACACATAGGGTTTTACTATAGATATTTTGTTTTTCATACTTGAGAACTGTTTCATGCATTAGCGAGCTAGCACCAGGAATAGACAAAGGAATGCCACATCTGCTTACACTCATTTTCTAACTCTTATCTGCAATGAATTAAAACCACAGCTCCCTATCCAAAACCAGATCCCAAAACCTTTCCATAGCTTATCACAGATGCTCCAGATGCCCTGTTTCAGTCTAATGACAGCATCGACCCCTATATAACATATTGCTCCAATTCACTCTGTCCTATGCATGCCTTTCACCCCCAGCATGATGAAGCAGTTGCTCAGAATCTTTTAAACTCCATCCTTCCATCTCCACTGAAAAAATATTATTTCCTCTTTGTTAACTTATCCTCACTCGTTCTCTCCATGTCCAAATCATTTCAGCACATCCTCTTCAGCTCTTAACCACATTCTTTATATTACTACACCTCTCTCTCACCCTTTCAGTTCTTCAGAAAAAAATAATTTCAAGTAGTAAGACAAAAAGTTTTTTTAAATTTTCAATTTTTTCAAAAGTGCAACACTGAGGGTAAACCCTCTAACTGGAGTAGCCACAGTCAATGGGTTTTCAGAACATATGGGAGATCAAAGGTATAACTGATACATGCTGTATCAAAAAGGTAAAGCTTAGAGTAAAGGGGAGAGGGCAACTGCTAATACACAGTCTGACTTCCGATTTAGCCGGCTGTAAATTTTAATTTGATATTTGCCGAGTTATGCATTCTTTAAATTCTAATGGATAAAGAGGTTAGTAATTTTGCAGCTGACTACCATATGTTAATCTACTCCTGCAGGGGACAGATCAGAATAATTCGTCTTTGCATTTATATTTCAAGTAACTTACAGAATCCAATAGCTTAAACCTTCATATATTTCATACCTCATGTCTGGCATTCAGGAGACAAAATGGTCCAATACATATACAAGAAATACTTTAGAAATGATATTAACCTTTTACCCAAGTTACCCTTTTACCTTGACCTAGATCTCCGCCTCCTTGATTTAGGGGACCGAGATCTTGATTTAGAGTTGCTATTTCTTCGTCGCGACCTTGACCACGACCGTGAGGAAGACCTAGATGACCTGAAGGTAAACATCTTTATTATAAAGAATATGCATAATCTTAAAAACTAGAATATAATTCTTAGGGTTGGTCACTGCACTTAAAGAAGCACAAAGAACAAACTGAGGTCTACAACACGACCCCAAAGCTGATACTGGAATTAGAGTTGCATCACAGGAAAAGACTAATAGCCTTAAATTTGACCACCATGAAAGAGAGAAGAGTGAGGGGTGACCTTATCACAAACTTTAATTTTCTGAATCAGCTTGATGATACAGATAAGGAAAAGTTCTTCAAAAGATTCTGTGATACAGCAACCAGAGGTTTACAACATGAAATTAAAGAAATTTGTCAGACATGATGTAAAGATGTACTCTTACAGTATATGAGTCGTCAATACACGGAATACAATAAATTAGGAAACAGCAAGTGCAGACAACATAAAGATTTTGAAAAGTTATTTGAATGATCGTAGAGGTAGCTCAAGGGATAAGGCTCCATAAGTATAAAATTCCCCCCAGTACCATCCAAGTTAGTAAATAAACACAAAAAAAAATGCATTTATCACTTTAATCCATCCAACTCATCCAATCAATCAGAATTATCTACATCTAAAATGTGCGACAACCTTCTTTCTCAACCAACATGTCTGTAATCTACCCAACGTCACTCTCATCTCATATAAAACACCTTTTTTTCTCTACCATCATGTCTCTGATCTACCCAAGCTCACTCTCATCTCATGTACAAACCCAACTGTATAATAAGAAACCCCTTTGGTTACAGTGATCAAATCTGTAGAATGAAAAAATATGGTCTTGTTCAGACTTGAAAATAACTCAGTAATCTTAAATTTCCCAAAAAGTAAATAATTTTTTTCATTTAGTTTGCCATTTTCCATATAGCAAGACAACACCAGGAAATGACAAAAAAAAAAAAAAAAATGCTCACATCTGATCTCTATCTGTCATGTGTAATGCAACAAACAAGAGACCACCATTCACAGCCAAGCCTCACTGACCTTACTACCTTCCCATGGTCTTCCCTAAATGCTTCATATGCCCTTGTTCAGCCCAATGACAACACATCCCACCTCTATACCTATCACTCCAATCAGCTCTATCTCAGGCACACCTCACAACCTTCTGCATATTCAGGCCTTCATACCTCAAAGCATCTTTCAATCCATCCTTCAATCTCCTCCTCAGTCTTTCCCTTCTTGTTCCTTCCAATTCCAACATATATATCCTCTTGGCAAGTCTCTCCTCGCTCATCCTCTCCACATGTCAAAACAATTTCAGCTCACCCTCTTCAGCTCTTTCAACCAAACAAAATGAAAAGAATATACTGACCTGGACCCAGACCGAGATGACCTAGAAGACCGCGAATGAGATCTAGAGTAAGATCTCGAGCTCTGCCTTCCCCGAGAATAAGAGCGTGATCTTGATTTTGATTCTGATCTTGATCGACGAACGGATCGGGATCGAGATCTCGATGTTGTGCGGCTTTTATGAGGAGAATCGTCAGAAGCTTTGCCATTCTTTTTCTGATAAATAAAATGAACAGAAATATGAATGGCCACTATGAAGGGAAAAGACGTGATGAAAAATCATTTTAACTTCACACTCATTCCTGCAAGTTTAAAGACATCCTCTTCCGTAATATTCTTTTTCCTCTCATGGCACCAGTGCTCTAAAACCAACACACTAAACTAAACACAATCCTCATTATAAAACATTCCGTCCTATGTTGGCCAGTAAATTTCTACCAAGAAAAACAAAAATAACTACAGGGTTGTTATCTCAACAATTTTTAATATATATCCACCCTTCTCACTTCAAAATATCAATAACATCCGAAAAACTTACATTTGCCATTTCATTCTGCCATTACATGTTTTAATCACATTTGTGTAAGAACACGTAACTTATTCCTTTTAGTACTCTGTCACACCTTGTTTTAATCCCATATGTTTAAGACTAACTTATTCCTTTAAGTACTCTATCATACCTACAATTAAATTTTTTTCATAAACACTTTCTCATACCTAAAGCCACTTGCTTGCCTTAAAAAAAATTGAAGCATCCCCTTCAAACTGGGATGTTTTAGTCATTCTCTCTATATGTCCAAACCATTATAGCACATCCTCTTCAGCTTTCTCATGCATACTCCTCTTACTACCACATCTCTCTCTCTCTCATCCTACTATTCATAGTTAATATACCCTCATCACACCGCATGTTGTCCTCAAACATTTCCTTTTCCAACAAATTCACCCTTTTCTTTACATTCTTGTCTAAGGCCCATGCCTCATATCCATACAACACCAATGGGACTCTTATGCCACCAAACATGCCTAGTGGTGTCTTGCTCTTTACCAAAATGCTACTTTTAACTTCCTGTACACAGCTCACACAAAAATAGGATAAAGAACCAATGGAGGCAGTATCCAAGTAATGCACAGTAAGGTCAATATGCTGGCAATTCAAACAAAGCGTTCTTACCTTGCCATCTTTCATTTCCTCTTTATCTTCATCATTTTCATCTACATCATTCCAAATATCATATTTAGAAAGATCTCCATCATCATCATCTTCATCATCATCATCGTTGTCATCGTCATCATCATCATCATCTTCCTTAACATTATCATCATTAACAGCAACATTATGCATTACAATATCCTGGAAAAATAATCCAGTGTAAGAAAGGCTTCTAAATACTTGTATACATAAATTGATAAATACCTGTTTCATCAACTTCAGCATCCTCCTTGAAATAATTTTTGAAAATAAACTAAAAAGAAGGGAAAGTAATGATGAATATCTTGTCTATACATAGGATATGAATGTTTCTTTGAAGTCAAAAGTATTAAGAGGATAAAAGGACACTCACAAAGTTCTAGCTAAATCAATTCTGACAAAAGCAAGCGTGTAAGAAAAAGTCAAAATTGAGGGCAATCACACAATAAAGTTCTCATTCCTGTGGGTGCTGGATACTAAACTACCATGAATATTCTTTTATTTTTGATGTCCAATACTGGTATTGCATTAAAAAAGATCTGGAAGGATAGATTAGGAACATCATCCCTTTGCTACTCTTATGGGATCCTGAAGAAAATTCAATTCGTATCTCAAAAAATTGGAGAGGAATAATTATTTTGTGCCATTGTTTGGGATATTCTGGTCAAATGAATCATGGACAAATGGAAGTTCATTACACTAGGAAAAGGCCTCTACATATTAGTTCCCCACTGGCAGGGAAAGTGAAGAGATAAAGACAGTCATTTCAATAAATGTTAAAAAGAGAACAGCATTAAACTACATATGCATAAGCCTAAATTAAATGTACAAAAATAAGGTCAATTTACTTGATTTTCTTTTCTTCATATGTGTCCTGCTATTTCCTGTATTAACAAGGTAGCACAAAGAGCCACTGAAGAAATGGCCTCATTCACTAACATTCAATCCTCAGCTGTCATGTGTAATACACTGAAACCACAGCACCCTATCCACAATATGGCCTTTCAGACCCATCCATGGTTTCCCCCCACCACTTCATACAGCCTGGTTCACCCAACTGAAAACCAAATCGTTTCCATTCACACCATCCCTGACATACATCATACCCTCCTGCATGTTCAGGCCCCAAACCTTCAAAGCATTTTCCACTCCACCCTTCCACCTCCTCCTTAGTTTCACTCTTTTCCTTGTTCCCTCCACATATGACATGTATACTTTCAAGGTAATCCTTTCCTTACTTATCATCTCCATATGTCCAACCTCTTCAGCTCTCTAATATGTAATCCTCTTACAACCACAGCTCTCCCTTACACCATTACTTCTTACTTGGTTAACCTTCCTTACACCACATATTGTCATCAATCATTTCATTTCTAACACAACCACCCTCTTTTCTACACTCTATTTATGAACCATGCCTTCCATACTTACAAGACCAACAGGACTACCATACCATCAAACATACTCATCTTTACCCTTAATGACAGAGGTACCTCTCTTTCTTCACATTCCTCAATGAGCCCAGGACCTTTGCCCTATCACCCACCCCCATGCCTCACTTCAGTTCCTATGGTTCCATTCACTGCCACATCCATACCCAGGTATCTAAAGAACTCTTCTACCTCCGTGTTCTCCATTCAAACTCACATGCCAAGTAATCTAGCTCTCTTCTCTGTTTAACCTAATAACATTGATTTCACTAACTTCTCCTTTCACACACACACACACACTCCCAAACCCAGACACCAGCTTCTGCAGTTTCTCCTTTGAATTTGCCATCAATGCCACATCATCTGTACACAAAAATGGATTCACCTCCCAAGACCTCCCTATCCCGAGCATACTGCATACCTGCTCCCCTCTCCAAGACCCTTGCATTCACCTCCCTTAACATCGAACCCATAAACAAATTAAACAGTCGTAGTAACATCACACAACTCTGCCACAGACCCCCTTCACCTGGAACCACTCAGCTTCCAATCTACCGACTTGCATACATGCCTTATTCTCTTAATAAAAACTCTTCACTGCTTCTAGCACCTTTCCTTCCACGCCCACAATACTTTCCAAAGAGTTTCTCTGTCAAACCTGTCACACAGTTTCTCCATTCCTATAAATGCCAAATATAAATATCTGTTTCTGTAAGGAAATCTCGCACACATTCTTCAAAGTAATCCTCTAATTCACACATCCTCTACCACTCCTGAAGCCACATTGCTCCTTTCCAATCAGAAACTCTATACATGCCACCATCCTCTTAGTGACCACCCTCGCATAAAACTTTACCAGCTACACCCAACAAACTTATATGTCTGTAATCTGAACATTTGTTTTTGTCCCCACTGCCTTTATACAATGGCACTATACAAGCATTCTCCTAATTTTCAGATACTTCACCATGATCTAAATCCACTGTAAATCCTAACTAACCAATATCAGCAACACAATCACCCCCCTTTCTACAAAAATTCAACTGCAATCCCCTCCACTCCAGCCACTCTACTGCACTTCATGTTACGCATCTTTCACCACCTCTTCTCTTTTCACAGAACCACTTTTCATGACTCTCACATTACATATCTCCATGCATAGAAATTACTATTTCAGAGCTGACAAATATTACAAGTGATAAAATGAAAGTACATGTAAACAGAAAATTTGCTTATGTGTGATATATATAGGACAGGAACATTCAGTGGCTAATCAAGGAACAGAATAACTTTTTCTTTAGTTATTTATTTTATTATACTTTGTCGCTGTCTCCCGCGTTTGCGAGGTAGCGCAAGGAAACAGACGAAAGAAATGGCCCAACCCCCCCCCATACACATGTATATACATACGTCCACACACGCAAATACACATACCTACACAGCTTTCCATGGTTTACCCCAGACGCTTCACATGCCTTGATTCAATCCACTGACAGCATGTCAACCCCGGTATACCACATCGCTCCAATTCACTCTATTCCTTGCCCTCCTTTCACCCTCCTGCATGTTCAGGCCCCGATCACACAAAATCTTTTTCACTCCATCTTTCCACCTCCAATTTGGTCTCCCTCTTCTCCTCGTTCCCTCCACCTCCGACACATATATCCTCTTGGTCAATCTTTCCTCACTCATTCTCTCCATGTGCCCATGTTATAAGAACATATTAGCAAGTCTAAGGTATTATTAAATAATAATCTGCCTCTAAATAAAATTTCTAAGAAGCCATGAAACTGGATGAGAATTTTCTTTAATCAACCTTTCATAATATTTATTTCAAATAACTGCATATGAGAGATAAACACTAATTTGAGGGTTAACTTTACAAGCAAAAATTCAAATTCACTTAAAAGAAAAAAAAAATCAACCTGAAGAACAGTTTGCAGTAAATAATTTTTCCTAGACCAATAGCTTCAGTTAATGGAAAACAACAATAATTATAAAGCAATAAATATTAAAGCAAACCTTTTTTTCTTCATCAAACAGCTGACTTTTCCTCCTGAATTTTTTCTTCTTTCTTCCAAACTCATCATATTCATCATCTGATTCTTCACGCTGGATGTATTCAACACCCTCCCTTTCATTAAAGCCACCCCCATAACCAGTGCGCTCCTCTAGATCACCAAACTTAGGAGCATTACACATGTTGCATGTTTGTCGTCGGGCCCAGTTTACATTCCCACACCTTAAAAAAGAAATGTAGCTCTTGTCATCACTTAATTCCATTTACTATAAATATCATGTATGATCCAAGACAACAAAGTTACCATGTTTCTTTTCTACATCAATCGAACTGAAATAATGTTACAATTCCAAGATACACTAGTTTGGAGCAGGATTCCAAATTTCTTTCTTCTTTTATGTAAGAGGCTCCAGTCAAGAGACAGAAGTCCACATCAAGTCTGGGCCTTAACAGAAATATGAAATGAATAAATAAGAGAGAGGAGAGGTGAGCCAAGGAAAAATATTTCAAGAATTTTGGAGAAAGTGGAAAACCCACCTTCTAAAAGGGGTGAGATCACAGATAGGAAAGAGATGAGGCAGCGAGTTCAAAAGCTTTAAGGTGTAGAGAAAAATCGGATTTCTAAACGGCTCAACGTCTAGTTGCCAACAGGTACACATCATGTTATGATGTGGCTTGCCTCTTGTTAGCTTTTTGTTAAATATCTTGGGCCAGGTTATCAAAGCCAGTTAACTTGTTTGCATTAATTAGGTCCAAGTTCCATAGTACTTCACGACTCTTAGTTTCAGATACCTTTAATTTTTTTGTAAACAGACCCTTGAAACATTTTTTGATGTCATATTGTATTTTCAACATTCTTTCTTTGTCTACAATTTTGAAGAATTCCTCTGGGTTATCTTGAACACTTATGGAAATTCTTTTTTTGTAAGTTGTTTGTCTTATGACCTTACAGTCCCTTATTATTTTCATTAGTTCTGATGATTTTCTTTGTATTCCATTAACTTGAATATCTATTATACCATTTTACCTTGGACAATTCTTTTTATATATATATATATATATATTTCTGGTCATCCAGGCTGGCTTGAGTTTACATTAGCTCTTCATTTTTTGTTTTCATTCTCACTATGAAATAATTTGTTGTTAGAAATACTCTGCAAATCTTCCACAAATTATCCACTGTCTCATCATCAAGGAGGTTAAGTTAATTCACAAAATTATGAAAACTGAACAGCCAGAGAGGAAGCTAGATATGAGGGGGACGAAAAAAAAAAAAAAAGCCAAAATGAAGGAACTTGGAAATGAAACCAAAACTATTCTTCTGTATTTCTGTTCATCTATCTGTCTATCATCTAGCACATTTACTTGTGTACCTGTTTTTCTGTTCATCTATCTGTCTTTTATCTAGCACACTTACTTGCTACACTGCCAGTCATCAGCACTAAACAGACCATGAGACTTTTCTGCTGCAGCTTTACCAATTTCCATCCCAAGCTGACGCTTGTTTTCTGCTGCTGTAGCTATTGATCCACCACGCTCTGAAGGGAAAATGCAAATATTTTTGCCATTAGAGTTATGAGATTCATAAAATTGTTCATCATATTATTTTGCCACAATAGGAAAGTTTAAATTAAGATGCCAAAAAATTTTAAATATAGAAGATTGTAAATCAAAAGGTGTAAATGATATTTAAAAAGCCTGTAGCAAACAGAACACATTTTAGTACTGTAATCATGATGCCAACTAGCTCTACATATTAAATATTCTCTCAATGGTGCAATTTTCAATAAATAAATATAAAATAATGTCGACTATATCAATTAATTTTTTATGAAAGAAACTATGTACATATCAATACACTAACCCATTAATTATGTGCATGGTGAGCTTATCACATAAGTAAATGTAGTCACTGAAACATAAACTACCAGGAGTACTGTGTACCCCTCCAAATGGAGTAACATTTATACATCTCACTATCCAATCATATGAGTTCCAATCAAATGCAGTCCAATATTTAAATATAATTTCAAGAATAATTAAATATGTCCATATAAATTTTGTTTGCTGTGCAGGCACTGCCAAAATTATGTGAAATCCACCAACTTGCCTCTAAACTTTAATCTTATGTTAATGCCCACTCCATGGCAATTCTCTTCAAGTTCCCCTTAATTTTCTTTCAGGGACTCAACAAATTATAAGTAATTTGAAAGAACATTAAAAAATAGTACCATCCCCTGGTAGGCTCATAAGGCTTTTCAGCAAGGGCCATGTTCCCATACATGGCCTCCCTTGGGAAATCTTGAAAAAATTACAAGCTGTCCGCAGGCTTATAAGTGGGGTAATTTACCCGAGCTGAAATTGGTACCCATGTGTCTACTAACCAAAGGAAGGATAAAAAGCAAGATGGGCAAGCCTTCAGCTTTTACCTGAGATAAAACCCAGGCCAATAGATTAGAAGTCAGTAATGACAACTATTACACCACCAATGCACTTACAGGGTACAGTGCATCCTGATTATTCATACTGGTCAACACATGCTATAAAAGCAAGACATATACTCTACTGACAGTGCCAAGAGTAACTAAACAAGCTATCTTTACTCTTCATGTAGTCAAGCTAAAACTTTCTCACCTTTACCACACCTGTTGCATGTATTTCTTCGGGCAAAGTTCACATTGGCACACCTGGAATGGATATAAAATAAATGAAAATGCTTTACAAAAGTACACTATCATTGGAGAAGATTTTTCTAATTCTGATACTAAAAATCTGCACAATTTTCAAGAATTTAAGCTAGCATGTAAGAAAAACTACACTACTACAATACTATCAGTGGTGATACCTCCTCACCAAATGTTACTTATAAGTAAAACAACAAAAAAAGTGAGCCAAATATTTGGGAATAATCACATAACAAATAAATCAGTGGGAAGGAGACAACATGCTTAAGCACTGTGTAGGAGGAGTTGTTTCGAACAGAGACTGGGTGACACAGGAGTAATCATACCCTGCTGGAGCTGTTGTATGTAGTCATGCACAAATAGGAAGGCAGGATAGAAAACAGTGAAGGCATTCACTCGAAGTATAAGTTGAAAAGAAGCTGTCAAGAGCAAGGAAATGATACTCGAGAAAAGTATGGCAGTGTAAGATGGGGCCACATGAGAGACTGGAAAGGGTGCATTATTTCAAGCATCCTGGAGCATTCCTAATAAAAATTTTGGAATAAACGTTGATTTTCCACTTACGCATTCTCATTAAAGATGATAGAGTATATGCTGATCTAAGAGCATTACTAGGAGGTAAAAAGACTAATTAACTTGTGGAAAGAAATGTTTATTCTGAAATATGATAAACCATTTCTCAATCAGTGGCAGAGCTCTAATGGCATTAGAGAGAACACTGACTTATAGGAAGATATTCAGATACCATTCTTTGCCCAAAAATAGGTATATCAATTTGGATTTCATTCTTTTCATCTAACAATTTCTTTGAGGCCATGTAATGGTCATTCATATACCCAATAATCATACAGAAACCAGCTCAAGGCTATGATCTGCGAAAAAGCTTCTTTTCCTATAGGTGTGTTGAGCACTGGAATAAGTTACCGTCAGACATAGTGAATGCTAAGACTATAAAAACCATCAAGAGTCATTTAGACAAATATCTTTTAAATTCAAATATACTCTGAGAAAAATGCCAGAAATAAAGTGTATAAATGACAGCAGTAGCAGGGACACTAGAAGGCTAATGTGCAGCAGCAGGCAGGTGGTGATAGCTTAAAAAACTGCTGAGTAGAATTACACTTTCTTGTCAAACTCATTTTTTTTCTTTTTTTTTTTACCAGGCAACCCAGTTGTGGGCCAATCAGGCCTCTTATTGTCTGTCTTTCTCATGTAAACTGACACACATTACTCAAAGCCCACTGTGTCTTAGGCCTGTTACTGGAAGAACTCAAAAAATGGTTTTCTGAAAAGGATAGCTGGGAAGGAAGGGAGAAGAAAATAAAAGAAGGCTCACACACAAGTACTCCTGATGATGTTTTTACATCATTCAGAATAAATAAATTTCATCTCCAAACATAGCCCTTTGAATGTAAGAGCGTACCCACACACAGGCTGATGAATGGGAACTTCAAAAAACTTTACCCTTGAAAACAATGTTTTTTTTGCTCTGAACCATCCCTTTTTGAAGATGACACACCCAAAGCCAAAACAAGTGAGGTCAACCACATCTAAACACAGCAGCTGTCTTATTAAAGTGTTCATTGAAAACCAAAGACCTTATCTGTTAATCTCATCCAACAAGAGATTCAGTAAGAACTGAACGTAAAAGCCACTTATATCATGAAAAATGCTGACATAAACCTTCCAAGGAGTGAACAAGATAACAAGCAAGATTATTACATCCCAAATGAGAAAAGAATCAAAACCCAAAACCTCTGAGTCACTCCAGAAATCAAATTTTCTGAGGCAAACTGTAATGCTGTTCAATTGATTTTTATAAGTGCATTACCTATTTTCAATCTAACTGACCCTTCAATTTCCCTAACATATTTCTATTGCCTGACCTTAATAGTTCAATAAAATACACTCCATATATTCTTCATCTGTCAGTGTTCAAAGTAACTAACACTGTAGAGACAAGTAATTTATCACAAAGAGGACACACTCTTTCTAGGTTTAGATTTTTTTTTTTTTTTTTTTTTTTTTTGCCGCTGTCTCCCGCGTTTGCGAGGTAGCGCAAGGAAACACACGAAAAGAAATGGCCCAACCCACACCCATACACATGTATATACATACGTCCACACACGCAAATATACATACCTACACAGCTTTCCATGGTTCACCCCAGACGCTTCACATGCCCTGATTCAATCCACTGACAGCACGTCAACCCCGGTATACCACATCGATCCAATTCACTCTATTCCTTGCCCTCCTTTCACCCTCCTGCATGTTCAGGCCCCGATCACACAAAATCTTTTTCACTCCATCTTTCCACCTCCAATTTGGTCTCCCACTTCTCCTCGTTCCCTCCACCTCCAACACATATATCCTCTTGGTCAATCTTTCCTCACTCATTCTCTCCATGTGCCCAAACCATTTCAAAACACCCTCTTCTGCTCTCTCAACCACGCTCTTTTTATTTCCACACATCTCTCTTACCCTTACGTTACTTACTCAATCAAACCACCTCACACCACACATTGTCCTCAAACATCTCATTTCCAGCACATCCATCCTCCTGCGCACAACTCTATCCATAGCCCACGCCTCGCAACCATACAACATTGTTGGAACCACTATTCCTTCAAACATACCCAATTTTGCTTTCCGAGATAATGTTCTCGACTTCCACACATTCTTCAAGGCTCCCAGGATTTTCGCCCCCTCCCCCACCCTATGGTCTACTTCCGCTTCCATGGTTCCATCCGCTACCAGATCCACTCCCAGATATCTAAAACACTTTACTTCCTCCAGTTTTTCTCCATTCAAACTTACCTCCCAATTGACTTGACCCTCAACCCTACTGTACGTAATTACCTTGCTCTTATTCACATTTACTCTTAACTTTCTTCTTTCACACACTTTACCAAACTCAGTCACCAGCTTCTGCAGTTTCTCACATGAATCAGCCACCAGCGCTGTATCATCAGCGAACAACTGACTCACTTCCCAAGCTCTCTCATCCCCAACAGACTTCATACTTGCCCCTCTTTCCAAAACTCTTGCATTCACCTCCCTAACAACCCCATCCATAAACAAATTAAACAACCATGGAGACATCACACACCCCTGCCGCAAACCTACATTCACTGAGAACCAATCACTTTCCTCTCTTCCTACACGTACACATGCCTTACATCCTCGATAAAAACTTTTCACTGCTTCTAACAACTTGCCTCCCACACCATATATTCTTAATACCTTCCACAGAGCATCTCTATCAACTCTATCATATGCCTTCTCCAGATCCATAAATGCTACATACAAATCCATTTGCTTTTCTAAGTATTTCTCACATACATTCTTCAAAGCAAACACCTGATCCACACATCCTCTACCACTTCTGAAACCACACTGCTCTTCCCCAATCTGATGCTCTGTACATGCCTTCACCCTCTCAATCAATACCCTCCCATATAATTTACCAGGAATACTCAACGAACTTATATCTTTTTACTCTCAAATATTCCTCGTTTCCTCAGTAAATAATGATTCAAGATGATGGAATTGTTCATATACACTCGTATACCTTGTCTTCTCGAAAATAACTGGATTTTGTGAAGGTTTATTATGAGGGAGAGGGAAAATGTGGGATCACATTATGAAAATATTATATCAGTTTTGTAAATAATAATACCACAACACTAAACCAAGGCATAAATTGAAATCTGAGGGTGGTACACACAACATGTGCAGTCTAAGATTAGGAAAATTACCTTATTCTGAATAACACATGCAAATGTTTTCATTGCTGATGGTTGGCATATAAAATAGCAATGAAAGAAAAACATTAGGGAAAACACTGGAATAGATCAGTGACTTTAAGAAGAGTTGCCATCTCCATAAATTCAAATGGGTTCCTTTCAGTTAGAACCTGACGCCTCTTATTCATTACAACACACAGTAGTTATTTACAGGTGGAATAACTAAATCCTTTTAAAGAACTGGAATGTCCAGCAGGGTTTGGAATCTATTTCTTGGGGTAAAAGAAGGAACAATAATTATTTTTCAATGATTACCAATGATTTTCTCCTTTGTAGATTCAATATCAAAAAGTTTACAATTAGTGACCTGCCACATCTCTTATGACATTTCGTAATGGAAGAGGTTTGTGATGACTGGGATTTTAAAACTTCTGAACTGTTGGACCCATTACTGGACCTGAGCACGTTGGTTTCCTTCTTTCTGGCACATCAATTAATTTAGAAAACCGTTTTAGTGCTGAAATGAATTAAAACAGAAAAACTCTGCTTTTCTGCAGACAAGACTTGCATAGTAACATGGAGGCAAGAGAGAAAGGAACAGTGTGGATTCCAAAAACATGCAATAAATTGATCACAATTAATAGGTCATTATCAGTTTAAACATCAATTTACAATACATATACAGCTCTACAGAGTCGTAACAAGTAGCAAGTGGAGGTTTGTGTGTGGCTGCCTGCCTAACAGTTATTTGTGAATGTCCCAGTACTGTACATGGACATTTGTACATTATTTTAGGATGTTCAAGTGAGAATTTGACAATTATACCAATCAATTCCTTACATTCTGAAATGTTAATATGGAGTGCTTTTACCAACAAATTTCCTTCTAATTTAAAGCCAGCCCACTCAGTGGAAACTTAAAACTGTGGTAGGAGGTGCTACGATTAAAAATTTGCATTACAGTGCACGGAATCCACTAGTACAACTTTGTTGAAATCTTTCGACAAGAACATGTGTCCACGTCCTGATATATTGCTCAGATCTGATCAACACAATTACCACTAACACTTCAGATCTTCAAAATGTCACAGTTACCTGTCTTTCCATAATTTCTTTGGACCACAGTTAACATCACATATATATGAAGGCCACAAGAAATTACCTTAGCATAAACTAGTGGGGACACTCGCTGTAATCATAAAGAAAACTTAACCACTTTCCTGCCTTATGTTCAGTTTCTAATGCCATACATGGTACAAAGTTTAGGGATATTCATCAATTATCTTTCATCAAAGAGAACACTGCATGCACTTCACATCTTGCATTATAAGCCCTATGACAAATAACAATACCCCCCAAACTCCACGAACCCCCCCCGAGTTTAGGTTCTCCTTGTTTAACAGGTCCATAAGTTATGTCAATTGTTTGGATAAAATAACTATCAATGGCTCAAAGCACAGCAACAACACTATAACAAGGAATATGTTCATACGAATTTTTTACGCCATAGATGCAATCAGCGTTGACATATTTACCTCTAAGCACAGCAAAGTAAGAATATCTGTAACGTGCAGTTTCTTGTAACAGAACAAACTTAGTGCATTGGATTTCTATGGGGGGGTCATAAGGCTTGAAATGCATCCAAACTATGGGCTGTGGTCGTGCAGCAGTCCTCTTTATGATTGCAATCTGCCACGGAACAAATGCTTACTTCGGATCAATGCAAACCCAGTCGCCTTCTGAAGCCTTATATTTAGCTGACATCTTGCTGGACATGCAGCGGAGTCCTACAGAGACAGGATAATCATCACAGATTTAACTTCCACCCTCGATGTGGTCTGGCTCGTCCACCCTCGCCACACCAGGGAGGGCGAATGAACGCTTCTGCTTCGACCTGTGGGTTCGAACCCTCTTAAGTGTACCACAAACCTTCTCCCCTGGCATTCAGCCACTGCACCGGAGATTTGTTAAAGCAAGTAAAATTTCTCTTCCTGAACGAATGATTCTTGAACTATTCATATCTTGCAACAATGTTTGAAATTTGTATGCCTTTTATTGGGTAAATCCCATTGAGGGATGATGCACATTAAGGGAGGAGTAGTATATTATACCCCGTCTTATGTATGTAAATCATGTCAATAAAGTATTTCAATTTTGATTTCAATTTCTAAATCAGAGTCTCGTTTACATCAGGCGAAAATCTAACATTTGATTATTTCAATTACTTTAAAGGGACTTCACCTTGAAAGTAAAGGGTTGGTAGAGCTACCACAATAACAGATCGATTACATAACCGTATTAATAATCTACCTAAATCATCATTCAAAATAATTATTATAATGATCTATCTCAACAATAGTGAAAAGTTGATAAAAGAAATTCCTTTGTACGAAAAAAGGCATCTTCCGTGACCGAATTCAGTCTAGCTGTAGAACCAAGTTTATATATATAAATTATGTACACACCAAATGTGTAATAGAATCTGCAGAGTTAACCACATATAATGTAAATCACGAAAGTGCCATCATAGGAGGTAAGATGATGGGAAATACGCGTACATGAAGTTTTCTAATGTAATTGGTTTGTGTGAAATATTTGATACAATAAATCGCCCTCAAAGGTATCGCAGTTTGCAGACGATATATATTAAGACAGTATATGATCCATGGCGTGACACATGCAATTAGCTAATTTCAGCAAGAACACTCGTTCTGAATTACTAAAAATAAGACATATAGTTAACGAATCAACTACCCTGAGGCAGGAATGGCGAGAAATTTGAGATCTAATTGGCGAGTGATTGGAGGTAATTACCGATTATATACTCAATTCAATGTTGGAGGGTTTTGTCGAGCATTCCAGTCAGAACCAATAGTTCTAGTGAAAGACAGGCCTTTAACGAAACTTAAAAGGAGGCTGCTGGTACAGAAACAGCAGAGTTGTGGGACAATAAGTTTTAGAGAAAGTTTCAAAGCAATCATTTAATGTTTGAATTAAGGTAAGTCGAGTCTGTCAGGAAGATAATGAGTTTTAAAGCTTAGTGGTGCAGGAAAAGAAGCAGACTTTAAAAGGCTACTACCCGCACATCTTGCGTACAAAAAGACCGCACTGTAGACAGGAGAGTAGTCTTGTTAGGTATTACGTGATCTATCTAATGGTTGGGACATACTTAAACATCCAGTTATCGGGAACAGCAATGCGGTTTAGGGCAAGTGGATCATGCATTGCGGTCAGACTGGGAGAGTTTATGTTGGATTGGTTTCAGTTCGATTCTGCCAAGTAAGTTTGTAAGAATAGAACCTTCCCAGCTCTGAGGGCAGTTTTCCATAAAAGGATGAATTAGTCCTTTGTTAAAGCAGAGCAGCTGTTCAATTTCGTAGGTGCAGACTTGACTGTGTAATGTGGGATTTCGAAGAGAGAGTGCTTGTTGAGATGAATCTGGTATGTCTGTTGTGGTGTGGGTGGTTAAAGAGCCATCAAACTTGTGAAAGTTGTATGCAGTTTCAGAAAGAAACGTCACAAGTTATACCTACCCCACTGGACCGTCCTGTCCAAATCTGAGTTTATAGTAGCCCATTAGGCATGAATAATGAAAGACAAATTAATTATAAGGAAGTGGAGGAATGCAGTGTTATCAACATATGAATGCAATTAGCCATATGGAAAAGGAAATTATACTTGAAAATTGAGGAGACTGGACAGTAACCTGACAGGACCACTGTTGATTTGGAAAGAGGGAGAGGTTGATCTATCAACAGTTTTGGAAAGATACTAGCCAAAGAAAGAGCTAGACACGAGGGAAGAAAACCAGAACCTGATGCCACGCTATGTCAAAAGCTTATAGTATATCAAAGACTACAGCAGATGATTATCCAAAGTCTGTCAAAAGAGGTTGATCAGATATTAGTTATGGGAAATGATATCATTGGCCCTGCAAAGGGCACATTCATTACTGGAGAGAAGACTTTGACATGGACAGTGCTTCAGGAAGCAAGAGTTGAGGGATTCAAAGATTTTGGAAATAGCAGATCAGAGACTTAGAGGAAATAGCAGATCACAGACATAGAGCAATAATTGCAGAGATTTGGATGTATGCATATTTCCAAAAGATAAAGCCCTAACTTTTAAGCTCAAATGAAACAAACAAGGATAGATAAAGGTGCCATCTGTTCTGCATCTTGCTTTTGACTACAGAGAGAAGTGCTTTTTGATCTATAGAGAAATAGTTTAGGGCACATGAGTAATACGAAGGATGTCAGAATCATCCAGTGTGGAAAAAAAAAATAAAAAAGAATTACTTTGTTATTAGTTGACATAATTACATTATCACTGGCAAAGAAAAGAAAGGCTGAGAAAGGGTATCAAGACTGAAATTAAGATATCTTCGGCAAAACGCCAGAGAGACTTATCAGTTAAGGAAGTTTTCATATGGATAACATATTAATGGTGATTTTGGTCGAGGCCAGCATGGAGATAAGCAGATGAATACAAACCAGATTGAAAGATTTAATGGCAATGAAGGTTGCTAAATGTGCATATGTACAAGTAGTAGTTTTTGATTTTTACTACTTTGAATATATGAGCACATTGGGGCCCAGAATGTAAGAGGTCAATCTGTGCATTAGTTTTTACCTGCATTAAAAATGCATCTGGTTTATAAACTTGACAAAAATTTCATAATGACATTTATTTGATAATAAAAATTTGGCTATGCTCACTTCATTCATCTAATAAGTACCTTAAATGACTGTTTCTTTCAAAACAGGAACCAAGAGGCAATCGAGTATTTCTTAATGCCAGACTGAAGGTTAAGAAAACACCGGTAAAAAAGAATATATTCTTTATAATTACAGCAAAGAGTATGCAGAACAAAGTGCAAGTTGAGTGGAGCTAGATTATTAGGCTGGAGAAGGCAGGGCTATTGTCACTGCTAGATGTAATGTAGGTAGATGATGAGATCCAAACAGGATTAGGTATCACGGACAGTACCTAATAAATGATCTGGCACATGTTCCGGCATAAGTTTTCAAACTCTTTTCACTCTAGTGTGTCTTTGGCAGGCTGCTTCATATTTCATCTGTGAGCTATCAGTTTTCTTAGTTTGTTGGTGCTGTTATACAAAGTATTGCTGCACCACTCAACTTTTCATGTTTAATTAAGAAACCATTTTTGGATATTATACAAGAAAAAATCCTTTTACTACATTATCCTAATTAATTCTTTGTAAAGAGGAATATGAATGATAATGTTAAGTGAAATTCTTTATCAAAACAATTTGAGTCTCATAATTTTTAATACAAGAACTTTCATCTTATTACGTGTTTTCTTAAGTATGAGAAGTACATTTTCTTTTAAAGGTGTCTTTTGTCATAATCAAAACAACACAGCATTTTTTGGTTATTTTGTAAGTAGTAGATAAAGTTTACAACATACTACCTTTAATTTATAGACAGGTTCCATCTAAGATGGTATTACTTTCCTGACATAGAAGCGGTAAAATGAAGCCTGAATATACTGGGCTAATCTTAGTATCTCCAAACATGCACCATACACCCATCCTTCTCTTCTTTTACTTCCATTTTTTGTAAATTTTTTCTTCCCCTCCATTTCATTATTGTGGATCATTGCATGCAAAATAATTTATCTGCCATAGAAAATGAAAACGGAATATTGACAAACTTTACAACTGGCATTATATTTGTAGAGGATACAAAGCTAATACATGGGAAATACTGGAAGGGTAACCTATTTTATTTCTGTATGAAGAGGGAAACCTTTAGGGTCAGCATTTCTTGTGGTGTTAGTCTAAACATCAACCACATCCTTTCATAAATCGTCATTCTTATGGAAATCTTACTTCTTAATGTAGCATCCTTGAATATGAAATGAAACACTGAAAGTGCAGTTCATATTTATTATGAATAACTGAAAAAAATATCTTCAGCCATTTTTTGAATTCCAATCTTTGACTAGTAATCCCTGAGAAAGTTTTGCAAACCAATAATGCTTTACTCTGGTCATATTAAGGCTATGCTGATATTTAATTTCTAACTTTGCTATGAATGTAAATAAAAACCATATAGGAAATCATCTCTACTGCCAATATATAATCTATTTTTAAAAAATACAGGAGATGCAAAGAGCTCGCCATTTAATTTTCTTTCCAAAATTGTCTCAATTACTGCATTTGAGGATCTGGTGGAGGAGTCTGATTTTTCTGGATCTACTTTAGCATTAAGCATTACATGAACAATACAGAATCTCCCTGAAGTTTCACATATTACTGCTCTAAATGCATTCTGGTCATTTAAACAATATAAATATGGGGATGCATATATAGGAGATAAACCATTATACTCTACAATTTTTTCACCATAACTATTAAGGAAGTATACACAGTTATCATGAGAGCCAATGCCTATCACTTCCATCCCATTTTCTAATTGTAAAACAAATGGTGATGAAAAAACATTACCTTTTGTCTCAAATTTCCAAAGTCTAGATCCTGAGAAAGAGTAGCTAAAGATTTTTTTGCAAACATTTGCAAAGATTATGCCTCTGGAGTATGAAGCAAGTGAACTAAACACAGGTTTATTAACAGATCTTCTCCATATAATTTTTCCTGTGTTCTTATCTATCCCACCAACTATGCCATCAAGTGAAGCAACAAAAACTGTATTACCACTGATGCATGGTGAGGAAAATATACTGCCATTTGAAAAACTGACCTTCCATGTTAATTCTCCATCAGCAGTTACACAGTAAAGTATTTTATCATGGGAACCAAAGATAACAAATCCCATTTCATCATCAACAATAGGAGAACTTTTAATCTCAGCCCCAGTTGTAAACTTCCAGATTATTTGTCCACTTTCAATGCAAATGCAGTATAATAAACCATCATAACAACCAATATAAACGTGTGCACCATTTTTTGAAATGATGGGTGATGATTCTATTCTTCCCCCTAGCTGAAGACACCAGTGCTCAGTCCCAGTTACAGCATTAATACAAGCAAATTTATGCGAATGTGAGCCTACAAAAGCAAAACTCGTGCCATTGCCATATTCAATTATCATTGGGGATGAGTCTATGCACTTTTTAAGGTTATACTTCCACAGTAATCCTATTTTGTAAGGTATACTTTTATAATGAATGGGGGATGTTCCCTTGTTAAGTATGCCTCTTCGTGATACAACAGTCAGTTTGAGATTTCCATCTTTCACCGGTGCTTCTTCCTTGTTTAAGGAATCGTATTCTTGGCAGATCCCCTCACTATAAGAACTTGGAATAATATTTTGTGTATGATAATCTCCATGAGCATTTGTTTGGAAATGACTATCTAGCATTCTAATATTTTCACTTTTGAAAATTTTTGAAGGTTTTGGATGAAAGATGTCAACATTTTCAAAGCTGTTCCTGGAATAATATTTTTTTGCTAACTGGTAAGTTTTCAGTAAAGTCTCACTGAGTAACACATCAAGAAGATTTGGTATACTGTACCCCAAGAAATTCTCTAATTCTTCAGTAAACTGTATAGCTTTTAGTGAATTGCCACCTGATTTTACAAAATTATCATGTGGACTAGCATTGTTACATCCAAGAATTCTCTTCCATAGATCTCTATAAAACTTATCCAAAGACTGCAATTTATACTTATCAGACCTGTTTACTGAAGACACTTGTCTCGCAGTCATCAACTTCTGTATATCAACTTTTCCATGCTTGTTAAAAGGCAATTCTTTAACTATAATTACATCATCAGGTAGTTTCCAATGAGATAAATTATTTCTTAAATCCTTCCAAACATCTTCCTCAGTAACATATTCATAATGTGGATACACAAAAGCTATGATTTGCTTTTCATTATGTAGTGCTACATGACATGTTTCAACATAATTAAAGTTTCTACAGACTCTTGTAATTTCTGAAAGGCTTATTTTTCGACCATTGCGCTTTACTTGACAATCAAGTCGTCCAATGAAATAAATTTTTCCACCTTTTAGTACACCTCTGTCACCACTTGGCCTAAAAAATGATGGGGCTTGTCTGTTTTCTGTGGCACTAAATCTAGCATCAAGATTGACAGTACCATCATCTACCCTGCACATTCTTTCAGGCCCTCCAATGTAAATTTCTCCCTCTTCACCATCCCTAACATCTTCCCCACTTTTACTTAGCACCTTGACTTTGGTGAAGCTTAAAGAATTACCAATTGGAGTCATGTCTTTCAGTGAATGTCCAAGCAAGGGCACTTTTCTCTCTGAAAAACCGTCGCTCATTCCTTCACCTGATACAGTTTTTGGTGGGCTGTCTTCTGTGTCAGTGACTAATTCACTAATAATGACCTCTGCTACTGTAGCCCAACATGAAACCTCTGTTATGCCATATAAGTTAAAAATCCTAGTTTGGCACATCTCTCCAACCAACTGCTTTAAATGTGACAATTTTGGGAACATCTCACCACCAAGGGCCAAAACTTTGAGGGAAGAATTATTTCCAAGAAAAGATTCCTTTAATCTCTCTTTTCCAAAGCTCAATAAAAGAGTTGGAGTAGCCTGCAGAATTGTAACTCTATTCTGTAGCACAATGTCAAGCAAAAGAACAGGGATTTTCAAGAGATAAGGGGATACCATAACAAGTCTCGCACCTGCTTTGAATGCCAAAAATAAATCTACTACACTTGGGTCAAATGTAAGTGGAGCAGCACAGAAGATACAGTCCTCCTGCCCAACCTCAAACAGCTTCACCAAGTCTATAATATTTGGTATTATGCAAAGATGAGGTACATACACATATTTTGGTATTCCTGTAGACCCAGAAGTGGGGATTACATATGCCACATCCTTCATTTCATTACTTCTTTGAAATTCTGATTCTTTCTCACTGTGCAGAGATACAAGTTTAAAATGAGTTCCAAATACATAAAGGCTGCACAAGACTACATCAACCATTTCAGCAACATTCTCCAAATACTTTTCTTCCACCAGTACACTTTTCATATAAATCCTTTTAACAATGGAAGCTAATTCTCCTCTTGAATATTCAGGTGTTATGTACAAATAGGCATTATTGGCAAGTACTCCAAGTATACAAGCAATTGCTGTGGGCCCTGGAGAACATAATATTCCAATTACTGTTGATGTCATATTATCAACATTCTTTGACTTCAGATTTTCACAAACTATTGATTGTTTTTCTGTAAACAAACTTTCAGGCATGCTTTCTTCATCTATTATATGACAATGTTGTTCCTGTTGCTTCTTGTCCCCTGCCACTGTCTTAAGAACAGAGAAATGTGCATCACAAGTCTTGCTTAAAGACAGGACCTTGGCTATTTCAGTAGCTTCTCTCTGTAGCTCACTATATGTGATCTTCCTTTGGCAGTGTATATCTATAAAATACAAAACGATGAGTTGCCATGAAAAATACATAAAAAACTTTTTCTACTGTATATATAATACTGTAATGATAGAATGTAATGAATATGAGAATGAAAAGAAGTTAGTGAGTATAAATAAATACGAAACATTCAAAGAAATTCAATGAAAATGACAAGAAAAAGTTTCCTAAGTTGAATTATAAGTAGTGCAGCATGGGGAAAATGAAATGTTAACTGTACATGATCACAATACCAGGAATGTGCTAGAATTTCCTAAACTAAGCCAAAATCTCAAATTACATGTGTTTATAAATCTGGTGTAATTAGAACACCCATTGTATAACCAAATAAATTTTTTTTTTTTTTTTTTTTTTTTTTTTTTTATACTTTGTCGCTGTCTCCCGCGTTTGCGAGGTAGCGCAAGGAAACAGACGAAAGAAATGGCCCAACCCCCCCCCCCATACACATGTACATACACACGTCCACACACGCAAATATACATACCTACACAGCTTTCCACGGTTTACCCCAGACGCTTCACATGCCTTGCTTCAATCCACTGACAGCACGTCAACCCCTGTATACCACATGACTCCAATTCACTCTATTTCTTGCCCTCCTTTCACCCTCCTGCATGTTCAGGCCCCGATCACACAAAATCTTTTTCACTCCATCTTTCCACCTCCAATTTGGTCTCCCTCTTCTCCTCGTTCCCTCCACCTCCGACACATATATCCTCTTGGTCAATCTCTCCTCACTCATTCTCTCCATGTGCCCAAACCATTTCAAAACACCCTCTTCTGCTCTCTCAACCACGCTCTTTTTATTTCCACAAACCAAATAAATACAAACAGTATTTTCAGCAATCATCAATACTGAAAGAACTAAAGATCAATTTCTGTCCAACAAAAGTAGCTGGATTCACATATTTCTGGGCCAAACCATCTCAAAACAATATACACTTTTCCAAAAAACCAGTCCCACATGGCCTAACTAACTGTAGTCTAAATCAAAAGCAAAATACAACACTTTCAATATTGCTCAACAGCAGTTGAAGTTGTGTCCATCAGCTATGAGAAATGAAAATGAGACATAGTATGCAAGTAACTTTTTCTTTTAATAAAATCATGGTGGAAAAGTGAAGTTGTTTACCTAGAAACTTTAAAAGAGAAGATTTACTGCCATCATAATTGTGACTCCATCTGACATATGTTGCTTGACTTCTATGAAACCTTGATAAGTATAACAGTAGGAGAAATTGTCTCTTTCTATTCATGGTCATGACATTTCTATGGTTCATTTTCATAAGTAGTGTAAGCATAAATCAAGACTTACCCAAGATAAAATAAACTGACTAGTTAGGTATTTCATTTACCTCAAATACTTATTTTCTTGCATACTTAGATACATGTACACCACCCATAAAACATTCACATCTTTGGTGGGGCTGTATTCAATAGAGGAAGAAAAATGTAGGTGTCAAAATTTCTTTCTAAAGCAATGTCCTGTAAGCATGAAAGATTCTATGAGACATTCTTTAGAGAAATCAGAGTTTCAACCTTCTAACCATCTGTCTTTCTCGAGAGGAAACAGTGGCTTTCTCCACCTATCACTATTGTCCCAACCAGCTAGCAGCAGCTCACTCATTTTAGGCCTAATTTCATCCCATTAGAGACTGTTTCAGAGATAACATCAACAATTCAACCTAAAAGTAGTCACAACTGGTACAGAAAAAAGTTTCATAGCACCACCTTGGGAAGAAATTTTTTTCAGATTTCAATACCACTTCTTTCATCAGCACTCTGTCCCCAAAGTGAAAAGCATACCCACATGAAGGAGGTGGATTTTGAAAAAAAAATAGATAACAAGCCTGAGTCCAACAGCAGAAATAATTCCTTGAGCCACACAGGGTAGATTCACAATGTTTAAGCTAAGGTCCTGTGTGACTAAGGTGGCAGACATGAGCCAACCTTATGTTGACTTTGTCTAACAAAAGGTTTCTGAGGAAGACTGAGATAGAGGCCATTTTTCAAACATCTTGCATTCTAGTTTACAAGTCCAGATTGAGCAAACAAAAAGCTTCTTAATCTATGAAGAGAAATTCCTTCCCAAAATGGGTTTCAAGAGTTCTGGTTGGACAAATAAATGTTCCCCTTGATAATTCTTAGAGGAGTCTAAAAGTCTTAAAGATATTTAACAGGGCATATTTTGACAAGGCTTGAAGCTCTCTTGGCAATGTTTTCTAAGATTTGATGGCAAGAGGACTCTTTCTACATTAAACAGTTCAAGTCTTAGCCAGGATTATAGAGTATGAGTTTATCTCGACCTAAGATTCTTGAGTCTAGAAATACCATGTAATGCACTAACTCCTTCTGCAGCTTGAGCTATAAGAAAGGCTTTTGGAAATACCTAAGGAGAGAATCGTTCCCATAATTATCTTTTTGACCTGAAAGTGTTGATAAATAACTGGGCCTACTGCAGGCTTTATGATATCCATACTAATCATCCCTATAGTGTATCCCTAAAAAAGCAGAGATGGAGTTTACTGACAGGCAACTGATATTCCCAATTCCATCTCAGATCTCTTTTTCTACCATTAGACACACCACCTACTGGACTCCAAGATTCTTGGAAGTTCTGGAGTTGACTCCCAACTGGCAAGAAGTTATTATGAAGATATCCTGTCAGAAGACTGCACTCAATGGCCTTGAAAGGGCTACCTTAAAATGGCACCTCTGCCTATAGCAGAAATGGACTTAGATGTACTAAGGTTCTCCCTTCTGAATAATAATAATAAAAAAGATACTAATCCATAGGATGGAAAAAGCCGGTCTGGTAGCAAACAATAGGTCTCTTGATAGCACATGATCATACAGAATTCCCTGAGCTGCTAGCAGCTGAAACTGAGCAGGTTGATGATGTCATCTTTGAGGTCGTCTATTACTGGATGAGGTTGAGCCTGAAACAAACAAGCTGCCACAACTGTGGCTGAACTGTTAGTGAAGGGCAAGGAAGACTACAGCTTCATCACTGAAAATACTGAGGGTTAGAAGATCTCAAACCTGATGTCTCTTATGCTCACAGGAAAAATTAATGCCTTGATCTGTACTAATCTTTAAGTATGATAATATAATTACATGTACAGTAATTTCAATTCAAACCTATGATGGTACATGACTGTAATGTAAAATCAAGTACTACACTTTATATCATAATAAAGGAGTAAGATAATTTTAGCATCAGCTGCACATATTTCACAATTATAAAAGCAAGGAATTAATCATTTTGTAGCTTGGATTCATTGCTTAACAAATGTATGGAGCTAAATAACATGACGCTTTCAACAGATCATTCCCTACCTTCACAGTAAACAATGGCCAAATTGTCTGGATGTTTAGCAGCTTCAGTGTGAAAGATAGTGCACAGGTTTCTAGCCATTGTACTGTTGGTAATAGTTATACCACTATTTACATCTGAAATATGTGAAAACTGGTGAGATAAATCACAGAATGAATAAATGATGCACTAGCTTACATTTTCATTTATATATCTTTAAAATTCACTTTAAATACACATGAAGTAACTGTGCTCTGAGGTTATTAATCTTTTGAATTTACTTTTATACTTTATCTCTTTGCTCAAGTCAGATATCATTTTTACAGATATCAGAGATGCTTATATTGTTCCATGAGACATCCAACATAGAACATTTTCCTCCTTAGACATAGTTCCATTTGCTAATACTTTAGGTTTTCTTTAATTAGAAACACACACTCTTTTTTTTTTTTTTTTTTTTTTTCATACTATTCGCCATTTCCCGCGATAGCGAGGTAGCGTTAAGAACAGAGGACTGGGCCTTTGAGGGAATACCCTCACCTGGCCCCCTTCTCTGTTCCTTCTTTTGGAAAATTAAAAGAAAAAAAAAAAAAAAAAAACGAGAGGGGAGGATTTCCAGCCCCCCGCTCCCTTCCCTTTTAGTCGCCTTCTACGACACGCAGGGAATACGTGGGAAGTATTCTTTCTCCCCTATCCCCAGGGATAAGAAACACACACTCATCCTCACAATTTACCCATTGGAAGAAAAGGGTAACCTAAGATATTAGAATCACATTAAAATCAAAATTAATCAATCAGAATTTATATCTGTATGAATCTTAATTTTTGCAAAAAACTGCGATCTACACTGCTTAAAAAACTGATACATTCAGCCGTATAATTGGGGAAATAAAGGAAAATAAACAATGCCTATATAATACCATTAGATTTACCAATGCCATTATGTTTGCAAAATAAATATTATGAACATTAGCTACTTAAAGGAACTACGGAAGTGCACTAATTGAGTTTTGGTAAAGTTCCAGTTTAGGATCATCTCAGAAATATTTATGGACTTGGAAGAAATGCATATCAATGAACTCCTTTCATTTTATAGAATTTACTTACACTGGGAAATGTGATTTGGAGAATTATCTTTTACCTACAATAATAAATGCTGGTAATATCAGCAGGGAGGCCTACGATGATCAGGGAAAATGTGTAGTAAAATAAGTGAAAACTTTCCAGAAATCAAAAGAGCTTGGAAAAGTCTCAACTACCCTCCCCTAGCAACCTAAATTTACCTCCCTTTTGGTGTAATTCAACTGGAAAATGAGGATTCTGGCAGGTTGCTTTTAGGTTGTGGGAGGTTTGTCCAATGACTGTTTGGTGTGTTTGATAACCATGTTTACTTCTTCCAACCACATGCAACCAATATAGCAGAAGAGAAATGACAGTGTCTCTGGTATGTTTCGACACTACTGAGAATCAAGGCAAGTCTCAGCCCCAATGTAAAATCAGGGTTCTGCTAATTTCTAGTAGTCTTTTACTTTTAACAAACATTTTTCCAGATCATCCATATCCCTCCTCAGTATCACAGGTACTGTTTGATACTGATTTTGTTCTGCACTGCTAGTGTAGCATTAAAATTTATTGAACAATTTTTGTATGTCAGGAATAATGTGGGGTTAATGAATGTGAAAGTTGGTAAATCACTTTTAAAAAAACCATCACAATCTATGAAAACTTCAACTTGCGGACAAAAAATATACCAATAGTATAAATATACCTGCGTTAAATGGGCGTGTTGATGAGTATGGCATGGCTCCTCAACTTGCTGTCTGTCTGTTGACAACTGGCCACATATGCATGATGTTCAGTTAATGGTGGGATTAGTATATCTTCACCAGAATGTTGAACATTAAGAAAAATCTTAACTGCCTGGGAGGTTAGATGAGGTTCTGGTTTGTTTATTTCAGCTTATTGAAAATAGCTTTGGGAAACAGCTACTTACACTTTATATGCTTTATGTAAATCACTGTGATTACAGAATTACATGTGGATGACAGATCCATCTTCTCTTTCATTGAATGATATAAAGTAAAGCAGTTAGCGTAAGGGAAGTGTGGCGTTATAGTATCATCAACAGAACTTGTGAATACCTTTCCTAACCACCCCGCCAGTCAAGAATTATCTAACTGTTAAATATTCTAATTGTAATATACTATTCATAATCATGAAAATGTGCTCAGTGTTAACAAACAGACGACATAGCAAGAAGCCACACAGTCCCCAAGAGACAATGGTAATGTTGAAATGTTTTAATTAACAACTTGGCTATGTGGTGTTTATAAGTTTTGTTAATATTTCGCAAATGTACTATAAAGTATTATCCGCTTTTACATTATTCAACCCAACATTTTCCATTATGCATATAGGTAACCTTTCTCACCGTACTGAATATCGACCAATACAGCAAAACGCTTCAGATTAGGCCCCTTCAGTGTTATTCTATTCTTTGGATGCAATATTCGCTTTGCAAAACACAATCAGTCAATATCTATAATTAATAACTAACACTGAATCAGTGCATACCAAGTTCTCCGAACCAAACCACTTCTCCCATACATGAAGAATCCATTGACGTGTATATCATTTAGATTCATAAGTTATCTCTTTGGTTCCCCTTAATTGGGACTTACCAAGTCTTTATAACCCATCACTTTCCATGTCTTTATAACCTGTCAATTCCCAGGAATGATGAAATGTTACGCGATAAAACACCACTTGAGACAACTGATCGTGTTTACAACGGGTTACGGGTGCAATATAATTTACTTGTCTTCCTAACAAGTTCAGACTATCTTGAGTGTTGATAATTGTTAGATGATGATCATCATAAAAATATAATGAGTGATAATGATGATAATAAGAAACTATCAGTAGTTATGACAAACCATTTTTTAGAGCGGATTTGTCGATAAATTTCTTGTCATATTATGGTTAATAGAATTATACTTATCATAATGTTATAAATGTTTTTATGATTAATATTTTTTAATTAGTTGATGTTAAAAATGACGGTCTTAACGAATATGAATATCGTAGTTAATATCAATCATAGTATGTAAATAGCGTTGACCTAACGTCTCTATTTTCATTGTTATACTACTATAACATTACAGAGACATGGTAGGTCTAATTTCTGTAGGAATGTAGCAAGGAAACTTTGGATTTAGACAGGCTGTTGGTAACAAGAGGTACAATTTTAGTGCAAATGTCCTAATGTCGGAAGAACAGATCCGCCTTTGAATTAATGTACCATTGTACTTAAAAAAAAACTTAAAAACTCGAGAATGTCCCACTTTTAGAGAAAATTAGGATATAAATGTTCACTATCAATATTGCTGCCAGCAGGTTACGAGATCGCAAGGATCTTCTGGTGTCCTAATACATACGTTTATATTAGTAAAGATGCAGTATGATATTTAACTCTTTAAATAAATGCTGTGTGTTATGGACCGTGAAAAGAGAAACATCTAACAAATCCAAATATCACTTTCATACAGTAACCACTTTTTCGTGTATTAACGTCCAAATTCTGAAGTTCATATATTTAATGTGAATGCATCATGACTACGGTAGTTCGTTTAATATTGACTTAAAAAAAAGCCAATGACCTCTATATACTGTAAGTCATACGCCTTGGCATTCATTGTACGATAGTAAGGTACTGTTATGCATTGGTATTGTCATATCTAACGAAACAGTGTGAAATTTGATTAATCTTGTGAGTCCGGATATTATTTGCCTCTTCATAGTTTGTAGTTCAGAGGTAAAGACTTTTGCATTAAGTTATTCTCCTTGCCCTCTTTCATTCCATGCCTGTCCTCGAACATTTTTGTTTCTGCTTAAAGCCCTTCTTTAAAGAGGAATGTAAAGAGTATACCCAGAAAGGGTTTACTTTAAAGAGTGGGAACAAGCAAAGAAAGATAAAAATATAATTTTGGGAAGTTCAAGAAGGTAAATTGGTATTAATGCAACAAATCCAGGATATGCAAAGGCGGTTTCATGGCCCTCTTGAGAGAATAATTGTATAGTGCATCACAGTAAATATGTATAAATACTATTTGTTTGGTAATTCAAAATCAAATCACTAAAATCTATTTATTTTATTTTACATTTTGTACATATACATTACATAGACTATAATTTCCTTCAGTCTTAATTGAAACCACTATCATAAGCATGAACTGGCCCTGGAGTTTTTGGCTTTGAAACAGCGACTACTGCATCCTCCGTTCTGTTAAAAGAAATTCACATCAGACAACAGAAGAATTCTGAACCAAAGCTGAATATCAAATTCTGAATAAAACAATTGGAAAATGAAAAAAACACACACAACTCCATGTCTTAAACTTTGATCCCATTTACATGCAGTTGATTACGTGAGGCACTAAAGTTTAAGCAGCAACACTGATGTTTACCAGTTATGGAGACTCCTTTGCCATGGCCACTCCCTTCAGGGAGTTCCTTAAGGAAATGGGCATCAGAGATAATATGTAGTTAGACAGATAAGAGCAAATGAATAAATCCTCTAAGAGCAGTTTCTAATAAAATCGAATACTTTTCTCTGACTTGCCTATATTTTGCTGAAATTCTTGTGAATAAGTACAAAGTCTACCTTAAGTGTTCAAAGGTAAAAATCAAAATGATGAGAAACCATCAAACCGTGAAGCTTACAGAACTATGGTGAATAAAAGCATTAAGGAAATGGAAAAGACAAAGTAATATCATCATAGGTACATCCACTTACTCAGGAGCCAGAGATATCAGTTTAGTGGGTCCACATGATGAATTAACAGCCAGGACCTCATTTGGTGTAACTGCACGACGGCCATCACGAGTATAGTAATAGTTAGCAGAAAGTTTAGAACTCACACCAGGAGGTAGATTGGGGTCTGGTTGTGAACGGCAGGATACTATATCTGCTTGACGTAAAGCACTGGTATGTTCACGCTGAAAACAAAATATATCATGATCTATTGACATTTCAGTGCACCATATGATGTAACATAGAGAATTTCCAATATAAGCAAGCATGGAGTATGTTAGCAGACCTCAGGTGCCCATGAAATTAATTATTGCTGGAGAACTATTCTTTTATCCAATGGAATTCATTTTATAAGCTACATCAGAGTTGTGGAATACATTCTCTTTTCCAAACTATCCATCACTCATCAAGGTTTTCCCAGATCTTTATGTTGGCTTTCTCATTTTCTCTTACTTTCCTATACCTTTCCCTTCCCTTCATATAAATAATTTCCCTTTTCTGCATAAATAAGGGAGCTAAGTTAATTTTTTTCCTGTTTTCTAAATCTTGGGATACACAAGATATGGATGCTACAAGGATTAGATAGGCATAACAACATGCAAAATTTATCAGCAAATGTTTTAAGCACTGCCTGTCGGTAATGGGCATCTGAAAGAATGCAGCTTATCATCATTCAGAATGTTTGAAAAACATTCAGCATGCATTGTCCTGCTCTAACTAGAAAAACAATGTGATATAATACTGAAGGTTGAATACTTGGGAGAATGAAAGCTGGATATGATAATGTTTGCAATAACTATAAAACACAAAAGATATGAGACATGACAGGAAAGAGACGAATAATCTGTTTCATGATGCTTAATGTGGAGTTATGGGTGAGATACAGGATGTAGGCAAAATTTTGCCATTGCTCGCAGCATTTCCCAATGAACTGCTGATATTCTTTGTTACTATGCATTTTACAGTTGTCAATCTTCGGCTCACCCATCTGCTTTAAAACTGTCTGCCTAGCCTTTTTGTCAAGGTTCAGTAAATATGCCTTGGTCTTTTCTTTTCCCCCAAAGCAGTAAAAGTCTCTTTATCTTTTTTGCTGGACTCTTGGATACTACAATTTGTTGTCATTTTGACAAAGCTAATGGACTGAAAGGATTATTACTATAATAATTCTTCTTATTAAAACATTATCATTCATAATTCAACACAAGAACTCCCGAGCCTAAAGGCTGCTTTCCATGCAGTAGTGGGGAAATGATGGAGTCATTCAGAGTGAGATGGTCCCAGCGGAACGTTAAACATACTGTATACAGGGTTAAATAATACTCAGTATGTAGGCATCACATATGTTGGTCTCTAACATGGAAAAGAAATCTAAGTTAAGCCACACTGCTAGCCAAAGCATAAAAAACTAAGTAATAGCTGAATTCTGATACAGTTAAAAGTTTCATTCACATAAATTCTCTTTTGTATGCATAAATTTGAAACTACATTTTTCATTAATGATTTGTTTTTAATACTTCATTTATGATTTGTCTAGACCCTTTAATTCAGTAGTAATTACTAGGAAAATGCTGAGGGCCAATTGGGGATATAGAAAATTCTGATTGGACCACATTGGTTTTGTGGAAATATATGCATGTATAATCATTGTACAAACAGGTCTCTTAGTATATAGATAATTATATTGAATCTCTACACTTTATTTGTCGCAGTTCAATAATCTGGATATGTTTCCCTATTCTTACGATTAATACATACAATCTCTATTATTAATTTTATTATTATTTTCCTCTCTAGATTGCAGGAGATAAAAGTGTGGGCTACATGTGGCCTGAAAGCTGCTTTGTGAATACCACAACCCTAGACTTATTTGAAGGGCTGCACAATAAGAACAGGTATGATCTTAAAATTATCGTAAACCCTTTCATGTGTTCAAGATTTTTCAGCAGGGTTAAAATTTGACAGTGACGGCCTTAATTACCCCTGGCAGTCAAGTAACTAAACAACCAATCTTGTTAAACCAGACGATAAGCATTTTTTTTGCAACGATAGTGTAGTCTCTAGAGAATAATTGGAATACATAATAGTAATTCACCAGTTTATCTGCACAACAGAACCAGTTTTGAATAGTGAGCGATTTTGCACAAAGGTAATTTGAGGATTTACCATATATTTTGTGAAATAAATATTGTGACTTTGATGAAGGTTATGAGTATCAGCAAAAATATGGGGTAATGTAAATATAGGTGAAGCACTTGTAAAACATCAGAGAACCTAGGAAAACACACATAACCTCCCCTGTGGAAGAGCTTGTGGAGTTGTGCTGAAAGAGGACAGGTGATTGGGAATATCTGGTTTTGAAAATGGGACATACATATGCATACTTGGGTGAGTTAAGTTAATTATGTTTTCATATAATTTGAAAAAATATAAGTATTGAGGCTGCTATCTTCCAGGTACTGTTTCGGTTCCCATAAACACAATAATTAAGGATTTTACTCACTCCTAAACCCCAAAAGCAAGTTATACTGATTTTCACAACTTCGTTCATTTTGTAAATCAATGTACAAAATGAATAAAGTTGTGCAAAATTCAAGCATGCATCATGTGGACGTATGGTGATGGCCACCTACAAGATGGTCCTATTTGACCGTCAATGTGCTATGCATGAGGACATTTGTAAAGTAGTTTAGGATCCCATGTGCATACATCCTTTCTAGTCGACAGATTTTACAGTAAATAGCACCAATTGATTCTTTACATCCTAAACAGCTGGTATAAGTTGCTTCATCCCACAATCTCCGTTCACTTTAAAGCAGGTGCTACACAAAACCTCACACTCTACATCAACTTTACTAAGTGTAACGCTGGTGACGCTTTCGTCAAAATCTATCAACTAGGAGTTGTGTGCACTTTTTTTTTTCTAAATCTACCAGATTTTTATTAGAGCAATCGATTTTTGAAGAGCCCTTCTAAGTTATTTTACCCCCACATCTTCATAACCCTCACTACTTTCACTTCACATCACACTGTAGAAAAAATATCATTCTCCAAATCTTGCTCCACCTCTCCCATTTTACCCACTAAACACTGAAATACATATAGAAAACAAAATCACTTAATACTCAAAGCCATTAGCTCTTATTCTCAGAATGACCAAGTGAATGGGACCCACCCGAGTCGTGTCTGTACTCCTTGAAAATGAGACACGATTTTGATGAAATACCTCACTGAACAAGTTCAGTAACACAAACTTAATTACACACCCCTAGTAGGAACTGGCGGACAGCTCGAAGAAAAGGCGAAACATCCCTATATTGCACCCTCGGCATTTTGCAGTGTAGTCCAGCTTCGGCTCCGTACGGATATGTTTTCGTGAACAGCTGATTTCTCGAGTATACATATCCTGTAAGAGCTATTTTTCTTTTATCAATTTTCAACTGCATTCCTTAAAAGTTTCAATGATAATATCTTTGATTGGTCTAGAAAGTAGAAATAGCAGGTGAAAGATTATTTTGTGTTTTTTATGTAAAACAGAGTAAAATATCTTAATAGCATAACACGGATATAGATATTTTAATGTAGCAAATTGTGGATAACATGTATTTTTCAATTGACCGTACCTTGCATTCATCATGGAGATGAAATTTTTCTCAGAATTACGTTTAACAAACTTTTCATATCACTTCCCTCTAATCTTCCCATTGTATCTTCAATGTTGCTGAACTCTTCCTGTTCTGTTAAAATTTCCATCAATGCTTCTCTTTAATTGTGTGTGTGTGTGTGTGGTGACCAGCCATACGAGGATTGACTGTGATGGTAACTTCCTATCGGGAAAAAGCAAAGACGAGGAATTTTTTTCCTCTTCATCTTTCCTCTTAAGACCTTTAAGACTCGTGTTTGTAGACATAAGCCTTAAAGATCTCCCATGTAATTTCTTTATTCTTTTATTTTTGATTTATTTCGTCTTCACCCGAGATGGCCATGCCTGGGGTGCATATAATTCAGTTATATATATATATATATATATATATATATATATATATATATATATATATATATATATATATAATCTGAAAATGATGCCAAGATCTTCGAGAAAACTTTCTTCTCTGCCTTTCTATTCAAGGACACATGTAAATGACGAGCTGATGTGTGATACGCTGTCAGATATTACTGTCCCTGGCAATATGACTGATCAGTTTACTTCCAAGACGGGAGAGTTACGACTTAGAGTGATCGCCATTAATGTATATAACATCTTAATGAGATTCCGAGGGGGTGTCGAGGGTGACTCCTGGTGGAGAGCTTTACGCTAGGTCATGCCAAGGAAGCCTTATTTTTTAAAAAATAAGCGTTTTGCGTGTGTCGCAGCCGACGTCTTAGGTCGGCCTTGTGTCCCTGACGCATCAGGCCACGGCCCTGCCCTTCCCTGCTGCTGCTGCTGCCGTGCCCTCCAGGGGGCGTCTTGATTTGGTAAAGGGATTATCTATATTGTTTTAGAGTTATTAGAATTCCGCAGGTAGGCTCCATTAAGGGAAGCATGTGGAGGGTTCCAGGCAGGGCTCGACCTGGGATGGGGTGGGGGAGGCCCCCCCCCCCTTCCCCCTGTGGAGGGTCCCACAGGAAGCAATAACAGAGTGGGCCGCCGCCCTCCATTAGGGCCGCCAATCAGAAATCTCCTGACTAAGGTTTTTGCTAACCCCGTTACCGGCGATGGTGTTACTACGCTTCATTACTTCCCCCTCCCCTTCCCACAGTCTTAATGACCACTTCCTGGGTGGGTTTGTAGGGTGGGGAAGGTGGGGTTATCGGGAAGGGACAGTAGGGGATGTGGCCATCGGCTGGGGGTTGTAGGATCGCAGCAGTGGGACTTGACGCGAGGGGCGAGGAGGCTGCGGGAGTGTGTTGGCAGGGGAGTTTTCGGACGTGACTGGGCTGTGGGACAAGGCTGGGCTGTGGGGCAAGGTGGGGCTGTAGGACAAGGGAGGACCGTGGGAAGAAGTTAGGGTGTGTGGAAAGTTGGTGCTGAGGGACAAGGCGATGCCACCGGGCTGCAAGTGTTAGGCTAACCGGGGATGAGGCTAGTAAAGCAAGATGTGAAGTTAACCAGGGGGTAGAAATATCCACAGGTGACGCTAGTCCGAAGTGAGACTAGAGACAGGGACGAGGCTAGGCAGATGTTGGGCTAGATCAGGGTGAGGTTAGCCATGCGTAAGACTAACCAGGACGAGACTTAAAACAGTCCCGTCAGGATCCAGTCTGTGAGCTAGCGATGTGTGAGGCTAGCAGGGTGTGAGCTAGCCAGGCTAGATGCCAGCCAGGCGTGAGGCTTGGTAGATGTGAGGCTAGGGATGGAGCTGGCCAGGTGTACTTTCGGGTAATATGGTTACGCCTCTATCTCACGGTCGGTAAGGCAAAAGTGCTCGAGTGGAGAAGTAGCATCACGCTCACTTGAACAATTACTCTGGGAGATAATGACTTACTATTACGGTATATCGAGTGTGTCGCTATAACGATGGCCTCGCTATTATTACCAAATGACCTATTTCAGTATACGTCTTCAGAGAAATCCTTCCTTATGTTAAAAAAAAAAAAAACTTCCATTGGTAATTATATTAGTGATAGCAGATTCGGACCCTTCGGGCTCTCGTCTCTTCGCTCGTATACAAGAGTACCATATCCTTCCCAGTTACCACCACCACTCCCTCCATCCCTGGCTACCTCACCTTCCACCACCGCCACAGGACCTTGGATAGATTATCAATCATGATCTCGATAGATATGGAAAATAAATCATAGCTACATACAACAAAGCCTGTAGGATGCTAGGTTACATAACTGGAAATGAAAATTGCAAAACAAAGGATATGATGCTCGTATCCTAACAGTACCCTGAGATCTTCATTTGGAGCATGAAGCCGTTCATTCCTGGCCAGCAAACCTGATCACAGACAAAGAGAATCTTGAGCGAATTCAGAGAAGAGCAAGCAAACTAATCCCTCGACTCAGAGAGAGAGACTCGCAAAAGATTTTAGATTTTTCTCCGAAAGAAAAAAAAAAAACGCAGATTGTGGAGACCGTGATAGCTTTGTTCAGCTTACTAAATAATTTCGTTAACACATCACACGAAAACTTCCTCACCTTAGACAGAGATTTGTTGACCAGAAATAATGGTATGAAGATAAAGGGAAGTAGATATGGTAGCAATGTAAGCAGAAAAGTTTTCGCGCATAGAGAGATGGAGCATTTGGAAGTGACCACAACCCTGAGTAATAATGCAAGGTATATATATATATATATATATATATATATATATATATATATATATATATATATATATATATATATGCCTTCAAATCTACCTTTATTCATGTCCAGACTTATATTACGTTTTCAGCACAGGGTCCCTGAGTTTCTGTTGCTGCTGGTGTCAAGGAAATCTAGAAAAACAGGTTATGGGAAGAGGCAGTGTACTATATAACCATATATACACTGTATATGAAGCCAGTGGGGTAGGGGCAGGAAATCCCCCACTTCCATATTAGTTTCCAAAAGAAGGAACAGAAGAAGGAGCCAAGTAAGACAAACAACTTCACAAGCATCTGTTATCAAGATAGTCATATATATATTACCACTGTCTGTCTTTGCCAAACCAGCTGCTGCGCAGATGTCGTCTGACTGATGTGGGTTTTTTTTTTTTTTTTTTCCAAATTTTCCTGTATAATTTCAGTGGCAGTATCTTGCCACTGTACTGCATTACATTATTTTCCCGCCATTTTTCCTGCTTAAGTTTTAGACTTCATTTTCTTTACCGACAATTCGTTATGGACCATCAAGTCTCCTGTGTTGTCTGTCTTTTCCCATGTACCGCCATTCCCTCCCTCCCTCCTTGTTCATCACTCCCTGAACGGCTTATGGCATTGTACAGTCAGTGGTTCCTACCACTCGTCCGGCCATATTCACATCCCTGTCCCTCCTTTACACCCTCTGTACCTTCAATATTGCCAGCACAGCCTTCCCGCTCAACTAGAAATGATTTTCCCAAAACTATTTCACCCCAGCAGCCAGCAATATCACTCCTACCAAGGAAATGGATGAACTTTTGGCAACTGTGTATGAGGGGGTTAGTTGTCGTGCGCCCGGGAACTACCTTGCAGTGTTGACAGCCTGGGGACCGACACACAGACGGACAGTAAATACCATATATATATATATATATATATATATATATATATATATATATATATATATATATATATATATATATATATATATATTATTATTATTATTATTAATATTGCCGTAGGACCCCATTCTTGACATGATCATAATGTTAAGCCAGAACCCTTTTTCCAGGAGCTCTTGCAAGCTCCTAGGCCGCGTTACTTCCAGTAGCAGGGAAGTGATGGACTCCTCTGGAGTGAGAAGTTCTTTGACGAGACTGTACTCAGTGATAATCGCACCAGAGGTGATTTTCACTCTCAGTGCAACCTCTTGCAGGCGGAGTCCGGTAACACATGCAAGTAGACGATTTCGAGAATAGATATGCTAAAAAAAAAAAAAGAAACGCTACAAAATTTAATGATGACGTCTAGAATTAGATACTAAACGTGGTTGAAATTAAGATCAAATGGTCTTTGCTTCTTCCCTTATCGTGATGTCGAAATTTACTTTATTTCTAGTGCCAGTTTGGCCGTGTACACTGGTTGGGCGGGTCTGGCCTTCGCCGTGTCGGACAGGAAAAGTCAAGAAATGGAAGAAAAATACGTAACTCCCTGGCGACTGGTGCAGAAGGCTGAGGTTGGTGGTCCTCCTCCTCCTCCAGTTGACCCTCTCACCACCAGGGAAGGAAAACACAGGGAAGGTAAAGTGGTCAGGGAGGCACTGAGTTGCAAAGGTCAACTCACAGGGGTCAAAAAGTCGTGAGTTGAAAGATTACAGAGGTCAACCTAGGTCCCATGTTGATACGAGCCACTAGTCAAGACAATCACAGCTGGACACAACGCTATATTTTTTATCGGGTTGGTTTTTAGATTGAGTTTTCAATATGATTCGAAGTGTGGCTCTATGTTGGGGATGAACAACCGTACTGACTCTTATGAGTCTTATTTTCAGGCAAATTGTATCACCTGTACGACGAACGGCCATTCAGTGGGAGAACATGACAATCATATCTTCTAATTTTTGAAGAAATGTTTCCCCCGCGTCATCTGTTGTGTGGAGCCACATGCAGCAAATCTAACTCGGAATGGATGCAACCACCGTGAGGGTGATGTACTTTATCTGTGTGCCTTTGAAGGACTCGGAAAAAAAGTGTGTGGTGCCCGTGGTCAGTGGTGTAGGTGGAAGCCGCTCAGCATATATAGAGAGCGGCTCCCCCTCACTAATTACCAGTCCTTAAATGCTGAACACACTCTAGGTACTGTGTAGGGCAGGGGCGCCGAGGGAGAGGAGGAGGAGGAGGAGGCAGCTACATCCCTTCCGGGGTCTTCCGCGACTTCGTCTCTGCTTCGCCCTTTGTCTTGTTTCTCTTCCCGTGGCCTCGTCCAATTACCGTGTTGACGGTTGCTGTGTCGCTCGCTTCCCTGCCCGTCCAGTCTCGTTCCTCCCTGTTTTATGGACGTCTTTGTTCACGCGCCGTTCAGGTCCGTCCTCCCTCGTTCTGGCCGCGTGTCATGCGGACCTGACAGAGAGAAACTTGGTTCATAGACGATGGCGTATGCGGACGCCTGCGGCAGGTACAGGCAGTTTCCTCTAACCGCCCGTGCGAATTCTGGTTGATGTAAGAAAATCATGCTGGCGGTTGAACATTCCTCAAGGACGATGGTCAGAGGTGCATCGTGGGTGATCAGTCTCGTCTGTATTGCTTAAAGGGATGTAAGGAATTGCCTGGAGAGATTTCTATTGCATCTGAGACATCAGTGTTCCTGAGAATAGCTTGTGTGTTCTGAAGGAAGGCGGCTTTCCGTTCCAGAGAGATTATTTTTCCTCCCTCCTGAAATTCCGTGTTTACAAGAGGGAGTGAGGGAGCGATTGTTTAACGAAGCAGGGAATTATCATCTTGGCCTTGGGTTAGCGACCCTCCCACGGTGTTGATTTTAGCGCGGGGATAATCCGACCAGTTAGGGTTGATTTAGTGGTCAGGCTCTCACGCCCAAGGGTCGTACCGCCGTGCTCAAGGGTCGAGTAATCGTGTTCGAGGGTCGTACCTTCGTGTTCGAGGGCCGTACCATCGTGTTCGAGGGCCGTACCATCGTGTTCGAGGGCCGTACCTTCGTGTTCGAGGGCCGTACCGTCATGCTCAAAAGGATATTGTACCCGTATCAGTAGCTGGTCGTAGAAAGATTTTTAGTAGGATTCTTTTTTTAACATCCCAACTATCTACAGGCAGGAGAGTGGTTGGTTGCCCACATTAACCACTGGGACGCTACTGTGGGAGAGCTGGAGCCACTCTCCTTTTCCTCTCCCACTGGTAGGCAGTTTCTTTGTTCATATTTCCATTGTAGTTCTGCCAGACAGTGCAATAAAGATCCACGCACTCAACAACCACTCAGCGGTACCTTCAAGACTCGTATTTGACGGTGTGGTACACAGCCACACACTCTACGCACTCTCAGACGGTGTGGTACAAGCCACACACTCCATACGGTGTGGTACGGAGGCACACACTCCACACTTTCCCCTAGACGGTGTGGGACACAGCCACACACTCTACACTCTCCTTCAGAGGCTGCTTATGTCCCTCACTTCTCGACCGTGTGTCCCCGAAACCTGCATAATGTGCTGGTCCTTCACATTTCCGTATCTTAACTCACTCCCTCTCTCCCCAAGCTCTCTCTCTCTCTGTGCCTCCTCAACACACTCCTTATCACGTTCGCTCAATCTTACATTCTCGTCGACGGAAATGGGGCAGTGTCGCGCTTTACACTGGGAGCCAGACCACATCCGCGGAATTCCTCGGCAAATGTTTCCCGTGCTGTTGTTGTTGCTGGGAGGAGGGGCGGCCCGGCCGACACTTTGAAGGCGCGTGTGTGCCTGGCGGAGACACGCTTCCTGGTGTCTGTAGACGACAGATATGGGGCAGATAAACTCTGCCTGTGGAGCGGAATAGATCACATGAGTTGCTGAGGAAATGTAGTATTTGTGACGTGTCTTATAACCTGTGTCTGCGAATGTAACGTGTTCTCTCTTCCAGGGATGCGGGGCGACCAGGCGGAGGAGGAGAGTGGTGAGGTGTCTGGCGTCATCGTGGCTCCATGGAGTGGAAGGTTAGTTCCATGTTTTATTCGCAGGATAGACGCGTGATTACGAGTGTAGGAGAAGCGTAGCCCATCATGGGATGAGAAATCTTCCTCTCGCAGTAGGGAATCGTTGTGTCGCCCGGTCAGCACTGCAGGTCAGAGCGGTGGCCTCTTGCTAACAAGTCTGACACTCCACACGGTCACCCAGTTCATGATTAGTGACTCACACTCACTTACTCATCCAGTTGATCGTATAGCCTCATCCAATCATCCAGTCTCTTCGTCTCCCCGACTGTGGCCACTTCTCTGATCTGTAGAGGTGCTTGGATCACCAATACCTCATTCGTAAAAAGTAGGTCACTTCTCCCCTCTTATTACCCATTTTGTCAGTTTTCTTTTAAAGCCAATCAGTTCAGGTATGAGAGCATCCGCTGTGGTAGTGCGTTGCGGCAAATGGCGTTAGTCCCCTGTTGGAATAAAAAGATAATCAAGTCAGTTGTCATAGTTTTTGATTACTTTCTAATAATACAGTATACAGAGATCTACGATATAGAATTTGTTATTGTTAAAGACTGCTTATTAAAAGATGTCTGTCTTCTGCACGTATGTAAAAAAACTGAAAAAAAAGTCTTTAAAATCCGAATGATTTATCCGTGCATCTCGTGGCTATATACATATGGGCGTGGGAACCCTTACAGAACAACACGACCTGCCCTAAGGCCACACGGTGCTACAGCTCAGGTGTGACAGTGTCTTACACACACACACACACACACTTGAGGATACAGAGGTATTTAACCTTCCCTTGAGCAGCGCCGGCCACAGCCTGCAGAATGCATGTTTTATAAGCGTTCAAGGCGGTAACCTGACATTTGGCGTCGCGTCCCAGATACCACAAGTCCTTCATCCGTCTTCAATAAAAGAAAACGATATAAATCTTCAATAAAAGAAAACGATATAAATCTTCAATAAAAGAAAACGATATAAATCTTCAATAAAAGAAAACGATATAAATCTAACGATACGAGAAGCTTCATGTATTGCTCCGCCGGCCGGAAGAACTGGAGAAGAAAATGTTATTCAGTCCCATGACCTGTTCATGGTGACATCCAAGACTTCTTGAAGAATGACCGAGTGATTGGATCTGCCGACGATTCATGGCGACACAGACAAACTTTAGATCACGTAATCCAAGACTGTTTTCATCGTATACATTTTCTGTTCCTCTTTCTTATCTTTAAGAGTATAAACAGAAAAGTAGCCACAGCTTGCCTGTGTCACAGGACAAACTGAAAGGGTCATGGAGATCTGTTGTTGATTACATCGTACTTACCTAATCCTGTCTGGCCAGTTTGTCTTCCCTGACATCGAGTGAGGGCCTCATACTTCATGAGAGAACGAAGCCTCACAAATCCTCATAATAATGCCACTACAGAGGCCATGAGGGCCCACATTATTATTCGTTGGAATATTTGTGAAAACGAAAACAATGATATGCCTGTGAGGTTCTGGGATAAGGGCGCCCTTGTTAGTTGCACCGTCTAAAACGGACGTTCCCTAGGGCTTCGCGTGCTGGCTATCCCAGGGCTTCACGTGCTGGCGTTCCCTAGAGTTTCGCGTGCTGGCGTTCCCCAGGGTTCGAGTGGGAGCCACTTATGTATGAATGAACCACCCAACTCCCTCAGCAAATTTCTTAACTTGTTTCCTTGGGAGTTAGCTGTTGTTACCTGAGTATACCACTAGTATATTTTATAGTTCAGCGCTCCTTTCAGTATACTTTAGTATATCATGGGTATACTTGATAGTTTACAGGTCCTTGTGTTATGCTCCCTGGCTTGTCGTGACCCGAGTATACCACTGGTATACCTGATGGTTTACAGCTCCCTGTATAATGCTCCTTGGCTCGTTAGTTTTTTATACCACTGGGTGTACTTAATGGTATATCTTTTCCTGCAATACTCATACCACAGTGAGGTAAAATCCCCGATACTATAAACATGTGACGTAATTCCTTCAGATGTATAACTACTCTCTTCTTTTCCTCCCTCCATCCTACTATTTTCCCTCCATTCCTTCCCTCGATTGTGTTGTTTTCCCCTCACTCTTTCCTTCCCTCCATCCTGCTTTTTTTCCTCTTCATTCCCTCCCTCCATCCTTCTGATTTCCCTTCCACCCTTCCCTCCATTCCCTTGCTTTTCCTCCATTCGTCATGTAATTTTCCCGTATCTCCTCCTCCATCTCATAATTTCCTTTAATTCCCATCTTTCTTTATGTTCCCTTTCCTCATCTTCCTCCGTCTCTTGTACCTCATCTCCCTTCCTCCTCTTACTTCTCAACCACCCTCCCCCCTCCTCCTTCCCTCCCTCCTTCCTTCCCTTCCGCTCACCCGTTTCCCCTCTCACAGCCACAACCCGCTCACTCACCAACAGTTAAGCCTGGCTGTACCTTTGTCTCTGAAAATCATGTTTGAAATCTAAATGAAATTTGGTAGGCAGCCGTGAGAGAGCGTCAGGTGGTGCTGGGTCAAGGCCAGGTGTTAGGTGGGAGAGCCAGGTGATGGTGCATTAAGGCCAGCTGGTGACATGTGAGGAGATGCTGGTACTGTGAGAGGGCCAGGTGGTGCACGGTAAGAGCCAGCTGGCACCAGCAACCCTCCACGTTAACCTCCTGTGCTTTTGCAAAGCAGAGGAAAAGAAAAGATCATCAAAATTACAAGTTGAACATGACAACTTCGGGTTAATTAGATGAGGAGAGAGGGGGAGGCGCAGGGAGAGGTGGAGAGTGAGGGAGACACGGTGCAAAAGACTGTGGGCAAAGCAGGGAGAGAGGAACAAGAGAAGCGGCATTTGGCTCGGGGGAAGAATTAGAAAAAAACAACGTGGAGAAGGGTGAATAAGTGAGAGGCCGGGGGTGGGATGTGGTGGGGAGAACTTCGACGGAGGAGTAAGTAGGAGGGAAATGAGAGGAGACGTAAGATGGAGAGTGACAGAAGATGTAAAGAAGGGGAAAATTAAGAGAGACAGGAGGAGAGAGTTTATATATATATATATATATATATATATATATATATATATATATATATATATATATATATATATATATATAGGTTACCTTTTTTTCTGTTTTCAGTAACCTATATTGAAATGTGTGTGACATAGTTGCGTTGCTCGCTACTGTTCCTCTTCGTTACTTCTCATCATCCACGTCTGGCCAGTAACGTGCAGAACTACCTCGAAATCAAATCTCTTGAGCACAGTTGTAATTTCCCGACGTCCACACTCAGGTTTTTGGTCGTTCTGTGCTCTGTGGCTGCCACACCTTCCCTGGCACCACATTCACAGTGTGTGGCGCCTCTGACCCCCCTCTCCCAGACTGACACACACTTACATCTCATGACTGTGGAATCAGGGACCCTCCTGAAATATTCCTTTCGACACAGCCTACAGTGCCGTCCCAGGCACGACTAAAACACCAGGGTCGCCTCTGTTGTAGTGGTCTTTGCTGAGGACCTGCGTCTCCAAGAGGGTCGGGTGAGGTGGGGCTCTGACCCGTCATATGCGCTAGCCATCAGGACCAATAGATTATTTACGGTGCCTAATTATTTCGACCCATGGCTCGCAAAATGTCGAAAGCTGACGAAGAAGGCGAGGAAGGGAGTGGGTGGTGGTGGTAGTTCCCCCAGACTCTCAAGGCCTCAGTTCCCTGTGAATGAATCCTTTCGTTGGCCACAGAGAAACTACTGCTGCAGTATGTCTTCTGTTTGGGTGGAGGAACCTGGTCGTAGTGGGTGTTCCTGCTGCAGGAGGAAACGAAGAAAAAAAAGTATATTTCATTGGTGTCGTGTGATCTTATTGTTCCTGGACGGTGTGATTAACGAGAGAGAGAGAGAGAGAGAGAGAGAGAGAGAGAGAGAGAGAGAGAGAGAGAGAGAGAGAGAGAGAGAGAGAGAGAGAGAGAGAGAGAGAGGGCAAATAAATAGGAAGGGGGCCTGGGTTTACCTTGGCGCTGCAGCCAGCCACTGGTGCAACCATTAGTGTGTGTAGATGCGCTCTGGTCCGAAGTGGAGGGTCTCTAATGGACGCCACCACTCCTGCCCTTCACACCCGCCGCCCGGGGCCACACAGCTGCCAGGGGATGACCACACCGCTGACAGGGGGGGCCACACCACCAGTCCTGGGCCACACCACCACCAGGAGGGAACACTCCTTATACCCCTCACTGCTCTTTTCAAACCTCCTCCACAACTTTTCCCTTTCCTTTGATGGCCGTAAAGTTCCACCACACAACATACTTGATGCCACCGTAACTTCTGAAGCCCTTGAAACCCCCACAGTCACGCACGGGGTGAGTCCTCCTTTATGAAATTGCGAGTCCCGTTCACATGCCTATGACACAGTCTTCTGAATAGCTACAGGGGGATTTGATGCGTCCTCGCAATGGAACGATGGGGCGCTTCGAACTGTACGTAATTCGCAGTCGAATCTATATCATTCCGACTTATCGACTCTCCCAGTGTGACTTCAAAGCCTGACTCATGTGCCCTACACTACTGTGTGTGTGTGTGTGTGCTGGTTCTCTTTTCCCTTTTTTTCTTCAGATAAATTCTCCGGTATCTGCTGAGAACTGGCTGCAGGTGTCCCTTTGGTGCTAGCTAAATCACGCAACACTCTGTGAGCCAAGTGCGTCACATGATTACCGTGTGGCCGTCGGCAACTCAAGAGTGGCCCCGTTATGGTGTGTGGCTGTTGCCCTACTCGTCTGAGCGTTGGAAGTATCTTTCCTTGTCTTTCCTTTGTCAGTTCCCCTCCACCCTCCTATTAATGCAGGTCCTCCACTTCCCCTCAAAGATTCTCAAATTCGTCGTCTTCACCTCCTCCTCTTGCTTCTTTGTCACTTAAGCCCTCTATTTCATGTTTTATGGCTTCTGGCCTTTAAGAGGAGATTTTGTACGGATCTGGAGCTTTAGATATTAAAGGAAGATCCACAGACGCTGCCACACCGACGCGGGAGATATGAGGGGTCAGGGACCGTACCGCTGGCGGGGACCACTTCAGAATCGGGGACCACAACTTTGCCAAGGACCACATTGCCTCTAAGGCCAACCAGGGGCCAGGGACCACATCGATGCCCTTTCTGTAATTACTACTTGTTATTGCTGTTACGAATACTGTCGGTGTGTTACGGCGGTGTTACACTCATGTTGTCCAGTCTCTTAACCTTGCATATGTACACCATGTCTTTACTTTTATGTATATTAACTCACACGCGCCCACACTCACCAACACACACCCACCCACCCACCCACTCACCCACACACACACACCACACCCACCCACACACACACACACACACACACACACACACACCAGCCTAAGCCAGATACCCATTCATCGACCAGCTCAGAGGGATAGATGAACACCTGGGATTCACTGTAGGCAGACTGCCGCTCCCAGGATTCGAACTTGGATGGGCACCCTGCATGAATCGTGCATGGTTAGCGACGTTAACCGTTACAACCACGGATGCCCTTGTTACGTATAAAGCGTTGCGTTGATGTCGGTAAGCCAATAATTGTGCAGTATTGCACCACCCCCCCCTGAGTTTACCCGCGGGGGGGATGAGGGAGCCAGCGGGACGACAACAACGGAAGCCGAGTTATATAATCTGACTTTCATTGAACGTTTTCCCTCATGACGCTGACATGGTAATTTGCACCTGAATTTCTGGCAATTTTAGCGGTTTTTTTTTCTTTTTTGCCGTCATTATTTCCCTTGTACGAGCGGCCAATTGTCTCAATTTGCATGTGAAAGGCCCGGCGGAGGCTAGCGAGGTAGGAGCTCCCCTGCCGTAGGTCAATGTACGACGCCTCTGCCCACTCCAGGGACAGGGTTCGAACCCCTACACTGCCATACGAACACTATTCGGGTTACCTGCCACCTTCAGTGTGTATGTGCACTTAATGATGCACTTGCGGTTAGGTTTCCTTGTTTACATATAAGTGTGTTTATAGACACGTCTGAATGTGTGTGTGTGGATGTAGGTGTATTGGTGTGTCGGTGTGGATGTCTGTATGTAAGATTGTGTCTAGGTATATTTCCATGTATGAATATATTTTAGTATGTATGAGTGTGTGTGTGTGTGTGTGTGTGTGTGTGTGTGTGTAATGTTTCCCCAAAATGTTGGACTGAACGAGAGACATTTTTTTTTGTTGAGGCAAAAGAAAAGTTTTGTATTCCATTATTCCCTCAGTCGTCCGCCGGAGCTGGAACTTGGAAGAGCGATATTTTTGCGTAATGTTAAAACCAACTTGTGATGTTAAGATGTTGCTCCTCCATCACTTTGAAGTCAGTTCACTCGCGGACGTCTGAGATATTGACCTATGAAGATCCGGATGTTGTTCAACACTTTCAGATGTCATTATGGCCATCACGTTCACGAAATGGCTGAGGTCCTGGTGTGTGTGTATGATCGCCTCTGTTGGACAACTGTGGCAGGGTTGACATGTTGCCCCATACCCGTTGTTCAGCGCATGCGCCGCGCACCTCACTGTCAGGACAGTAGTGTTTGCCTTGTATCCACAGGTCATCATCACCCTGTGTTGGATCTCTCTGCTGGGGTGGTAGTCTTAATCTCAGACCTGTAGGTCAGCATCACAGTTAAGGGCGACGCCTCACGTATTGATCAATTCGACAGCCGTCCACTTTGGCTCCCATCTCGTGGTTCCAGCTGGCTTGTAATGTGAGGCTAAACCCCCAACACACTCTCTCCACCTCGGAATCATCTCATCTCGTGTGCTTACCTGTGTGTGTGTGTGTGTGTGTGTGTGTGTGTGTGTGTGTGTGTGTGTCTGGACTCTCACTACCTTGGCTAACAGTGTGAGTTAGGTCCGCTTGCAACATCCAAATGTGAATTGATATTTACAAGCAACAAGTTCTGGCCTTCAGATCTGTGTTAAGATATGAACCAGACTAAGATAAACCTGCGATATGTTGACGTCAAGGCCACATAAGAACAGCTGTGTACTGCGTCTTAAGAATCTCACTTCAGTACATTTCGTTATGTCGTAGGATCATCACACTATACTGCATGTTGTATTGCCCAAGATTACAGATCACTACGTTTCCTTATGCCTTAGAATGGCCCCACAGTATGATTTGGTGTGCCGTAAAATCACGCTGATAGTTCTGTTTCACCACAAGTCTGTGGTACCTTTGGTGTGTCCCTACTGCTCTGTGTTTGAGGGGTTCTTCTTTGGGTGTGTGCTTTCTGTGCCCGCATCACGCTTGTGTTTAGTGATGTGGACGTATAGTTGTGTCCATTTCAGTGTGTATGTACAGCTATACAAACATAACTATATACATTTGATAATCGCAGGAATAGAAACATATACGTGGACACAGACACAGTGGTATGTACTGGCTGGTACGTATAATATAGACAGGACATAGACTTGGTTACCGCTGTTGCTATTTAGGGCATAGAAACGGACACCGTTGCCTCTGTTTGAGACACAGACCCGGACACAGGTGCTCCTAACTGGGCCGTCACTACGTCCTTGTCACAGGTCGCTAATGAAAGATGGACAATAATCATTCATACATTTTCACAGCAATAACACGCATTTTCACAGCAATAAATCAGGTACTGCATTGGATGCCTATTTGCCTGTCAAAGAATTTCCCAGTTATCATTTTTGTCGTGGGATGCATTCTGAATTCTAATTTTAACTGCATATCAATTACTTGCACATACAGAGTCTCGTGAAAGTTGACAGTGGAAGTATGGTTTGAATGCAATATGAATTTGAGGTTGCTATTTTGTTACTTACAGACAGCCAGACAGCATCAGATATTTTTGAGAGTTTGTGAATTTTAGTGATTGATCTATAAAACTATGTAACAACGAAAGCCTTTCATAAGCCTTTTGAGCACTATGGAATGAGCTAAGAGACCACTAATCTCGACCAAACAAAGGAATACATGGGAAGGCCAACAGCAACAGGCCACTGGGTAAGCCTTCCGAGGCTGTTTGTGGTAGCAGAAAAGATGAGACACAGAGCTTAGTGTGGAGTGAGCAGGAAAGCAAACAGATGACTAAAGAAGAAACTGTTGTAAACTATTTTAGCTGCGGAGTCACAAATAACGTCAAAATAGTGGACTTGAGACGGAGCATTTTTCTTCTCTGTTTTTTAATCGTATTTATGGTGTCTTCAAATGTCTGGTTGGTAAATCATTTTATGTGTTAAGAATCCTGTCGAGAAAAAAAAAAGAATCCTTGCCTCGTTCGAAATAAAATCTTTTTTCCTTGTTTCTCAGAGTTAGTATTCGTATTATGCGCGAAATCAGAATGATCCAGCAGTAGAAACAAACTGCCGGAGTGTTTGTTTATCTTGAATACCTGTATTACATCACCTCATAACCTTCCTAAGTTAGAGAAGTTAAGGTCGTATCTGACGGCTTCCACGGGATTTGTTTCTCAGTCCGGGAATCATCTGGTTAGCTCGTTCTTGTACTCTAATGTATTTGTATTTATTAGAAAGATAACTAAAACTGAACCGGTGAGAAAGCAACAGTCAGTTGCAGAGTTAGTATTGAATTCTCGGACTTGAAGTCGCAATGCCATTCCTATGAGGCCAAAAATGTCGTTCGCCTTCTTTACTGCTTCCGTGTTTTCTCTGACTAGGCTTTGAGTCATCTGTGATTATTGCACCCAAGTGTTTTTCCACTTTTACGTTATGGAGCCTATTAAAGTTCACACTGTATCCTGTATTTTCGTTTTTACTGCCGATGTGAAAACTTCTGCACTTAACTGAATGCATTCGCCACTTGTGAACCCAATTTATCAGTTTGTCTTGCGACTGTAGGCATTCAGTTTCCCCGCTCTCACTTTACGGCCCATATCATGGGAAGAGGATAATCTAGCAAACGAAAGATTAGACATATAACCAACACGAGACCAGCGATCTAAGAACCAACAGAGGACCGATAACCTAGCCAACATGAGGCAAGGGACCAACAAGCCAAGCCAGATCCTAACTTACATGAGACCAGGAACGTAGTCAGCGGGAAACCGAGACTAATGAGTAGGCCACAAGGGACCCTTGTGTCTGACAGCTGAACATATCGCACACATCAGTATAAATTATCCAACAGACCTTTCCCTCTTCCACCCTTCCGAAGCTAGCCATCCAGGACGAGGCTGGCCCGCTCAGGCTTCCATAGACTATATAGCCACTCATAGCCTCTAGCCACTCACAGTTGATAGCCTCATAGTTTATAGTCGCTCATAGTGTACATCCGCTCGTATTGTGTACCCGCTTGTAGGATGAGCATGGAAATAAGCCAGGCCATGGCTTGTGTGTTCGTTAGTGGTAACATTTGTTCCCACAACGTAATTGGTGCACGTCAAGGCCAAGACTGGAACCCTGGAATACAATTCCTTCGCGAGCGGAGTAATTTCCCTTCAGAAAGAAACTGTTGCTAATGCTCTAAGACACAACAGTAACCACATAAATTTGTCATGACTGATCTGTTTATGGACGATGGTGGTTAGAAGGTAAATACGAGGATCTTAGAGCAAAGATGAAACACTGTACGGTGAAGAGGGGGCAGGAGATGAAAGATAAATCAGTGATTGCAGATGATGCATACCTGGTGACAACTTTGACTGAGATTAAAAAACAAGAGATTAAAGTTAATGTGAACAAATGGAAGATGATTCAGTGTGTAAGACAGGACTATACGAGTGTGAATTTAAGAGATGAGGGGAGGTCGATGATCTGGAGGAAGTAGAGTGCTATAGCTACATACGAATGGATGTAGCGGCGGATGGAACAATGAAAACAAGGTGGGAGATGAGATGCACTGAGGAGTAGGTGGTGAGGAAGATTATTAGTGGTCGTATGGGGAAAAGATAGGCATTAAAGTAGTTTCAGTAGTATCGACAGTGATGGACAGATGCGAATCTTATAGGCTGCCAGTGCAAAGGGATTGGAAGAGGTAGGGTATGTTAGAAATCAAATGCCTGAGGACCGTGTGTGGCGTGAGGTGGATTATTCAGGTGAGAAATGATGTTGTCAGAGTAAAGTGTGGGAGTAAATACTGCCAGGTAGGTGGCCCGACCAGGGCGTGATGAAATAGACTAGGCATATGGAGATAAGTGAGGAGAGAAGACAGGCAAAGATGATCCATATGTCGTAGGTGGACGGAACAAGCAGGATAGGCAATACGAAGAATGAAACTTGAAGATGAGGTAAAGCTGTTCGGATACCTTCAACTGAATACTCAGGAGGGCGAGAGGCTTACACTGGATGGAAAGAATTAGGGCGGTGTAGCGGTGCACGGTGGGCGACGCGCTATAAATGGACTGAACCGGGATGTATGAAGCAGCCTGGGTAAATCGTCGAGTAATCTGTGAGGCTTGGCTGCGGATGGCAGGCTCTGGTTTTGGAATACTGTACATGATAGCTAGAGACCGGACGTATGCAAATGAAGCCATTGTTCATCTGTTTCTGACGTTAAGGAAATACGATTATATATATATATATATATATATATATATATATATATATATATATATATATATATATATATATATATATATATATATATGAGAGTACTTTCCACAATTACTTACGACGAGAATCCACTAGAATGGCAGGGGTTAAAGCGTAGCGCCCATTTTATGATTTGCTTCACGAGTTATGTGATTTTACTAACACCGCTTTCCTTTCTTGATTAATTGTCTACCCGAGGCTCATCAGGGAATGACTTAACCCCCTCGAGTTTAGTCTTCTTTTGAATGTTTTTCGAGTCGCTCCGTGTGAGCGTCGGGTACTCTGCTATAAATAATCTTTCATGATTTTTCGCAGGGCGCTCGTATATCTTCCCTCGGATATATTTTTTTGCCACGTTCCCAGGAGTCGTTCTCGGCTGTATGATTCTGTGCCTTCGTTTCCGAGACGCTTTCAGGTTCATGGTAATGGTTGGAGAGAGAGAGAGAGAGAGAGAGAGAGAGAGAGAGAGAGAGAGAGAGAGAGAGAGAGAGAGAGAGAGAGAGAGAGAGAGAGAGAGATTCTAAGTAGCGTAAAAGTTACATTACAATTACACGTTCTAGATTTCCACCTATCAGACCGCTAGGATCTGTTGGTATCAGGGAGGTCCCGGTATTACCATCCACAGGAGCGCCTGGACTTGCAGGAGGCGGTGGACCAGCAATGTAAACAAATATATTAAGTGATCCGAAGGTCTCGTCTCGTCTGTGGCGGCGGGGCAATACTAGCCTAAGTTCTGCGAGTTCTCTCTCTCTCTCTCTCTCTCTCTCTCTCTCTCTCTCTCTCTCTCTCTCTCTCTCTCTCTCGTTTAGATGAATGGCCTCACGTCGACGACTGTCCTGCGTTGCTTTATAACAGTTAGATGTATTTCTGTAGTTTGTTTTTCGTTATGAAACCCTGTGTCGCAGCGTTTTCTTCTCTTCGTCCCATCCATGTGTCTCCCAGCTGCTGAAGGTTCGTCTGACACAGGTTCATTATATATATATATATATATATATATATATATATATATATATATATATATATATATATATATATCCTATATATATAGGATCTAGGTTATTCCTTGCTCTTATAGGATGAGACATGTGTTTTTTAAGGTCTTTGTTCCTTAGCAACACACAGACTTCGATCTACGAGGGAAATTAGGAAACTGTGTACCGCTGGCTCGTGAGGGCTGTACGTAATGTAGATTACAAGTAATACATGTGTACAAACCGACACACAAAGTTACGACATAGCATAAAATTCAGTGACAGCAAATGTAGTACACTAATTGGTCATATTACATAGCTTTAGCAATGATGCTGTTTAATAACATCCCCTTGTGTAACATTATCATCTCATTAGCCGAGTCTTCATCCATCAGTGTTACGGGCTATTTGAGGAGCAATGAGCTAATTAGCTCCGTGTCGAGGGGAGGGGGGTGTAGGGACCCCCCCCCCCCGTGGCCTTCTATAAATTCCAAGTGGCATCTGAAGGCATGTAACCGGCGGGCGCGTCTATCACCCGACGTATTGTGATGCGGCCGATGGTGCTGGGAGAGAGAGAGAGAGAGAGAGAGAGAGAGAGAGAGAGAGAGAGAGAGAGAGAGAGAGAGAGAGAGGAGGAGGAGGAGGAAGGTTTACATGGAAGTTCTACAGCCCGGGCCATTCGTGAGGGACGCTTCTCACTACCCCTGGCCAACAAAGGAGGGGAGAGCCTCTCTCTGGTGTTGTGGTAGCAAGCGCCCAAGAGTGACCCGTCGCTATCCATGCCCCTGTGAAGTCCAGTGTCAATAGTGTCGCCAAGATAGTGGCCCTGACATACGATGATCTACATGCATACACACGGGCACTTCACACACACACACACACACACACACACACACACACACACAGTGTGATGACGCCAGTCAGAACTGTGTAAACCGTCTTATTTAAGCTTAAGAGTAGCTGTAAGTCTTCGGACTGTGTAGGTCAATGCTTAGTGAGCCATTCCTGGAAAATATATTAGAAAAACGATAACAGCGTAATCATGTTGCCCTGTAAAGGGTGCAGCTGATCTGTGCCAGAGTGAAATAGAAGACAAGGGGATCACCAGGCACAGAACAAGTGTGTGGGATATTACTTCCTGGTGACTGTAGGAGGAAGGGGACGCAAACAATGGAAGTACAGGTGATGGCAGGTGGCCGACCTCGTTACTTCGATCTCTTAGGACAAGCTAGGATGTTCCTGACCGTCAGGAGGTGCGGAGAGAGAGAGAGAGAGAGAGAGAGAGAGAGAGAGAGAGAGAGAGAGAGAGAGAGAGAGAGAGAGAGAGAGAGAGAATTATATACAAGACCTGAGGAATTCAATCACTATCACTCGAGGATGAGTTGAGGATGCTTAGGGCGGCAGCGAAGTCTCCAAGACGGAGTGAGAGACCATAGTATGAGGAGGGAGAACCATCGAGCAATATTAAGGATAAACCATCTCTAGGAAGAAGGAGAATGAAGTAGGAAAAACAAGAGGTTAGTGGGGAGTGGAGGGCGGTGCTGGTGGGTATCAGGCATCCTTACTAAAGCTGAAGGTGAAAGTATCGTAAGAGAGAACGTCTGATAATGTGACAAAGATAACGTCAAAAATCGATAACATTTACTACGAGTTTGAAGGCTAATAAGAATATTCAGTGTGAATGCTTCGAGATGGTGGGAGATGTAGTCAAGTTAGGCTGCAAAACCACGAGCAAGGACAAACATGGTCTCGGATGCAACGAAGGCTAGCTTAAATGTTAGACCGACACGCGACATAGAAAGCATAAGATGAGTTATGGTTTTTGGCTCATAAGATAGTCATATTGATAGTGGAAAGGACATGACCAGAATGAAGAAGAGGAGGAGGAGGAGGAGGAGGAGAAAAAGTAAAATTTGTGTACCTGTGGGAAACTCTAGGTATAATGTGGGAGGTAACAAATGATATAGAAAGAGCAAGGCTAGGGACATACTGCAGAGGAAGGGTGCAGCACCCAGAGCGTTGAGAGATGTATGAACCAGCAGTAAGGTATTAGTGAGAGGGGGACCAGTGTAGAGATGTAGATACCAGAAATAAAGTATCAGTGAGAGAGGGGGAAGGCTGTAGTTAATGACCAGTTTATTAGGTTAAGGGACACGGCAGGGAAAGTTATTGATATGGACGATGAACATGTGTACAGAGATGAAAGTTCAGAGTTTATCATCATAGGCTTGTGATATTACCGGTACACCAGAGCTCCGGTATTTACCTGTTGTGGTACACACTGCCGTGCTCTCGTGCCGTCCCCGGTATAACCTATAGCAGTTTCCGTGGACGAGAAAATTACGGAAAATTCCCAGTGATGAATTTGATAATTTGTGAAGCTAAATACATTCTTACCCGTGATTACGTTCAAAGAAGATACCAGGCGTCAGTTCTGAATAAATTACTGCATTCGGTTCATAAATCACTGAGGAGAACTTTAGTACTTTCCAGTATTGAGTGCGCCTGGAAACTCATAACCCCAACTATATCATGGTGATATATTACCGAGAGCCTGACGGCAGTCAGAGAATTACTGGAAATGCGGGATGGCGCGTAACTGACCCTGATGATCTTTAAAAGAGCAGTGGTTACCACGCACTCCACTTATTTTTCTTTCTTTCTTTTACGTGGTACCTAACACTGGAGAGTGTGTTCATGCTGGAGGACACAGTGGTATACCATTGGTATACCATCGCCAGGGAAAGAGGTTGTCGAAGTTAATCCAGTGGAAGCGAGGAAGCCTTTTGGAGGAACCAGATCCATTCAGAGCCCATGGTCCCGAGGACATCTCGCCCATTTGTACTCAACAGAGCGGAGGGAAACCAACACCTCCGCCGAACCGCTCGTCATGTTTCACATCTGCCTGAGCGAAGGAAGTATTCCATCGGAATGGATGAGAGTCGTCGGCGAACCACTAATAAATAGAGAGAGAGAAAAAAGAAATGACATAAAAGTAGTCCTGAATTATAAGCCATATCCCCACAAGCCTAACCTGCAAGATGCTAGAGAAGGTAATTATGAAGCAGTTAGAGATGTACTTGTCTTCGTGGGGGTCGACTTGTGCTCAGAAAAAAAAAAAAAGAATCTTGCATAGCGAATCTACTGAGGGATTTTATGAACGAGTGAGCGACATCCTTGAAATGAGTAGATGATGTGGGTGGTTTGCATATTGCTGGACTACCAGAAAGCATTTGATACTGTCCTCCACAGGAGACTGATGACGAAGACAAATATAAAGCTAGAAAGAGAGGGAGAAAGGAAGGCTTCTCATGTGGATAAACAGCGACCTGATTGAGAAGGAACAGTAAACACGTGTCTGTGGATGCCTTCCCAAGTGGGGCGAGGGTGTGACAATTAGAGGAGTTTCCTCAAGGACTCGTGGCCGGGGACGTTACTACCTGATCTGTGTAAAGGATTAGCCAGACGAGGTGGATTTATACACCTGAATAGGTTTGCCTATGATGCTGTAATAGTGAAAGAAATGGAAAGCAACATGGAGTGCGAAATGCTGAAAAATTGTCACAGACAAGATACGGCAGTGGTCGGACAAGTGGATTAGGACATTCAGCCCTGGAAAATGTAGTCACGAATATGACAAAGAAAGGGTTCATACAGACCAGAGTGTTGAGCAAGTGAACAAAGATTAACAAAAACTAGTAATACATTACTCGGACACATTCAAACGAGTGTACACCCACACAACCAAACACACACCCACACCGCAAGATTAAACGCACATGTGCACGAACAGTCTAATGACACTGACAGTCAACCTTCCCACAACATCCCTTCGTGGATGACGTTCTAACGTGAGGAACCTGGTGAATGGCCTCCTCATCCACCGTCGTCATTACTGCCAACGCCATCCCTCAGACTGACCACCTTAGGAGGTCCATTGGTCGACTCAAGCTGACGTAAAATGGAGAAAGACTGTCCCATGATTTATGGTAGCTGTAGATATCTTTGCGATGCTCTCGTTCCTCACCATCTCTGTATTTGTGTTGATCACGTCCAGGGGTCCGTTACCTGACGGCAACATGTCAGAACTGGAGGGAGACGGGGTCTCCCATCAGGGCATCCATCAGGGTCACTCGTCAGGGCAATCCATCATGGGCTCCCCAACTAGGTCATCCAAATCAGAAACTCCCTCCCATCAGCTGAGGCTCCCCAGTAGCCCAGGCTAGGTCGTCTCCGTACCGTTAGCTGGCTCTCTGTACCGCTCATGCTTGTGTATCTGTATGTTTCTGGATGTAGTGGCAATCACAGCAGTTAAGCCATCAAACGTAAAGCATGAAGAGCACACAAATTGGTACTCCCTCGAATCATGACCCCATGTACTACTTTTCTATTATGAATTTTTGTCTAAACTCCACATTTCTGTTAGGTTATGGGAAATCAGGCTGTAAAAAATAGAATAACGAGGATTTGTAGGTCTTCATTAACTGAAAAAAAATGATTATACATATGACAACTATATGTAGACACTATAATTGCTATAAGTAATGTAGTGTTAAAGGCAAAGCAAAATTTTCGCTTGTTTAAAGAACCGTCGGACGAACAATAGAAAACGCAATTAAGCTGGTACTATTTCATTTGATTCACAGTTAAAAGAGGCATCTAGCTGACATTACTACCGATGTGTTCAGTGGTGTTCCTGGGGCAGGGGTTGCCTGGGTGGGAGGAGAGAGAGAGAGGCTGGGAGAGAGAGAGAGAGAGAGAGTGTGTGTGTGTGTGGAGGTGTGCGGGACACCTCTGGTCCGTGGCCGCCCAGCAGGCAGTGCGGCAGCGACAGCAGTACCGTATAGACGCGGGTCCCGTCCCTACCCTGCTCACCGCGACCACCTCCACGCTCCCGTCCGCCGCCGGCCAGCGTGACCAACACACGCACGCTCGACCATCCTGCAGGGTACTGTGGCTTCAGCAGGAGGGTATTGCGACTCCAGCAGGGTGCTGTGGCTCTAGCAGGGTATTGTGGCTCCAGCAGGTTATTGTGGCTTCAGCAGGGTAGTGTGGCTCCAGCAGGGTAGTGTGGCTCCAGCAGGGTAATGTGGCTCCAGCAGGGTAGTGTGGCTCCAGCAGAGTACTTTGGCTCCGACAGAACACTTTATCCAGGCTAGCCAGTGTATACTGTGTCCAGCTCTGCTCAGGCTTTGGCCAGAGCTGAGGCAAGGTACTGCTGCTCGGGTCTGTGTAGGTGAGGTGGCCGAGTTGCCTGGATGTGGGTCATAGCAGTACGTACCCGGGGTGGTGTCTAGTTAGTTCGGAAAGGGGTACACTGGCCTCTGCTTTTCTCGCAGTATAATTGCCTCTGTCGGAGCACTGTGGTTAGTTTCGCCAGGGTGAGGGAAGGAATATTAGTTAGTGTTGTGGTCAGTTTTAGCAGGGTGCTGTAGTCGGTTCAGCCAGGGCACTGTCGGTAGTTTATCACAATACTGTGGCCAGTTTAAGCAGGGTGTTATTGGCACTTTATCAGAATACTGTGGCCAGTTAGACCTAGGCGTAGTAGGTAGTTTATCCTGGTTTATGAAATTACTATGGTCAGTATATCAGGTCATTGTCACCAGTTTGACCAAGAGCAGTGTGGCCAGTTTATCCAAATACTGCGACCACCTGTATCAAGGTATTGCTTCCACCTTCATTAGGGCACTTTGGCCAGCTCTCCTGGACTGTAACAGCTTCTATCACTGGTGAATTAGCCAGCTAACTAACCCTATCAGATGTTCTGTCCAGCCCTTCTGAGCAGTTGCCAATCCTACTGAGTGCCGCGGCCAGCTGAACTAGGGTACCGAGGCCAGCTGAACTAGGGTACCGAGGCCAGCTGAACTAGGGTACCGAGGCCAGCTGAACTAGGGTAACGAGGTGAGATGAGTGAAGGTACCGAGGACGGCTGAACTAGAGTACCAAGGCCAGCTATGTCAGGGTACCGAGGCCAGGTGAGCCAGACTACAGGCATACATACTAACAGCGTACTGGTGTCAGTCTCACTAAGGTAGAGGAGCCACCCCTGCCAGGCAGGCTACAGGGTAAAGACCCACCTCCAGGGGGACTGTGGCTGGCATTCTGCTAACTTTTACAGTTCGTGTGGAACTCCGCTACACACGATGATCTTGATGTCTATATAGTGTTGGAAAAAAAAGAGAGAAAAAAAAGATTCATTATCCTGAAGTACATGTTTCTGGCAGAAAGACACTGATCAGCAATGTAGTGAATTAAACAAACAGACTCTGAGACACATGTTGGTATGACAGTGGAGTGGACATCGTGCCTAGAGACGAGGCTTTGAAGGAATGGAGTAGAAACAGATCCGTAGGGGGGACATACATAGATACATCCAGCAGTCTAGAACAGCTGGACCACAACAGATGAACGAGCCCGTCAGAGTAAGGTGACAGAGGATCAGGCCATCGAGATAAGAAGCAGAACGTCTCCAAAACAGAGCGTGACGTTAAGCCCTTGACATTTAGCGATGACATTAGGACCAGTGGACGAGAGCGGCAGCAGAGGAGCCGAGCCCTGACCTGGGGGAGGAAGGGCTACCTGCCGCGTCCGTCGTCCACCCCTTCGCCAGCGACACCTACAGGTAAGTTCTTACTCTGTGTGCCTCACTGTCGTCCCAAACATACCTGTCCCCCTCCATTCGCAGAAATATCGGGACAACTTCTGACGGTGTGTCGTTGATCGTGCCACCTCCAGCGCTAACTCTGCTACTAATGTTCGACAGCTTCCTGACAGCGACCTGACCCTGTTGTCGAACACCTCTCAGCGTTGCCTTCTGTCTGTAGTGTCCTCGAACCCTTAGGACATAATCAAACTCCACTGCTAAGGGTGTTTCTACCCCCTTTATAGATACGTTTAGCAACCCCCTCACTGCGTTTAGCAGTCTCCCTCACGACATGTCTTATGCCCCGCCGCCTCCTTCTTCTCTTCAGCTCCCCGTTCACCTGGGTCTTCCAACCCTTCAGTTTTGAAAATAGTCACCTTCCGCCTCCCTCCTCCACATAGGCATGACACAGCCTCCTTCCCCGACAACCCTGGGAACCCAAGCCTGACAGTCCTTCCCTCAGGTCTGATAACAACCCCCTGATACAGGATGGACCTCCTCATATGTTTTGGGCTCCCTCCCCACTGGTCTTATATCGTAGTTCCCTACAGACCCGACGATCCTATCTACAGGAGTGGCCATGTTCTCCACAGCCCCAGTAGCCTCGTGTCCCACGGGTCTGATAGCTCGGGATACCTCGGTCTCTTCCTCTCTGAAGATCCGGTAGCTCGTTCTGGATGGTCTGTTGGTCCTCCCCCATCACACAGACCCGGCAGCATCTTTCACGGCAAGCCTGATAGCTTAGAGCTTTTTAGCTCTCCCTGTAGGTCGTCTGGTAGCTCGTTCGACGGGTCTGTTTGCCCTTACGTACTGTAAGCCTGGTGGCCTGGTCCCACAGGATCATTCGTCTCCACCAAAGGTCTGTACTAACCCTTGCCCAGAAGTGTGGTAATCTCCCGCTTGGGATTCCGGCAGCCACACTTTGCCAATCTGGTAAAATGTCTCCGTTTACGTTCAGTGATACCCCTCTCTACAGATCCAGTAGTCCCTCCGCACTGGCTGAAGCTTTCCGTAAGATGTCTTCCCCTTTTTCCGCAGGTCTGACGACTCTCTCCCTACGTGTCTGGTAAGCCCTCCCAACAGGTCTGGCGCTCTTGTCTGTCAGGGTAACCTATTCTCGGAGGTGTGGCAGTCCCTTGTTTACAGGCCTGGTCACCTGGCCTCAAGTACGAGGTTAAGCCATAGTGGGGGGAAGGTGAGGACACACTCATGAGTTGGACGGTTTCCCCCTTCCCCTGAATGAGACGTCTTTTAAAATCATGTATGGGAAAATTTGACGCCAAATGCAGTCTCCCACAAGCCTCAGTATTCTTTGAGAGGGGTGAAAATGGCGGTACAACAGATGACAAAAGTGTCAGTCAGCTTTGATCTATGCAACAGGCATGAAAAAAGCTTTTACCCTCACAGCTCAAGTTGTGTTTTTACACCCCCACCCCACATGAGCAAAGCTAAGCTCGCACCGCTCTTGCTTTTAGACGGCAGTAGTGCATTCATTAATTTGAGTATCAGTGTTTCGATGAAATGTCTTGCTTGTAGCGTCGGGCATTATTAATGATTTAATTACAGCACTGCAAGATGAGAGAGAGAGAGAGAGAGAGAGAGAGAGAGAGAGAGAGAGAGAGAGAGAGAGAGAGAGAGAGAGAGAGAGAGGCGCCGAGTGGCCCACACAACGGTGCCAACTCCGGTGAAATTCACAATTGTTGTACACTCCGGCCGCCGCCTGTGACGTGTCCTCCCGGGCTGCATGTAACGCACAGTGCTGCAGGACACAAGGGTGGGAGGAGGAGGAGGAGGAGGAGGAGGAGGAGGAATTCTAAGGTATTCCTCCAGGCTAGAGTGGGTCGCTGGTTACCTGTCCTAGGTGGGGTGGGGGTGTGTCACGGGATATCTGCCGGTGGGTCGCTGGACGCCTGCTAGCGGGTGCTGGACGCCTGCTGGTGCTGGGTCGCTGGACGTGTACTACTGGGTCATTTGGACCTTCTGCTGGTGGGTCACATGATGGCCGTTGGTGGGTCACGGGACGCTTGCTGGTAGGTCACGTGATGCCTGTTGGTGGGTCACATGTCGGTGGCTTGCAGGTCACAGGACGTCTGCAATAGTCCTAAGACTCAATTATTGATAAGAAATGGTTTCCAGCTTCTACTGTGCCTAGACGAATGGACGGTAATTTTTAAGCTTCAAAGAGAAGACCTTAGAAGAGTGTATTGTACATAAGAATACATACATACATACATTAGCGTGTAATACATTAACTAATTTATTGTATATTTCCTTTTTTTTCTCACATTTTTTTCTATTAGAAGATCAAAGGTGGGTTATGTTAGGGGAGGGGAAAAAAGCGAATAGGATCCCTCGTTCTTAAACTGACGTATGACCTGTTTCTTAAAGAACATTGTCGGATGACCCCTATATACTATGGAGGCTGAGTTCCCGCAGTCGAGCTCTGGGCGGAAAGAAGAAAGACATCGAACTAACCCCCCTTCCTCGAGCTGCTGACACTCACTCTATCTGTGGGACGGGGTAGCCCGTGAAGCTGGCGGGAGAAGGCATATAAACAGCTAAGGTATGGGGTTAATGAGAGGGCGAGAGCAGAGGAGCGGCCGGCACTTTAGTTGGAGGAGAAGTCTCAGGAATGTGTGAAACAGTGCGAAGAATTGTTTCCCGGACTGACGCGGATGAGAACTGAAAGTGGATTGCAAGAGATAGGTGATAGTTAGCGCCTGTGCATCTGGAAACCAGAGGAGTGAGGAAGAGAGGAGAGTGTTTTGGAAGGAGTTGAGTGAGTGCATCATCCATTATGATGCAAATGGAGGATAAATTTGAATGCACGAATGGGTTATGTGGCAATTGAGCGTATGATTAGGGGTCATGGGATACTCATTGTAAATGAAAATCGTGAACAGCTTGTCGTGTTGTATGCTGAAGAAAAGTCGATTGGGATACCTGGTTTAGAAAAAAGGGTATACATAGGTTTGCTTTTGGAGGTGAATGGGGTTTATGGTGAGCGGGCGGTACTGGATTATGCACTACATGGTAGGAGTGCAAAGGCAAGACCAATGGATGTGAATGTCCTGAAAGGGGTAGCTGGTGGGATGTCTGATCACTCCTCTAGAAAAAAAAAAGAGAAAATGACATGGGTGGAAAGAGGGTGGTGAAAGCAAGAGTATGGAGAAGAGGCTTGTTTACGGAGATACCAACAGAGACTTTGTGAAGAATGGCATAAGGTGAGAATGAAGTAGGTGGCACATGGAAGATGGGATATGGGCGTTTGAGAAAGGATTGTGATTGGTGGGTTGAGGGAGTTAAGTTGGGTGTGAAATACAAAAGAGAGGCGCAGGGAAGGAGTGCGAGTGACTAGGAGATGTGGAAGAGAAAGCGGGAGGAAGTAAAGAAGGTAAAGGGTTTGAAGATTAAGGCAAATATGATGGGATGGTCAGCAGCCTTACTTAAGGGAGAACAATAAACTGTTTTTGAAAGTGAATATTGTGAAAAGATCAAAAGGATGAATGGGGCTGATAGTGAGGAACGCAGATGGGGAAGCGGCAGCAGGCATGGGGTAGGAGGAAACCAGAATGAATGAAAGAGGCCCGAGGGTGAGGGTCATGCATAGAAAACAGTGAATTGGAGTGATGCGGTATGCAGGGAACGACGCGTTGTCAATAGACAGAACCAAGGGATGTATAGAGGTCAAGGCAAATCATAGAAAGCTTTTTTGGGCTTGGCTGTGCAATATACATAAGGGCTAGACAGTGGGGTGGAGCAAATTGGGCCGTTCTTTGCATATTCTTGGCGCTAGCTCGCTAAGCGGGAAACTACGAACTAGTATGAATATATGTACGTATAAAACCGCACGCACAACTATCCAAATCCTGGGCATTTTTGATGAGGCTCAGACAGTTTCAAAGCTGCGCTCCAATCATCAGCAGGTAAATGATGGACTCCGTGGTAATAAGTTTCTTGACAAGAATGACGATGATACACTCTCGCGGAAGGTGATTTTTCATTCCCGGTGTAACCATATTATATATATATATATATATATATATATATATATATATATATATATATATATATATATATATATATATATATATATACCTGGGAGTGGACATGAAAGCGGGTGGGATAATGTGAGCTAAAAATGAGTCATAATACGAAGATGGTAACACTGGTCCTGGGTGCACTGAGAAGTGTGTGTGTGTGTGTGTGTGTGTGTGTGTGTGTGTGTGTGGAGGGAGAGATCGTGTTTTTGTAAGGGTAAAAACTGAAGGTATATCAGTCCCGACGGTGTTGCGGTGATGGATTACGAGTCTTTTTGGCCCTGACCGCAACAGAGCGGTCGAGGGTGAATGTGTTGGGAATGAAATGCGCGAGGATAGTGTGTTGAATGTGTAGGATTGCTTGCTCGTGTAAGGAAAGGACAGGGGTAAAAGCGGGGTGTGGAAGTAAGCGTAGTATGACTGAGAGAGAGAGAGAGAGAGAGAGAGAGAGAGAGAGAGAGAGAGAGAGAGAGAGAGAGAGAGAGAGAGAGAGAGAGAGAGATTGCTGACCAGGATGTGCTGAAATGTTCCAGACTTACAAAGAGAAAGGATGAGGGAGAGCAAAAAAGAAATTCTAACAAAAGAGGATCTACCGTTTGCAAAAGTGATGGGAGTAAGAGGGAGGGACGGAAGGGTGGGGTAGAAATAGAAAGGTGGAGTGAAAGAGGCTTTGGGTCGCCCGGGACTAAACATTGAGGATAGTGTGAGTCGATCAGCGATGGAGGGAATGGGCCTGGGGAAACTGCGGAATGGGTGTACGGGTGCTTGGCTGCTGATGGTGAGCTCTGGTTACGTGTGGTATACAGTGCATGATGGTCAGACACTGTGGATGTCAGCAGATCAGCTCATTCTTCCCTCTTCCTGGCGCTGTCTCACCAAAGAGGGAAACTGTAGATAAACACATTATATATATCTTTCTTTCTTTCATACCATTCGCCATTTCCCGCGTTTGCGAGGTAGCGATTATATATATATATATATATATATATATATATATATATATATATATATATATATATATATATATATATATATATATATATATATATATATATATATTAATTCAGTTCATAATTACCTCAGAACCTTTTTTCCAAGGTATCCTATAGCCCGAGGCTGCGGTACACTCAGAAGCAGGGACATACGAACTCCTTTGAAGTGGGAATTTCTTTGACGAGACGTAACTCTTTTTTGTTCAACTGGTGACGATGCAGCCTGGACAATGGTGACTTTTTCACTTGCAGTGAAAGATCGAGCTGATGGAGTTCGGTAATATCTATCTATCTCTTTATCTATCTATTTATCTATCTATCTATATATGGGAAGCCAGGTAGGAATTATCGTTGTTCCGTAGTTTCACCCGGTGTCCAGGTGACGTGTTCCTTCATCAGCGGGGTGGCGCTCCGTAGCATCACCTGGTGTCTGAAGAACGCGTTCCTATTCTCCCTCACCCATTCTGGTCCCCCCTCACACCCACTCTGCCACCTTCTTTCTACCCACTCCTCCTCCTCCTCCTCCCGCCCTACACCGACTCCGGTCCTCCTCCTCCTCCTCCTCCCGCCCTACACCGACTCCGGTCCTCCTCCTCCTCCTCCTCCCGCCCTACACCGACTCCGGTCCTCCCACTTCCCTCGCGAGCCAGGCCATCTCGCCACCATTGTCCCCCGGGTGTTCAGCACGTCAGTAACATTGCTAGAGGCGGGAGGCTGGCTGGCGTCGGGCACCTTACCACACGCAGTAATTGCTCCAGTCACCTCACCCTGTCCGACCAGCCCTCCCCTCGTACTCCCTCGTTCATTATCGCGACGTGAAGGTGAACTGATGAACCCATGGTAAGGTGAATAATATTAATCATAATGACCACTATAATCATTTATGATTATAATCATTGTACGACATACGTAAACATCGCACACACTTAAACGGTGATGTTGGTAGATGCATTAGTAATAATGGTATATATATATATATATATATATATATATATATATATATATATATATATATATATATATATATATATATATATATATATATTCATACTTGATCGCCTTACTCGTGTTAGCGGGGTGCCGTCAGGAACAGATGGCTGAGCCACAGGAATATGTCATTACTCAGTTTTCTCATTATTATTATTGATATTATTATTATTATTATTATCATTGATATTATATGATGATGATGATGATGATGATGAATAATGATGATAATGATAGATTATGATGATAATAGCGATAGTGATATTGTTTCTATTACTTCCGCTTTTAATAGTAATGATTATTACGATGAATACGCCAACCTTCACAAGTGAATACAGTTTTCCCATTCGTTCATACATCTTGTAATATCTTGATGCCAAGACTCATCGTAGCCAGGTTGACGATACAGTGGTTACTGTAACTGTACCGACCACAGAGAGGAATATCCCTGACATGTCTTTCCAACATTGGCTGAAATATACTGAGGAAAATGAAAGTTCCAAAATGAATGATTTTTTGTGACTTTTGGTAATATATCTTCTTTGACCTTTGACCTCATGAAATATCCTTCGAAAGACATAGGCAGAAAACTAGAACTGATGCTTAGGTGTACTGAATAAGAGTACATGACGACCAAAACCTCACATTAGTGGCCCTTCGCCCCTAACGAAAAGGAAGGAGTGGCTGCGTGTTGTTGACACGTTGGAAATATAAGTAATAAAGACGAGATTAATGAATGATAAAGATGGTTGATAATCATTAAACACATAAAATGATTTTGGGGGTTAACGATCGTAATGATGACACGAATAATAGCAGCTTAAATTGTCATTTCGACTGTGGTAGAAACAATGTGTGTGTCTGGTGCCCAGTTACCTTTTTGTAGTTAAATTTCATGAAGGATTTCCAAAACTTAATTTGAAGTATAATTACTTTTTAATGTAATAGTCGTAAGTCGGTCCATCCGTTTATCTAGTCCTACGAAACTATTGGCTTCAAAGAAAGGAAAGTGGAAGGTTAAAATATCGGGGGACGGAATATTTTCTTTATTACCCCAAACCTCGCGGTGAAGAATATCTGTTCGTCGGGAAAGATATCAGATATTTTGAGGATACTTAGGGAGTTTAGTTGTTAAATTTTGCTCACGTGAGTCAGCGCCTCAGAAACGAGAGTAAATATGCGAGATGAAAATTTATGACTGACATACGGGGAGCAATGTGTCACCCACTACGTGTTTCCAGTGTTGACACAGCGACGAGTACTCCAGTGCACACAGTATCAAGTCCTACAGTAGACACACAGCACGTAGCGCTAAGTCCTCCGCTGTGTGTAGTAACCGTGCTAGTATGTGAGTGTACCTGATCTACAGGTGTGTACCGTGTTAGTATGTGAGTGTGCCTGATCTACAGGTGTGTACCATGCTAGTATGTGAGTGTACCTGATCTACAGGTGTGTACCGTGCTAGTATGTGAGTGTACCTGATCTACAGGTGTGTACCGTGCTAGTATGTGAGTGTACCTGATCTACAGGTGTGTACCGTGTTAGCATGTGAGTGTGCCTGATCTACAGGTGTGTACCGTGCTAGTATGTGAGTGTACCTGATCTACAGGTGTGTACCATGCTAGTATGTGAGTGTGCCTGATCTACAGGTGTGTACCGTGCTAGTATGTGAGTGTACCTGATCTACAGGTGTGTACCGTGCTAGTATGTGAGTGTACCTGATCTACAGGTGTGTACCGTGTTAGTATGTGAGCATACCTGATCTACAGGTGGGTACCGTGCTAGTATGTGAGTGTACCTGATCTACAGGTGTGTACCGTGTTAGTATGTGAGTATACCTGATCTACAGGTGGGTACCGTGCTAGTATGTGAGTATACCTGATCTGCGGGTGGGTACCGTGCTAGTATGTGAGTATACCTGTGGCCAGATGACCTGTACGGACGACCAGGTGTGCGTGTTGTGTGTGTGTGCGTGTGTGTGTGTGTTCAGCACCTTAGTCCTTCGGGAACAGGTGAGGCAGGCATCAATCCAAGCTAAGGGAAGAACAAGAAGAAGAAGAAAAAAATCTATATCTTGACTGTAAATCGATGTCACCCCGACCTTGTCTCCCTCCCTCCGTCCCTGGCAGTCGCTCGTGCTGTCATATGATCGAGGCCCAGATGGGTTCAGCCGGCGGGAGCGCCATGACGGCGACGATCACGGACCTAAGCACAGAACTTTGGGGAAATCGAGTGAGTCTGGGATTGTCAGAGAGAGAGAGAGAGAGAGAGAGAGAGAGAGAGAGAGAGAGAGAGAGAGAGAGACGGACGGTCGGTCTACTGGCGGGAAGAATTCGCCCGATCTCAGTGCGAGTCGTGGAGGTTCCTTGCAGGTGAGGAAGGAACAGCCTCGTATCAACCTCCCCCCACAACACGACGGAGTCGGTCTTCATACCCCGCTAACTACTCCCGCTCTCCTCAGTCTTCACCGGTTTCTTTAAGGTCTAATGCAGCTCTGAATGTCGGCTGCCATTTGTGACGATAGTGTCTAAAATACTTTTTTTTTTCTTGAGATTTTCCTTTGAACAGAAATCGCTACGACGCTGACCTGCGACGTGTGTGTGTGTGTGTGTGTGTGTGTGTGTGTCTGTGTGTGTGTGTCTGTGTGTGTGTGTGTGTGTGTGTCTGTGTATGCAGTTCTGAGAACCTGTTGACCACCTTCTCATACTGTCCTCCTCCGTGTTTGTACAAAGTGTGTGTGTGTGTGTGTGTGTGTGTGTGTGTGTGTGTGTGTGTGTCGCCTGGCCTGGAGCCTTGACCTTCTCCTCAGCTTCCAACCCGCCTCAGGCTGGGCTGGGCCAGGCCAGCTGCTGCTGTATAAATGGAACGTCCAGATGGGATATGCATTCAAATCTACGGTCGAATTCAGGTCGAGCGTTCGTCACCCGAGAATGGCATCGGTAACTACGTTTTATATATATATATATATATATATATATATATATATATATATATATATATATATATATATATATATATATATATATGTAATATATATTCCTATGAGTCCACGGAGAAAATGAAGTAGGATAAGTTCCCCGTGGACTCAAGGAAAATTGTGATCCTTTCCAATATATATATATATATATATATATATATATATATATATATATATATATATATATATATATATATATATATATATATATATATATATATATATATATGATTTCGCAACTGCTGCTGCTGTTACTACTGCCCCGAACACTACGCAGCTGCTTTCATAGCTGCACGATCTCTCCGTTCACTCTTTTGCATCACACACTCGGCCATCAGACAGACCAGTGATCCATTTGAATGACGCATACAACGGCGGTGTTGTCCTAGTTAGCTGTTGGGTCCTGCACACACACACACACACAGACACACACACACACACAAAAGTTGATGAAACTCAACCCTAGTTTATATAAAGTGATTAGGACGGGACACTGAAAGAAGGCCTCAAAATGTATATTAATAAGAGATAAGCTTCAGGAGTCTGTGTGTGTGTGTGTGTGTGTGTGTGTGTGTGTGTGTATCGGGTCGGCTATTGTGGCGCATAACATTATCTCTCAGCTCACGTGACGAGTAAATAACAGCGTACGTTTATAAAGTTCTGTTCCTTTTAGATACTGGAGAAAAAAAGAAATCGCTCTAGTCTACCCTCAGTAACGCTGTTATTGCAGCGTACGGTAAAACTCGGCTGCATTTGTAAGTGTAGCAGCAGAAGCTGGGCGGGAGCTAAACCTACTAGCTCCTCCACCAAAGAAGCTTGGAGGAGCGAGTTCGCCCAAGTCCACTGTTTGAGAGTACGTCCTCATCACTCACTTGCTATGTGGTCCTGAGCCCCTCCTTCCATGGACAAGACAGACTCTAGGCAGTCATCGTCAGTCCGAATGCAGAGTGGCAGGTATATATATATATATATATATATATATATATATATATATATATATATATATATATACCGTGGCCTCCAGTGTTGCACTAAATACCGTTCGTCGATGCCAGACACTTCGGGAGGGAAGTTAGCAAAGACCCGCGGGTTCCCGAAGGTAAATGTCAACTGCCAGAAATATCCCGGATCGATCAGCAGGACTTAGCCTGAGGGTGTTTACCTGAGGCTTATTAGAACAACGGCACAACGGAAACCAGCACAACAGAAACCCGGCACATCGGTGACCGGACGCAAGGCGACCGACCGGCAGAGCAGAGATCGGACGAAGCAGAGCGACCGTGCAAGAGATGCGGTGCAACAGAGATCCGATGCAATAGATTAACCTGGGCAGAATACTTATTCCAGACGCATGGAATAATGCTAATCAGTCTCGTAAATTTGGGTGTACTTTCCGGGGTGCGTGTGATTATGTTTTGTGTTTTACTGGCAAAGATTTTACACTCGCGCTGCCTTGTGTATTTTAGTGTGTGTGTGTGTGTGTGTGTGTGTGTGTGTGTGGATATTTGTACGGTATGGGAATGGATTTCTAAATTTGCATGAACTCATTTCTTTTGTGTATACGTATGTGCGTGTACATGGTGAAAATTGTATTGCCAATTTTTGCTTGAGTAAATACGACATTAGGAAAGAAGGATTTTGAGAAATTGCTTTCATTATATTGTAATGTATCGATTTCTAGCGAAAGATTTCCCATCTTTTACAATAATTATGAATTATAAATTGATATCAGATTTCGATGGAAATAACTATATAAGTGGATCTGCAATAATTATAAGGAAGTTGGTCTCAAAATTTACGCTTACTAACCTTACCGAGGCAAAGCGAGTCGAAGTGATTATTTCGAAATTCATCGGGTCCATCTTGGAAGCTCTCTCTCTCTCTCTCTCTCTCTCTCTCTCTCTCTCTCTCTCTCTCTCTCTCTCTCTCTCTCTCTCTCTCTCTCTCTCAGTATGAACATTCATGACCATACGCGTAAGCCTGATGTTGGTTGATTGGTTATTTGGCCAATCCAGTGCCCGAGGTCTGTATATACCCGTTAACGTCACATTACAACCTTCTTCAGGTGTTCAAGATATTCCTAAGGCCATAAAAACTCTAGTCCATATATATTGTCATATGGCCCATGTGTGGTATCTGTAGCTATCTGGCAACGAACTCCGAGGCGTGGCTATGACTGGTCAAAATCCTAAGTTATATTGGTTATTTGTCCTTTAAACCACTAGGTCACTATGGACGTCGGCGTCAAGTTAAATTGAAAAAAAAAAGGTAAATTCTTTTACACCTTCCTTAGGAATTAAAAGGTTGTTCTAACTCCACATACACCACACGTGTTTGGCCTATCTCGCAACCTTTATGTGGGCGGAGTTTATTTACTCCCAACGAGGAGGTATAATGCCAGCTCATATGAATTCATTTTCTTGCAAGAAATGAGTATTAAGTATACATACGTTTTTCGTTGACCCTAATATAAATCAGTTTGACATTGATATAATTGTTTCCGTGAATTATCTCTAAATGTTTCTGGCTTTCTGATATATGGAATTGACATATATTTCGAATGTAGGTAAACAACTGGGTAATTGCTCATACACTTTGAGGGCCGACGCTCGTTTGCTGAACTATCTCAGTACACACCACGTCAACACGATAGACGGTGGTACAATGGTTTGTGTCGTGAATGTCTTCGTGTGTTGCATCAAAGCCCGATATAATATTGTGGTGACATGAAGGATATCCAAGAAGTGATAAATATGAATATTATAGTTTATGAAAAGAATACCGTGTCCAAAACAATGGTTAAAACGACGGTGTATGTGGAGGACGTTAATCGTTCTGACAGTCAGTCATTTGTGTCCGTGTCTGCTCCCCTGAGATCAGAAGTGTTTAAGAAACAAGAGTATCGAAGCTCTCAGTTGCGTTGCAATTGCATTACGTCGCATGTTCATCACTCAGGAAATGATCACGTAGATTATTATCGGCAAAAGTTGGAGTATTCAGAATATTCGCTCAAAGAAGATAGATACGACGTAATTCGACAGATTTACTGCCCATAAGTTCTGTACAAAAAAGGTAAGGAGAGAATGAAATTATTATAAACTTTGCAGAGATATGTGTGTACATTGTTCACCTCAGCGCTGATTAATATGATATTGTTTTTGGTATATACATAAGTTATATGATTAATGTATTAGTCATTATGTATATATATATATATATATATATATATATATATATATATATATATATATATATATATTATCCCTGGGGATAGGGGAGAAAGAATACTTCCCACGTATTCCCTGCGTGTCGTAGAAGGCGACTAAAAGGGGAGGGAGCGGGTGGCTGGAAATCCTCCCCTCTCGTTTTTTTTTTTAATTTTCCAAAAGAAGGAACAGAGAAGGGGGCCAGGTGAGGATATTCCCTCTAAGGCCCAGTCCTCTGTTCATAGCGCTGCCTCGCTAATGCGGGAAATGGCGAATAGTACGAAAGAAAAAGAATATATATATATATATATATATATATATATATATATATATATATATATATATATATATATATATATATATATCGGGCATCGTTGTGGCCGTGAGATTGAAACGAATTTCATATTCTCGTTTTCCTAAATATTTTTTGGATTAATTTGCACTTTTATGATTGTTATGATAATCTTAAGCTAAAACACCCCAAAATACGACACGATTAATAAAAGAAAGTACCGTACCTTATGGAGGGCGAGGATGAAGTAATGAGGCGAATGAGGTAAAGGAAGTAGAGAATCTAAATGAAAAGAAGCCGAGTTTTACTCAAAATGTTTTTATGTTTGTAGGTGACATGGAAGAGCGGGGGTTGAACTTGCCTTGTATTTCTGAAATGTTTATTCGGTGGAAAAGGCGTGGAGTCTTGTAAAGATATTTGATTTAGAAAAACTTAGTTTTTTTTTCTTATAATCATCCATTTGTTTTAAAGATTAAAGATGAAGCATGTGAGGGCATGTTGTGAGTTAATAATAGTCATATTCCATGTGTAGATTTTTATTTTCGTTGGGAAGAATGCTTAGAACTGGAATTGAGGTTAACTGTAATACTGGATTTAAGGTCTCACGGCGTGTGTAAAGTAACTTTTGGCGAGGCTGTATTATTGGCAGTACACCGGTCTGAGAACTTCTCACTCCTAAGGAGTCTACATTTCCCTGTTACTGGAAGTAGCGCAGGCTATTATTATTATTATTATAATTATTATTACTATTATTATTGATAATATTATTATTACTATTATTATTATTATTATTGTTATTATTATTATTATTATTATTATTATTATTATTGTTATTGTTATTATTTCGTACCCTATTACAGGGCTCCTGCAGTTTTAGGATGCGCTCCACACTGGAGCAGAGTAAGTCAAATCGTCGGTTAAGAATCTGTGGTACTGTGCAGGAGCAGGATATGGATGATTTCCAATTTGTGTAATTTAACTTGGAGGCGTTCTTAATGATAGCGATTATAACGTGCCTGATTCTTCTTCCGACTTCTGCGAGTGGGGAGAGAGAGGGAGAGTCCAGTGTTTCTGCTCTTGTTAATGATATTACATTATCTGCGTATTTTAAAGTTATGGTTCGTGGTAGACAGGGCGTGGGTTGTCGTTAGTTAAAACGAGACAAAGAGCTAGAGATAACGCTTAGCTCTTGGGTATACTTACGTTAGAAGATACTGTGCTACGTGGATTTTCTTTATTCCAATCTAATAAACATATTTTCACCTTCGTAGGCTACTGCATTTCTAGCTCAGGTCCTCATGCCGTACAAGAAATTCGTTCGACGTATTGCAGAACTAGAATTGTTCTGTTGTGTTTTTTCTTTTTTTTTGGTGTAGTGTTGCGTTTGATTTGTAATTAAATGAAAGATCTTCAACTTGATCGATAAGGTTTTAAACCACGTTGGCTCTTGGAGAGAATGATGTCACAGCGAATGTCAGGTTTGTCATCGCTTCACTTCGGGTCTTGACCAGACTGACGAATAGAGAAGGCCGGGAACTCCCGTGATGGCGGTAGCCTTCGTTGTGGCGGCGGACTTGCACAAGAGCGGGACTTAACCCCGCGACTAATGAGGCGTTGGATGATTGTGTCACAGCCTTTATGACGGAATCAGACCTGTACCACAAAGCGGTGTTGGAAACGACGTCAGGAGGTGCTCGTCAAGGGGTTTCAATCAAACAGGATCTTGACTTTAGACTTCGGTGGGGGGAGACAAAGTCGCCTTCTCTGTTTATCTGCTATTTATGCAGCGTAAACGTAACCTATGATTCGCTAGTTCCAGATCCGTGGACTCTGTGGGTGTGGATCGAGAATGAATTCTCATTTGTTCCTCGAATGCCGTTTGTAACTCCCACTGGGGCTCAGGATTATTCCGTTCTTGATATTCTGACATTCACGTTATTCTTTATAGATATTACTTATTTCTGTTTCCGAGAACTGGCTGGCTGAATGCCTCCGCCATGGGCTAAACCTCGTAATAGTCGGCGAAGTAGTGCGTCACACGATCACCAAGGTGCTGTTGGCGATCCAGGGTTGGGCAGCAGCTGTGTATCTTGACCACGCGAAGGCTATATATATATATATATATATATATATATATATATATATATATATATACCTATAGTGAGTGTATGTGATTTTAGAATTTAGAATGTTAGTACACGTAGGAAAGGTGTTAAGGATTTTTCTGTTTGAGGATGTAATTTGACATTATGGCTGTTATGAAATTGGCCGTTGATAAGGTCTAGATTTCAACAAAGCCTTTCCGTACACCGTTAAGCCTTAGAACCAACCCCCCCCCCCCTCTTTCTTGAAGGCAAAGCATTCACCTCCTCACAACTCATATATTTCTTTTCATAACTGCAGAATGTCCAGTTCCTCACAACTTTTATATTATTCTTCTTCACTGGCATTGGTCAATAGGCCTCTTGCAGTGCCCTCGCTTCTTATGTTCTTAAAAGGTAAAATATTCACTACCTCACAACTGTCACACTGTTCTCTCCTAATCTTGTCTTTTTTTTTTTTAAGCCTTGTTTTATGGTTCGTTCGAGGCCTGGCCTCAATGAGAACTTTCCCCCGTAACTGAATCCTTCGACTTAACTGAAAAAGTAAAAGAAACGAGTATTTCAGTGGGGGAGGAGGAGGAGGGCGAGTGGGAGGCGCCTTTCACCGTTATCAGTTCCCAGAATCCGCGGGAGAGTTGGAATTCATTTTTCTTCAGCAGTCCCGCGACAGGCGCCTCTGCCCCTGGCTGTCGTGAACCTCATTTGAACCATTAGGACGCCTGTGGGGTTCACAGAAATGTGTGTACAGAACGAGTCATTTCTCCTCGCAAGCCTGCAGTGATCCCCGTCGGTTATGTAAGAGTCTGTGGTGGTAGCCTATACCAAGTCATGTGTTTGGTTTTGATGAAGGACCAAGCTGTAGTTTGGAATGTAGATGATATCATCAATTGCATCATAGGCATCACGTGGCTTTGTGAATATATTTCCGCAGGTTATCTATCTATCTCTATCTATCTATCTATCTATCTATCTATCTATATATATATATTTTTTTTTTCTTCGACTGCAGACGTATTTGCAATTCTGGTCGATGATCAGTTGCTTGAGGGAGTTGATTTCAACGGAATGCTCTTGTAGTTTTAATGAGGACGTTGTGTGAGACCCAAAGATTGACGGGGGAATGTAATCAGAGCCTTCAAGTGAACCTTGGATGCATGCGACGTTGTGTAGGTATGAGCCAGTCCTCCTAATGAACACGTGCATGCTTATAGGGTATTCCTTGGCTGTCTTGCGGGGGAAAATAGATAATGGGAAATGGAAATATTTGGTTTATTGAGGATGAGAAAGTGGAATGATGGAGGAATAGCAAGTGCTCCATTGGTCAGCTGCATATACTTCAGTGTAAGACATGAACAGACAAGTTATTGCCAGATCCCTGAAGTGTAAACTACCAACAGACGAGTCATTGGTAGATCCTTCAGTGTAAACTGTCGACAGACGAGTCATTGGTAGATCCATCGGTGTAAACTATCGACAGACGAGTCACTGTTAGATCCTTCAGTGTAAACTATCGACAGACGAGTCATTGGTAGATCCTTCGGTGTAAACTATCGACAGACGAGTCATTGGTAGATCCTTCAGTGTAAACTGTCGACAGACGAGTCATTGGTAGATCCTTCAGTGTAAACTGTCGACAGACGAGTCATTAGTAGATCCTTCACTGTAAACTATCGACAGACGAGTCATTGGTAGATCCTTCGGTGTAAACTATCGACAGACGAGCCATTGGTAGATCCTTCAGTGTAAACTATCGACAGACGAGTCATTGGTAGATCCTTCAGTGTAAACTATCGACAGACGAATCATTGGCAGATCCCTCACTGTAAACTAACACACCAGAGGGGCCAAGAGCAGGTCCCTCATTGTAAACCTACAACAGCTGGAACATCCAACTGCAGATCCGACGGTGTAAGCCAGCAACACCCGAACCAATAAGGGCAGGGAGACGCCAGAGGGAGGCGCCCCCATACCTCTCCCTCCGTCAGTAACAATATGTGGATCAATACCGACGATACATCAACTATTGACGGATTCGCAGAAAGTCAAAACCCGTGTTTACCTGTATAGGTAGTTCCGCACGCTTGTACACACGCACGCTCCTGCGCATAATATACACATATTCATTTTCATATATACGTCAACTGTGAAAAACTAAGGAACATACAATATATATATATATATATATATATATATATATATATATATATATATATATATATATATTTATTATTATTATTATACTTAGTCGCTGTCTCCCGCGTTAGCGAGGGAGCGCAAAGGAACAGACGAAAAAATGACCCAACACACACACACACACACATATATATATATATATATATATATATATATATATATATATATATATATATATATATATATATATATATATTATCCCTGGGGATAGGGGAGAAAGAATACTTCCCACGTATTCCCTGCGTGTCGTAGAAGGCGACTAAAAGGGGAGGGAGCGGGGGGCTGGAAATCATCCCCTCTCATTTTTTTTTTTAATTTTCCAAAAGAAGGAACAGAGAATTGGGCCAGGTGAGGGTATTCCCTCAAGGCCCAGTCCTCTGTTCTTAACGCTACCTCGCTAATGCGGGAAATGGCGAATAGTTTGAAAGAAGATATATATATATATATATATATATATATATATATATATATATATATATATATATATATATATATATAATATGTGTTCTTAGTTTTTCACAGTGTTGAAGTATATGCTGCTGTTGGTTTGAATTTTACACATTAAGCTTGAGTAATATTCTATCGTCACTTATTAATGTACGCGAAATAAACTTTAGTGAAACAGTTAAATAAAGAAAAACAAGCAAGAAATGGTGGGAATAATCTAAATGTGATAGAAAAAAGCTCAGGATTTATTGTAATATATTTACGATCACCGTAAAATTGTAATCAACGGAGTTTCAGGAACCCAAAGAGACAAACTTTCGGGAAATGTTAAGTTTAAATTTGGCGCTCCGTTTTCTTTCGGGTAGATATTAGCGCGCGTCTACACCATGCGCAATATCTCCGGCTAAGGAGGTTCCCCCACACCTTACGAGCCTCATAATGTTAGGAACAGTTGCCGCTAATGAAAATATCAGTGAATAAATTAATAAATCCTCCAGCTCTGGGCCAGTGCGTGTGGCATATATGTAAACAAGACGCGGGGAGAGATTTAAAGTTGAAGGTACACAAACGCCACAAGGCTATATAGACTTAAGAAAACGCAGAGGATAAAAGTGTTTGTAGTATTACCATATTTTTCCAGTCATTGATCTATATTATTATTTTTTTTCTGTTAACCAAGATGGTTAAAGGCACCGTTACCTCTCTATATTGATTATTAGCATCATTATTCTTTTTTTTTTTATTGAATACATCAACGCAGGATTACGTACACGCTGGATGTTGATCGAACACTATTGGTCGCGATAAATGAATCAAGCCAGGTTACGCTACCGCGACTGCTTCTTGGCGTAACCTTAATACAACTTAGCGTTGCTCTAACATTGGTTTACAAGTCTTGGCTTCCTCCCATGTGGGTTTACCTCAAGCCTTGGCTGCCTCCCATGTGGGTTTACCTCAAGCCTTGGCTGCCTCCCGTGTGGGTTTGCCTTCTTATAAGCCTAGACTGCCTGCCGGGTGGGTTTACCTCGTAAACCGTACCGGCCTGACATAGGTATGCCTTGTAAACCTTGGTGGGTTTACTTTCTTGGCGGATTGTTATGTAGACATGTCAGATAAAGCTTCAAGATGTGTACCTTTGGTTTGCCTTACAAAGCTTAATGGCGTATGATTTTGATTTGCCTGGATAGGTTTATACACCTTGACGGTCGGTCATATTGGTTTACCTTATAAACCTTAGTAAACTGCAACACGGGTTTACCGTAAAAAGAAATATGGTGGTTTGACGTATATAAAGCTTAGTGGCTTGATGTAGGAGTTTACTCTTCAGACTTAAGCTTGATTATTTAACCCGAATGTCATATTCATGTACATAGAAAGCCTAAATCTCGCGGTAGAGTCTTTTAAGTCTGAAATGAAGGGTGACGATTTAATTGGATGTCGATGAAGTGTTGGAAGGAATTCCATCGATTACGCAATGGTTGGGAGAACCCCCCTCTCCACCCCCCCCCCCCCCCCCGACGGGGAGAGGAAACACGTTGGTGTGGTCACTGAGCACTGGCGGTACGACCATTTGAGCACGAAGGTACGACCCCTCGAGCACGACGGTACGACCCCGTGAGGACTTCGGTACGACCCCTTGTGCACGACGGTACGACCATTTGAGCACGAAGGTACGACCCATCGAGCACGACGGTACGACCCCTTGAGCACGACGATACGACCATTTGAGCACGACGGTACGACCCTCGTGAGCACGACAATGTAGACCCCATAAGCACGACGGTGTAACCTTCGTGAGCACGACAATGTAGACCCCATAAGCACGACGGTATAACTCCCCTTAAGCACGATGGAACGACCTTTGGGGAAATGATGATCTGGTCGTTGACCTGACCCTCAAGGCCTTACCTTTGTGCTCAAGGGTCGTAACGCCGTGCTCCGGGGTCGTCTTGCTTTGCTCGAGTGGGTTTAAAACTTAAAAATAGTTACCCACTTTAGATCCCAAGATAGTCGTTCTAGGAAACCATATTGACTCCTAACCTTATTTAATGTTTTAGAGACAAAATATTCCCCCTCCTTCCAAAAAAATGCCTCCATAAAACGGCCGATCCGGGCGATTTTTTTTTTTTTTACCACAAAGTCAAACTCAATTAACTCTTTTAATACTGTTCAGCAGAGCCAGGCTCTTTTTCCAATTGGAAAAAAATAGCATTTGATATATATATATATATATATATATATATATATATATATATATATATATATATATATATATATATATATATTTATATAATCTGTTTTCTTTTCCATCATGTATTTGTGCTGTTTCCTATGGAGCGCTGTGGCGTCGGAATGGATGAAGGCGGGCAGGTATGAATATGTATGTGTATATATATGTATATGTACGAGTGTATATATATATATATATATATATATATATATATATATATATATATATATATATATATATATATTTGTACTGCGTCAACCCTTTGGCGATTCGCGTCTCACGGAAGCGGTCAGGAAGACCTGGAAATAATTTCTTGCTGTCTTTCCTTCATTTTTGCGGCTGGGTGCAGGCAACCTTAGGGGGGTCTTCCTGAGACCAGCTGTATCAGGCAGTATTTCCTGCTTGTGTTGCCTCCACTTCCTCCCACTCTGCAGACTCGTTTGAAAACAGAGTTTTCACGTTGTGTTTAAAATCATGACAGAGATTCTTGAAAGTCTTCGTGATGGTATGAAATAGTACAAATAGGAGTACAAACATTGTATATATATATATATATATATATATATATATATATATATATATATATATATATATATATATATATATATGTATATGTATATATGATATTGACAAAGTTAAGACACTGGGGAACAAGACTATAAAACTCTTTCTCCTTAACACTCAAATAGAAATCACACACACAGACACACAGTTGAATTTGCACGACACAAAGGTTGATATATTCAGTTATTCTATACAGATTTCACACCGAAATAACCTGGCCTTTATGTCCTTCATGACGTTGAAGGATAATGAATACGAAATGCAATAAGGGAGGATTTACTAGATATTCCCAGTGATAGGCTGCGCCAGGATTATACACGTTCAGAAAGTGGTGCTTTCAGCCGGACCTGGTTCATTCATCCTCCGCGACCGCGAGGAAAGGAAGACGAGGCGGCGAAAGATAGGAAAGACGTGAACGCGGAATCATCCTCTCTGGTGACGCTTTAGATGCACTACGCCTCTGAGTGCTGGGGACACTTCAGTGGAGACACTGCGGGGACAGCGTTACCGCGTGAAATCAACTCTCAGATTACATTCAGTGACTGAAAGTCGCTGGAAAATTGTCAGCGTTCTCAACATCTACAGTTCTGATTTGAGGCAACAGCGGTGAAGCAACTCGCGTCTCGGGTCAGACAATCCGCCAGTGGTTGATAACAGCGTAGCGATGCGATTGAGCGAGGCAATTGAGCGGATGAGGCCTTACCAGTCTATAAAGACCCATATCCCAATTCATTTTTAAACTGACGAGATATTCCTGGATGATATGCCTGGCATCGGTGACGAACGAGACACCGAGGAGGACGGAGGTCTCGGTATCCTGAGTCGGGGGAGTAGTATTAAGCCTTGGTAGTAATACCTGGTTCTATGAGGCGGGATTATGGCTAGGAAACACGCTGCTCTCTGGCAACAGCATCGATCCATCCACTGATTTACGTGTTCCCTTGATTGATGTGGACAAAGTCCTTCTTTACATAGCGTCTTACTACACGAGTACGAGGAAATTCTTCCCTCAGAAATTCTCGTGTAGTTGAGTGTGCTGTCGCCTCCACAGCAAAGTATTATGTGGCCACAACAATGACGGCTCACCGGCACAGTAGTGCATATATATTTTCTTTTGTCACATTCTGTAGTGATGCAAACGTCTGGATACCAGGTTTATTTTTTGGGGGGGGTTGGGTGACGAGGGTCAGGGATGATGGGTTACTAAGAGTGGAGAACGATGGTACAAGATGGTATTTACAAAAGGATATTAATGAAAAGAGGAAGAGATTTTATAGTGTGTTAAAACTGGCGAAGTTGAGAGAGGTAGAGTGGTGGACCTTGTGGAAATAGACTTTGTAAAATGGAGATTGCGTCGAGAGGCATACATAATTAAGAGCAGTTTACTTGTAAAGACTAGTAGAAAGCATGATTAATGCAGAGTGACTCCAGGTCTGAGGGGGGCGTCGACGCGTTTGAGAATGTAAGAGTGACCGAATTGCAAGATGGTGTCAGTGCTTCCGTTAGTACGGGAGGGTGAGGAGGGGCCAGTAATGTCAGTGAGCCAGCGTAGGTGTGATCACACACACACTAGGTGGGAGGGAAGTGGCGGCAGCAGATGGCAGACTGACTAACACCAACACATTAGATATGAACGAAGCAGAGACGCGGGTGGCAATGTGGGTTGGGGAAGACTCACGCCGCACACACTTACCAAGTTCACAAGCGTCAAGTCTTGGACATCTGCGTGAGCGATGCGAGTTTTATGAAGTTTTAGTTAATGAACTATAAGAGCCTTTAGGGTGTCAGCAGCAGGAGCTTGAATTAGTACTGTACTGAAAAAAGTATGGTTCACACAGTCTTCTGTAAACTAAGAAAAGTCTAGTTCTCACAACAGGACCCGACAAGGGTGCCTCTCGGGTTTACACTCCGGTGGTAAAGTAAACTTTGTCCTTATTCCCGCAAAGTAACTTGTGGAACTTGAGCGTTTATCGGGTTCAGTTTGTTGATACCGTCACCAGAAGCTACTGAATGAGGATGAGGTAAATTTATTGTGCGTTAGTTTATAGGACACTCAAGCATAAACGAGCAAGGCAGTTCGTGTTGGAAAGATTGAGCCATGACCGCGAAACTGAAATTTAATTATCTGGGGAAATTGCGCCACTTTAAGTCAAAGGAAACTATGCCTTTAAATCTTATTTGAAAATACGTATTTCAATGATGATATAGCGAAAAGAAAAAAAAGTAGAAGAATCTATTAAATGAAGAATGATTTAAACCAGAAAAAAATATCAATAAAAATTTGTTCATGAATAGCAGTTCATTAAGATCCCTTCAAGGAGGAAATTAGACCTCAAGGACTTGCATTATTTTTTTAAAATCTTGGTCGACCTTTGATGGCGGACGGGGGAAACGAACTGGGCGGTGAGTGTTGCTTCCCTGATTGTTAACGTTCATGTCCCTCATGTGTACCACTCCCACGTATAACTCATATGACGTTTGACAAATGCTAAATGTGCCACGTATAATTTATAATTTCCACTCCCTGAGCAGAGAAGATAGCATAGGAGAAAGTAATGTCTATAAGGTCGGTGGAGACCAAATATTATTCTAAACAGTACCTCAACATATTTCAATGATTCTCGGCTACGATACGCTTTGAATCGGAGCATCATTCTACACGCATTATGATGTAGATAGTCCGTAACTCATGTGGTCCGTGACCAGAAATATATATATATATATATATATATATATATATATATATATATATATATATATATATATATATATATATAAAGACGAAGCCTAGCATGGCAAACTTATGGTCAGGTCTCCGGTCTTCTGATAACAGAAGACTGATACAATACAACCATTAACTCAAAGATTCAGCTACAATTGCAGCATTAACTTTTACGCACCAATATTTAGTAAGGTGCAAGTGCTGCTCTTAAAAGCGTTAACATGTGATAGCCCCTTGAAAAGCTGAAAAATTATACGTTTGTGTGTTAACCTTTTGAGTACGGCCGTGATAGATAACCTTTAGGCATGATGGTATTAGGAGTAAAGAAAAGATTAGAAAGATGTTTTTCCAGCTTTGAGATAGTGGCGCCCTCGCAACTCTGTAAACAATTTTCGCAAAAATGAAAACATATGGTTTAATCATTTCCCTCCCTTTAGTTATTTAGTAATAACAAAATCTGGTTAATATCTGATGATATGCACAGACTTATCTGATGATATGCACAGACTTACCACTCTGTCTGTATTGTTATTTTATGACGGAATATCGCGAAAGAAAAATGTTTTGCGAGTGGTGCCCCAATGTGAAAACAAAAAGGAAAGTTTGGAGAGCAAAGTTATAGTCTTGTTAGGCTATCGTCTTCACTAAATCCTCTGTGTCTTCCATCGTTATTTTGGGGATCTCTCGCCGAAAGGCGGCCGCTCTCCCAGCCACCGTCACGTGCCTCCCATGGGTGTGGGGAGGGACTCGCCCCACGTTTTGGAGAACACTGCTTTGAGGAAAGGAAAAGTCGGAGAAGGAAAATATAAGGCGTGCTGAAACTGGCGACGTTAACACACGACTAAGAGAGGATAGTTGCTGTGGATGAAATGTAAAGTTCAGAGGGATAGGTAAAAGCAGAGTAGATGGAATTCCCTCAGAGAGCGTGATGTAAGCATCTTGGGAAGTATTGTCTATGCTCAGTAGTTTATGGGATTCTCAAGTATGCATCACCGAGGAAGAATATGTCGGAAAGGTTGAGCTACGAGTGTAAAACTTTGATTTGATTGTCAGGGAATTTGCTTCATTCGAAAGCGGAAGAAACGATTGATCGTATATACAAGTTTTGGAAATATCCGTATGACTGATTATATTGAGAAAAACAAAAGTAGAAAAAAACAATCTTTTAAAACAAACATCGTTTTGAGAAAAACATCAATGAGAATTGTGTGAAAGACTCACATGATAATCTGTGCGAGGAAGAATATATTAACGGTTTCTTTTGTTTTCGTTATACCTGGATTCAGTAATTCAACAAACGCCTCATTATTTATAGAGGTACAAGTGGTGTTTGCGTTGTTGAAAGGAAAGCTATAAATGGAGTGACACCGATGAGGATCCAAGTATTTTTTCAACACTGCATATCTGATTGTTTCACATGCAATACTTTGTGTGATCCTCTGCTCTTTTGTCTGAACTTTCTACACCTATGATTATGCTGACCGATGTTTGATGACCCATTTGAATTATGGCTGAAAAGGAAAGTAAACCTGGCGAGACCTAAAGCCGACCCGGGTCCTTGGCCGACTGGACCCGGAAGACCAAAATACATGGCGACCGTTACTAACTCAAGGCTAAGTTGAAATTACAACGCATAAACTCATGGAAGCCATTCTTATTTGTCCTGAAGTTGTTTTAATAACATTTAGCGAATGATGTTTTCCCGAAAACTTGCAATGTGCTGGTGTGTATATACAGTGAGCCTCTTTAGCACGATATTGTAACTCGTATTTACGACAGTACGACCACTTTTAGCCCGACGGTAGTGGCTAGGCTAGGGTCTGATGATGGCGTGACGTGATATGAATTTCAAGAGATTTGCTCGAAGGCCAGGTCATCTTGTCCAAGGGTCGTGCTCGAGGAACATGTTGTCACACTCGATATGTTTTAGTATGACATGGCATCATTCACTCGCTAGTCGGGTTGTTTTTGTGAAGCCGTTTGGTGTGGCGTGTTTTGCCACAACATGCAGAGGGTCACACTAAATTGGCCGTCCATCGACACCGTGTGAATCACCCATAAATTCTTCACCTGTTACGTTACCCATTTTCCCATTTTTCTCTTATCATATTAATCTTCATCGACAGGGGTTTTAAAGGCGAAAATCCCACTGGTCTCATATCCTTTTTCAAATGAAAAAAATCGTCGTCTGGAATAGAGGAAGCGGACATATGTCTTTCTTGTTCGTGCAGAGGATTTCAGCGAGAGCCACCACTCGGCCGAACGTGTGTTAAAGAGATTTTAGTGGCGGAAGGAGATTAACTGGAATATATAGAAAAAAGGTAACAGTAGATCCAGATAAAAGAATGTATTTGATATATACAGTATAGTGTTCACCGTTTGACTCGTATGTTTCTATATAGAATTTTGATATTTTGAGCACGACGTTACGACCCTTGAGCACGTCAGAATGAACCCCAGGATATATAATGGCATGACCTTGTGACCTGACGTTTAAGGTTCGGGTCAAAGTTGAGAGGATAATATACCAACTCGGGGGTATTTGGGGTAAATTGATTGTTGCCTGTACCTGAAGTATTTGCTATAACAAGAATATTTGCTATCCCTCGATTATTTGCTATAGCTTAAGTATTTGCTATACCTGAAGTATTTGCTGTAAACTCAAGTATTTGCTATACCTCAAGTATCTGGTAGAACTCGAGTATTATTGAATATGTATTTTGTTTGACCTGTCTTACCATGTGAGGTTAATTATTAACCGTTTGAGTACGTACTTAAAGGGTTTGCTAGCATTGAATACACGAATTGTCAATAAAGACTTGGACCTCTCCTCCCCTAAACACACACACACACACACACACACACACACACACATACATACCTGATCTCAACCTAAACAACTTCAACCTGATTGATGACGCTGATGATTAGACAGTGAACGAAAAACGTTGTATAGATAAAACGAAAACGTTGTATAGATCAAGCAGCCGGGGGCCATAACATAAATTTAGCAAGAAACATTGATAATGATGTCAATAAGTACTTGTTATAGTATAAGAGTAGTGGTTCAGTGCAACGAGGACGTGGTAAATGTAGACATCGTACAGAAATGTAAAACGATGTATGATGATAGAGATGGGGTCGCTTCACGAAAGTGAAACCCCCTTACCAGGCAGTCCAAAATAAAGGTAATTACAAGTGCAATTACAGATAGTAATTCCTGCGATGTTGACTGAAGCTTGTACCAGAAGGCGGTATTTGTGCCAACAAAGAGCAATTGAGTGGTTCAGTCATTAGCGGCGATGTATCTGTGTCTCTCGCAAGGCGCCCGCCTGTCTCCTGGCGGCGTACCTTGCAGTCATAATTTATCATCTGAAAGGAAATGTCAGAGGAAGATTAATTTGTATTTGTGAACACCAAGGAGCCCAAGGCAGGTTGAGGGATTGATATAATGAGGCGAGGCCTCGTGACAGAGCGCTGGATAGTCCTTGAAAGACACTTGTTGACTTAGATATATTGTCTGTAAGCTTACGTATTGTTCACACGGGTTTTGGTGTGCTGTATTAGTTATACATTTATGAGTATATGTCACGTTTATTTACACAGGTGTAGGTCTGTATGATATTATCGTGTACACAGTTATGGGTGTGTCATATGGTTTACACATTTATAGGTATGTGTCATATGGTTTACACATTTATAGGTATGTGTCATATGGTTTACACATTTATAGGTATGTGTCATATGGTTTACACATTTATAGGTATGTGTCATATGGTTTACACATTTATAGGCATGTGTCATATGGTTTACACTCTTATGGGTTTGTGGTATTGTTTACGCACTAATTTGTGTGCCATGTTACATATGGTTGTGTCATATGGCCTACACAGTTATGGCTGTGTCGTATTATTTACACAATGGTATTTCATATTTACACATGGATTTGTTATATTTTGACACATATGAGTTTATCGTATTTACTCATTTATGTGTGTGTGTGTGTGTGTGTGTGTGTGTGTGTGTGTGTGTCATATTAGATTAAAGTGAGTTTAGGTTGGGCTAGATGGGATTAGATTAGGTTAGGCGAATTCAGGGTAGGCAAGGTGAGTTTAGTTTAGGTTAGGTTAGATAAGGTGAGCTTAGGTTATGTTTGGTCAATTTAGATGAGTTTAGGTTAGGTTAAGTTAGTTTGGTTTAGATTAGGTCAGGTGAGATTTAGTTTAGGCGAGTTTAATTTGTTAGGTTAGATTTAAGCTAGTTTAGGCTTTTGGTAAGTTTAGCTGAAGTTATTGAAGAATATCGTAACCGCGCTGTCTGTACTTTTTATTTACTCTTGTCATGTGAAAGGCACAGAACAAATCCCTTTCAGCCTTGAAATAAATATTCGGCTACGGCGATTGCGTCCAGGGCGATGGCTTGAATATTTCAACACGGACGAAATACCAAAACGTCGGGTTGCGCGGTGGCTGGTGGAGAAATTACATGGTCTCCACAGTGGCAGACGTTGCAAACAATAGAACAAGGGGAGAGGGTGTACACTTCATGGCCAAAAAAAACAACAACAAATTATTGCTCCCGGAAACGACGCTAATAGAACTGAAATCTAATGTTAGCTGTTTGTTGGGAGGTTTCAAAGCCTATCGTACACCTGCGTTCAACAACTTTTTCAGGTGGTTAAGATACGATCCTCCTACCACATACCACTCTTGTGACTTCCTTGTAACTCAGGGTGATTTGTAACAGTGGTATGAGCGACTGAAGCAGGCCGCACTGTGTCCTGTGTGTGATGCGAGAGATAGTAGATAGATAGATAGCTAACACACCTGCTATACCGAGAAAAGGAAAGAAAATAGAAAGAGTTGGAAGGAAACGGAGTCTTTCTTTTTTTTTTTTCCCCTCAAACTGTGGGAAAAATTCATTTAATTGCGGCCTTCCACAAGACGGTCGTTAAGCTCTCTTCAAGAAGGAGGAATTGATCTAAACGACTTTAATAATTTTTCTTATATTTGGGCGAGGCTTTGTAACGAACGGCGCGCGGTGAAGATGAAATGGTCCAACGCACAATTTGTACCTTAGATATTTCGTCTCACAGTCTCGATTATTTTCTCTCATTTAATAACCGTAAGAGCTTACGATCAGGCTATTGTGTCCGACACGACGGAATTAATTCCAGTGGTGTAATGTAACTTAACTGCTGTAATAACATATGATACAGGAGCACCACGCCATCCGCGACTATATTAGTATATGATTTCGAAACTGATATCCGATGATGGCATTTTTTTTTTTAAATGTCGTTTTAATGCATAGTTTTGTTTAATCATCATCCATAACTTCGTTCAACGCTGTTTCTATATATTTTTTTTTTTTTTTTTTGCCTAGTGCTCACATTTAAACCCCCGTCGTTGTACGGGGAAGGGAAGAAAATGTATTCATTTATCGCAAAATGTTTAATCGGTGAGAATTTCCAGGGCGCTGTCACAGCAGGCGAGGCTGGCGACACTATTACTGTAACGAGACCATTAACTCAAGGATCACCTGGATTTATAAACGATAAAGTTGGGACGACGCGATTCCCGGGATCACACGATTGTTATAACAGAAACACTTAACTAATGACTGCTCATTAAATCAATTATATATATATATATATATATATATATATATATATATATATATATATATATATATATATATATATATGCGTGTATGGGGATTTATGTGTATATGTGTATATGAGTAGATGGGCCATTCTTCGTCTGTTTCCTAGCGCTACTTCGCCGACGCGGGAAATAGCGATCAAGTATATTGTATATCAGATATTATCATTATTATTATTATTACTATTATTATTATTATTATTATTATTATTATTATTATTATTATTATCATTTATTATTATTATCATTATTATTATTATTTGCTTCTTCGGCCGGTCTTGAACTTAGATTCGAATCGCTTTTCAGCTGCTTCGGATTGATTGGTTGCGGCGCGGACCATAATCACCTTTGATCACATAAACTCTCAAATTTTCGAGATTATTTTTGGCTTCGAAGCTTCGTAGCATTTTGGGCGCTTTTCGTGGCCCGGCATAGTGCACACAAACACTTCCTCCATTATCTGGTCCTCACCCTGTGCACGGCCCCCTCCTTCCCGGACCCCCCCAACCCTTGCAAAGGCCTCCCTTCCCCAGACCCCCACATAGCTACAGTCCGGTCGCTCTGACCGTGGTGGCCACTGCCCAACAGACCACACAGACACTTGCTCAGTTATGTATAGACCCTTTTACTGGGACTTAGAGACAGCCACGCCATTGCTTCATTTGATGATGATGATGCTAATGTGTTTCTTTAGACTTAATTACGTCATGGCCAATTTCTGATGGGACCCACGACCTTTCTCAAGGCTCCTGCAGGCCCATGGCTGTGCTGGTTTCAGTAGCAGGGGAAAGGGAGACTTGTTTAGAGTGAGAGGTTCTTCGAGAAGACTGCTGTACTCCCAGAGATAACAGCCTCGCCATACGAGACTTTTCACTCGCAGCGTCACCTCGAGTAGGCGGAGTCCGGTAACACCCATGTTACGTCAACTTTTATCACTTTTCCGTAAGTGTGAGGACGCTCTGTTGCTCACAGAGTGCAGAACATCGCACCAGTGTCGGTTGTCCGGCCTCCCAGTGTGGAAGCGTCAGCCATAATGACAGAGATGGATCCGGGCGACATCTGGCGGTGCTTCGTTCCGGTTTTCCATTTGTCGGCTTTATGGCCCCGTGTCACTAGGCTCACAGTTCCGCTTGTGAGCTATGTAGTGCAGGCTTACGAGGGTTTAGAAATGTAATTTTGCATTTATGCCCAAAAAAAGATAATTTGGTGTTTTACTTTATTATCGTTGTAATTCTATCTATCTATCTCTATCTATCTATCTATCTATCTATCTATCTATCTATCTATCTATCTATATATATATATATATATATATATATATATATATATATATATATATATATATATTCGAAATAGGATATTGTCTGATAATTCGACCTATGCTTCATGTAAAGTACCTAATATCCATTATTTTGTATCCGCTGTTCGTACATGTTTTCATCAAAGTCACTAGAATAAGAATGAGAGATATCATGATACCCGGTTTTGATGGTTCTCAGCAGATAAGGTCAGTGATCAAGGATCAAAGCTTTGTAAAGTAACACAAAAGGAATTCAAACAGCAACAACAGACAGATGGATCCTTTCGAAGTGGTGTTTGTCACAGTAGACGGTGTCGGATCCGTACAATACGTCCAACAAACAGAGGACACTCGCTGCGCTTTTGTTCGTCTATAGCGAGTCCACAGTGTCAGATTCTTTTTTCCCTTTTTTTTTTTTTCCACGAGTTAGTGTTGTGCGAGAGTTGTGGCAGAGTGTAAAAATGTAACGAGGATTATCGTTTAGTCTGCTTGTATTGGTAATGGTTAAAACCTCCCCACCACTCCTCCCCTGAACAGTGTAAATACTTAATTACAGATAGTTAACCACGCACACAGACTTGCCAGAACAAACACACAAATACACAAATACAGAGTTTGTTCTCGCTCTGCAGGCGAGAGAGATTCAGTTATCAATCACTTTCGTAAAAGGGAGAACTCTGTAAACAAGCTCATTTGCAATGATTAATCGGATGTTTTCTGTTTTGGCAGTGTACTTACACTGACGATAGAACAGCCTTGTTTTCTGTTTTAGCAGTGTACTTACACGGACGATAGAACAGCCTTGTTTTCTGTTTTAGCAGTGTACTTACACTGACGATGGAACAGCCTTGTTTTCTGTTTTGGCAGTGTACTTACACTGACGATAGAACAGCCTTGTTTTCCTGGCATAACTTGAAAATAAAAGAAATGGAACGTAATAATGAAGGAGATGAGAATTGCAAGGCGGACAATACTGAATCAGCCAGTGTGGCGAGAAGATGCATGCGATGTGTCGACTGCTTCAGTGTTGGATACGCTTTAGGAGGGGACCTCACGGAGGATCTGATTGTCCAAGTGGAACAGATGGCTTTGTCGTCTGATTATACGAAACTGCTTGTTCCCAGAGGGAGCGAATGACTCGGGGATCTAATTTCCACAACTGCTGAAGCAGACTACTGAGTGGGGGATCTTAATGGCCGAGAACAACAGACTTCCCGAAGGATCTGATTGTCCAAGAGGAGTGGAACGAGCCGGTGGGGGATCTGAGGCAGAGGCCAGCTTAGGTTCCTGTAATGGGTTTCAGGCAACATGTCGTCTGTGAACCTCCTCCGACGTGTATGTGTGGAGAGCAACAGGCAATCTGTGTAGTTATGACGCGCCCGGAGTAACAGATTAGAATTTGATTATATGAGGAGAACAGACGATCATTTAACTTGATTAGCGAATAGTCATAGGCGACCCGGAGCTCTGATTGGTTCAAAGCATTAGGCAACCCGGGGAATTTAAGTGGATTAGAACATCGGGTTTGATTCTGTTTTAGACTGGTGGAGGAGCTAGTGATTCGGGGTTCAGCCTGGTCAGGATATAGTGAAGCTGTGAAGGTATTCGAGTAGCACTCGACTATGAGGTCATTGGCTCTGGCCTTATAAGTTACTTTTGAGTGAGACAACGGTTTAAGTCACGCTTAAGTATGATGGTCATTGACCGTGGCCTTATAATTGACCCTGGCCTTCTAAGTTACCCTTCGAGTGCGAAAGACGGAACCTCCTCCTGTCCTTAAGTTATTCTCAAGTGAGACGCCGCTGACCCTGCCCTTAAGTTACGCTCGAGGTTGAGGTCATTAACTCCAGCCTCAAGTCACTCTATCGAGCGGGAGACTGCCAGCCTTTGCCTAAAGGTGTTCACGGTGGTGTGAGGTCAGTAATGATCTTGGCTTTCAAATTATTCTCACCAGAAAGGTGATTAACAGTGACCTTTGGATTGCTCTCCCGTTGAAGGTCAGATGATCATCACGTTATCAATCAAATGTTAACAACTGTTAATGTTAACAGTCAGAGGTGAAGATAAATATTTTTTTTTTTTTTTGATAAACTGCAGACGCGCAATTTTACCCACGAGAAGAGCGTATTGATAAAAGGGGAATTGATACCAGTAAAAGAAAATACAGATTGGAAATATGTTAATCGAAAATGGGAGGATGGACGATGATGATGCCTTGTGATGGTGGTGAAGTGAAGATAAATCAAAAGAGAGAAAGATCGGAAAAGTTTACATAGTTCTGAGGAACAGGACAGGCAAATTGAACTGAGCCATTTCGACTGTTTACTCCAAGCGTGGAACGCATCCATTGCGTATAACAAACTCTGTGATACATTTTCTCGTGTCGTATTTCATCATTTGTGCAGATGCAATTACCCAGAGACACTAATTAAGGGGTTATTGTCTATACGGTAACCTGACTCGCCAGCCATCTCCACCCTATCCCATTAGATGGGATTTAGGGTTCAACGAGCAAACGAGCCAGTTAAATGGTTTACCCATTAGTAGGGGCCCATAAGACAGGGTGTAAATGTCCTTTTGTTCTCTGCCAGCTCATAACACCGTCACTTTTTATCGTCTAAATGACGGGAAGTTGGAGGAAGGTTCGTTTGTACTTTAGAACGACGGTACGTCGTTGAACGCGTCAACGACGACCCTTGGGAATGATGGCGTAAGCCCTCTCGCTTCTGGCGCTTAAAGGATATGTCAAACGCCAGGCCGTCATAACCAAGAGTAGCGTCGTGTTCAAGGGTCGTAGCGTCGTGTTCAAGGGTCGTAACGTCGTGTTCAAGGGTCGTGCCGTCGTAGCCATGGTCGAACACTTACTGAATATATATATATATATATATATATATATATATATATATATATATATATATATATATATATATATATATATATATATATATATCCGGCTGCTGTAAACTTTTAGTCCCCCCCCCCCCGTCTCTGTGGAGTTTGCTCTCCAGCTGTAAATGTCAAGTGTAAATAAAACCGGCGTAAGCAGATTTACAGAAAATTCACCTAACTCCGTACTGTGGACGAATGTACAACCTTCATCCAAACCGACGTTTACGAAAGGCAAAGTGCTGGAGTTCGGCACTAGGGCAGTTAGTGTCGGTTGAGCGACGCAAGGGAGGCGTATAATAAGACTTCTTTGTTGCAGTGCCCCCTCGAACGTACACTCAACCGTTTTCTATTGCGCGGTGAGTTTCAGCGACTTGTATTTAAAAGAAGAAAGAGTTTTTTTACGCGCCTTATATTTTTTTTCATTGACGTATTTAAAAGAATGATTTTTCGCGTGTCTTATTTTTTTTTCCAGTGACTTAACATTTGAAAGTATATATATATATATATATATATATATATATATATATATATATATATATATATATATATATGTATGGTTGCGAGGCGTGGGCTATGGATAGAGATGTGCGCAGGAGGATGGATGTGCTGGAAATGAGATGTTTGAGGACAATGTGTGGTGTGAGGTGGTTTGATCGAGTAAGTAACGTAAGGGTGAGAGAGATGTGTGGAAATAAAAAGAGCGTGGTTGAGAGAGCAGAAGAGGGTGTTTTGAAATGGTTTGGGCACATGGAGAGAATGAGTGAGGAGAGATTGACCAAGAGGATATATGTGTCGGAGGTGGAGGGAACGAGGAGAAGAGGGAGACCAAATTGGAGGTGGAAAGATGGAGTGAAAAAGATTTTGTGTGATCGGGGCCTGAACATGCAGGAGGGTGAAAGGAGGGCAAGGAATAGAGTGAATTGGAGTCATGTGGTATACAGGGGTTGACGTGCTGTCAGTGGATTGAATCAAGGCATGTGAAGCGTCTGGGGTAAACCATGGAAAGCTGTGTAGGTATGTATATTTGCGTGTGTGGACGTGTGTATGTACATGTGTATGGGGGGGGGGGTTGGGCCATTTCTTTCGTCTGTTTCCTTGCGCTACCTCGCAAACGCGGGAGACAGCGACAAAGTATAAAAAAAAAAAAAAAAAAAAAAAAAAAAAAAAAAAAAATATATATATATTTTTTTTTTTTTTTTTTTTTTTTTATACTTTGTCGCTGTATCCCGCGTTTGCGAGGTAGCGCAAGGAAACAGACGAAAGAAATGGCCCAACCCCCCCCCCCCCCCATACACATGTACATACACACGTCCACACACACAAATATACATACCTACACAGCTTTCCATGGTTTACCCCAGACGCTTCACATGCCTTGCTTCAATCCACTGACAGCACGTCAACCCCTGTATACCACATGACTCCAATTCACTCTATTCCTTGCCCTCCTTTCACCCTCCTGCATGTTCAGGCCCCGATCACACAAAATCTTTTTCACTCCATCTTTCCACCTCCAATTTGGTCTCCCTCTTCTCCTCGTTCCCTCCACCTCCGACACATATATCCTCTTGGTCAATCTCTCCTCACTCATTCTCTCCATGTGCCCAAACCATTTCAAAACACCCTCTTCTGCTCTCTCAACCACGCTCTTTTTATTTCCACACATCTCTCTTACCCTTACGTTACTTACTCGATCAAACCACCTCACACCACACATTGTCCTCAAACATCTCATTTCCAGCACATCCATCCTCCTGCGCACATCTCTATCCATAGCCCACGCCTCGCAACCATACAGCATTGTTGGAACCACTATTCCCTCAAACATACCCATTTTTGCTTTCCGAGATAATGTTCTCGACTTCCACACATTTTTCAAGGCTCCCAAAATTTTCGCCCCCTCCCCCACCCTATGATCCACTTCCGCTTCCATGGTTCCATCCGCTGACAGATCCACTCCCAGATATCTAAAACACTTCACTTCCTCCAGTTTTTCTCCATTCAAACTCACCTCCCAATTGACTTGACCCTCACCCCTACTGTACCTAATAACCTTGCTCTTATTCACATTTACTCTCAACTTTCTTCTTCCACACACTTTACCAAACTCAGTCACCAGCTTCTGCAGTTTCTCACATGAATCAGCCACCAGCGCTGTATCATCAGCGAACAACAATTGACTCACTTCGCCATTTCCCGCGTTTGCGAGGTAGAGTTAAGAACAGAGGACTGGGCCTTAGAGGGAAAATCCTCACCTTGCCCCCTTCTCTGTTCCTTCTTTTGGAAAGTTAAAAAAAAACGAGAGGGGAGGATTTCCAGCCACCCACTCCCTCCCCTTTTAGTCGCCTTCTACGACACGCAGGGAATACGTGGGAAGTATTCTTTCTCCCCTATCCCCAGGGATAATATATATATATATATATATATATATATATATATATATATATATATATATATATATATATATATATTTATATATATATATATATATATATATATATATATATATATATATATATATATATATATATATATATATATATATGCGCGTTAGGTTTTGGTCCAGTGGGTATATGTTAGTAACGTATGGAGTAACTAGAGAACAGTCATCAGTACTTGAAGACCAGGAGAAAATGAGGCCATGACCACAGAACTAAAACGAGAGAATCTACACTTTTAGGAGCTTAGGGGGAAGAGGTGGAGGGGGTGAAATCGAACCATAAAGAGGACGTTGCAGGTATCCCCTGGCACAAGCCTGGGTCTCCTCCGTATTACCCTCGCGCTGCTGACGAGAGAGAGAGAGAGAGAGAGAGAGAGAGAGAGAGAGAGAGAGAGAGAGAGAGAGAGAGAGAGAGAGAGAGAGAGAGAGAGAGGGGGGGGGGATGGTGAAATTTTGATCACGTAATCCTCAAACGTCCTATTAAGACGTTTATATCCCCGGAACGTTTCAATGTTGGCGAAAGTTTCAGCATTGTGGAACGTTTCAACGTTGCAGAACGTTTCAGTATTTTGGAACGTTTCAACATTGCAGAACGTTTCAACGTTGCAGAACATTTCAGCATTGTGGAACGTTTCACGTTGCGAAACGTTTTAAGGTGCGACAGTCTGTTTCGACGAGGAGTAGTGATTTGATGATTTAGTTTGTAGGTAATCACCTGTCATACCAACGAGGGAGATTATAATAAAGCCAAACAAGTCTGACATTAAATTATCTTTCTAAACGGAAGTTAATTAAATTATTTCGTGTGATTTAAATGCATACATGTAATAGTTACCCCAGACATCCATTTTATTTTTAAAGCTTTCAGTGACTGGATGATTCATCTCGTATGTGGTGAATGAAGGACGAAATAAATTTGTAATTCGCTATGTGATATTACGGGGAAAAAAAAGAAGCTTTTTTTTTTTTTTCTCCCTTCAATATAATATCATTGAGAGGGTTAAGACGCAGCTGGACTGGCAGTTAAGCTGGAGCCTGAAGATTGAGCGTTCTTCACTGTAAAGTAAAGAGCGGTCATGATCATCAAAGCGGACTTTACTAAATTCAGAGCAATGATGAAATGGCTTAAAG
>NC_092279.1:15348660-15411160 GCF_036320965.1 Panulirus ornatus
GTAGTAGTAGTAGTAGTAGTAGTAGTAGTAGTAGTAGTAGTAGTAGTAGTAGTAGTAGTAGTAGTAGTAGTAGTAGTAGTAGTAGTAGTAGTAGTAGTAGTAGTAGTAGTAGTAGTAGTAGTAGTAGTAGTAGTAGTAGTAGTAGTAGTAGTAGTAGTAGTAGTAGTAGTAGTAGTAGTAGTAGTAGTAGTAGTAGTAGTAGCCCACTGAGCTGTTGGCTCATTTCTGGTATGGGATACCTGAGTGCTGTTGCCTCACTACGGGAATGGCTTTCCATAGGCTCTTAGTTCCCTAGGAGGGAGACGTTCCATAGGCTCTTAGCTCCCTAGGAGTGGAGACATTCCATTGGCTCGTGGCTCACTAGGGGCGAGGCGTCTGTGGCTTGCTACTCGCTGGTCGTCCTAATAGAAAACTGATGTCATTTGTAGACTTTTTTTTTACAACCATCACAGTCTCTCCTCTCCCTTCCTCCCTCCCTTCTCACCCAGTCTGCTACATAGAACTATGACATCTGCTGACAGATGCTGGCGTGGTCTCCCACTCTCCCAGGGACAGCTGTGTGTGTGTGTGTGTGTGTGTGTGTGTGTGTGTGTGTGTGTGTGTGTGTGTGTTTGTGTTTGTGTCATTTGGTCCCCCTCGACTCTTGGAGGTTTCGAACTATAACATTCGAAGGGAAAATTACTCTGTAGTGGGAGCTTTGATATCTCACGATGTGTTGTGATCCATTTCCTTTTAATCAATGTGTTCGATTAGCAGGGGACACAGTTCTCTCTCTCATTCTCTCTCTTTCTTTCGCTCTCTCTCTCTAAACGAGAGAGAGAGAGAGAGAGAGAGAGAGAGAGAGAGAGAGAGAGAGAGAGAGAGAGAGAGAGAGAGAGAGAGAGGATGGATCCACGTCGCTATGGTCGTTCCTCTCGCTCTTGCGCGGGCCAGCTTCGCCTCTGTGGTGAGCCGCGGTGAAGATTTAATTACCCACAAAGAGATTGAATAACACGAGAAACTGGAGGGTCTCTCGTTGTCCGGTTACCTGACATACCAGGTACTTCTTCCCTCCTTCCTTCTCCTCACCCTCCTCAACAAAGCCTCGCCCTGCTGGCCCCTTACCCTCGTCCTGCTAGCCCTTGGCCTCGCCCTGCTGGCCCCTTACCCTCGTCCTGCTAGCCCTTGGCCTCACCCTGCTGGCCCCTTACCCTCGTCCTGCTAGCCCTTGGCCTCGCCCTGCTGGCCCCTTACCCTCGTCCTGCTAGCCCTTGGCCTCGTCCTGCTGGTCCCATACCCTCGTCCTGCTAGCCCTTGGCCTCGTCCTGCTGGTCCCTTACCCTCGTCCTGCTAGCCCTTGGCCTCGCCCTGCTGGCCCCTTACCCTTATCCTGCTAGTCCTTGGCCTCGCCCTGCTGGTCCCTTACCCTCGTCCTGCTAGCCCTTGGCCTCGCCCTGCTGGCCCCTTACCCTTATCCTGCTAGTCCTTGGCCTCGCCCTGCTGGTCCCTTACCCTCGTCCTGCTAGCCCTTGGCCTCGCCCTGCTGGCCCCTTACCCTTATCCTGCTAGTCCTTGGCCTCGCCCTGCTGGTCCCTTACCCTTGTCCTGCTAGCCCTTGGCCTCGCCCTGCTGGCACCTTACCCTCGTCCTGCTAGCCCTTGGCCTCGCCCTGCTGGCCCCTTACCCTCATCCTGCTAGTCCTTGGCCTCGCCCTGCTGGTCCCTTACCCTTATCCTGCAAGCCCTTGGCCGCGGTGCATGAGACAGTGGTGCATGAGACTTTCGCTTAAAGAACGACAAATACATTTTGTTTATGCCACTGTGATTGCCTGAGAACGGTGCCATGACAATTGCGAAAGATGGGAGCCTCATAAAACTCCCTCCCCCTACAGGACTAATTGGCAATTACAATTAGGTAATTACAGTGTGAGTATTGCATCAGTGACATGGTAGCAAATGATGCAGCTACGGCACGTTGTCACGAGGGAAGGGTGGAAAGTTTTGATGAGGGGTGACGAACAGTGAAGGACGGTTCCGGAGGCACTGAACAGTGATGGAGAGGACGGGTGGTTAACGAACAGTGAAGGGAGGGCAGGATGGAGGGTATCGAACAGTGAAGGGCAGGACGAAGGGTATTTAACAGTGAAGAGCAGGACGGAAAGTACTGAACAGTGAAGGGAGGGCAGTACGGAGGGTACTGAACAGTGAAGGACAACGAGCAGCGAAGGGCACTGTGGGAACGAGGTCGCGTTGGTCTGTGTGAGCCTGGTACTGTGTGCAGTGACACTGGTATGCCTCTTAACAGCCACACAGACAGCCACTCAATGGCCTCACAGACAACCTTTCAACTGCCACACAGACAGCCACTCAACAGCCACACAGACACAAGATCCACTCAGGTGGTGGATACACCTCCACAAAGACTTTCCAGATGGGAAGCCTTCCCCCCCCCCCTCCTCTGTAACCTGTAGTTACATTAGAACGGAAACAACAAGAATTATCTTAATTTTATTCCATTTTCCCCCCTTCTGTGTGTGGTGCAGCCTACGGTACACGAGGTAGTAACGGTACACGAGGGAGTAGTGAGGGTGGCATAACACTGTGATCCTCCCAGTGCAAGGGGGGCTGAGGTGGGGGAAGGTGCTGCCAGGGATGGAGGTAGGCAGGCGTGTGAGGGGAGGAGGAGAGCACTCGAATCTACCACCTCAAGTTAGCCGGTGGTGCTTGAACCAGTGAGCAGTGGTGTTAGATCCTCCCAGAATGTGTTGCTGGTTATTTTGATTATATTCATAAGATGAACTTTTGTCACTCGAATTCCATGGTGGTTTCGAGAGGTGATGGGAAGGTCAGTGTGTGTGTGTGTGTGTGTGTGTGTGTGTGTGTGTGTGGAAGGATGAGTTACATCACGTGACGAGATCTACTTTAAAAGCAGGTTACTAATTACCTAAATGAACCTCAGCATCAGGCTGGTCCAGCAACAGCAGCAGCAGCCTGCTGGTGGGTAGCCTGGTGGGAGAGGAGGAGGGCCCGGGGAGATGGTGGGGAGGAGAGGCTCTGGGGAGGGATGGTCGATGGGAGAGGAGAGGGTGTGGGATGGAGGGGGGAAAGGATTTTGGTAGGAGAAAGAGTTGGGAGAAGAGGGGGATAAAAGGAGAGGAAGAAGGGGAAGGGAAAGCTTTTGGGGAGTGAGTTAGGGGAGAATGTTGTGAGAGGGGAGGGAAGAAACAGATGGTGGGGAGAGAGGGAAGAGGGGAGATGACGAGTGGAGGGAAAATGGTGGTATGAAGAAACATACGGAGAGATGATGGGGAGAGGGAGGAATGGGAGGAGAGATGATGGGGAGAGGGAGGAATGGGAGGAGAGATGATGGGGGGAGACATAAGAGGAGAGATGATGGGGAGAAGGAGGAGGAACAGGAGAAGGAGAGAAGATAGGAAAGGGAAAAGGGCAGACATGATAGAGAGAGAGAGAGAGAGAGAGAGAGAGAGAGAGAGAGAGAGAGAGAGAGAGAGAGAGAGAGAGAGAGAGAGAGAGAGAGAGAGAGATGTTTAGGTAAGATAACCGGGAGGGGGTGATGGTGAGAGAGATAAAAGGAGTGAAATACGATAAGGTAAGGAAGGAAGGAAGGGAGGGAGCGAGCGATAAGCCTTGGAGGAGGGAAGGGCGTACCAGAGAGAGAGAGAGAGAGAGAGAGAGAGAGAGAGAGAGAGAGAGAGAGAGAGAGAGAGAGAGAGAGAGAGAGAGAGAGAGAGAGAGAGACTGAGGCGGTGGAGGGAGAGGAGGGAAAGGGGAAGTAGAAGCAATAAAGGGAGGGAAGAGGGAAAGAAGGGAGGAAGAAGGGAGGTCTAGGCACAGAAGGGTTGAGGGACGAGATAACGGGCGATAGAGGAAGGAAGGATAGGTAGGGCGAGACTGGAGAGAGAGAGAGAGAGAGAGAGAGAGAGAGAGAGAGAGAGAGAGAGAGAGAGAGAGAGAGAGAGAGAGAGAGAGAGAGAGAGAGGCTGGCTGGCTGTAGGGCGTGGTATACAAATACTACAATGGAATACAAGGACCATCGGCCTGACTGGGTGTCATATGGAGGTTCAGTGTGTTGCAGCAGAAGAGATCAGACACACACACACACACACACACACACACACACACACACACACACACACACACACACACACACACACACACACACACACACACTGGGGGTCGGGCTTCACTGTGGTGAGGAGGATGGGAAGTTAAACAGATGATTCAAGGAGGAATACCTCCCCCTTTTTTTTTTTCATTGGTAGACACAGAGGTAGATGGAACTGTTCCTTTGAACTTCCGTTGTAGGTCAGTCAGTCAGTCCCCTGTGTTAAACAGTCCTGGTGACTTCAGTTGTTGGGAAGTTAACCCCGTCTGTTAAACAGTCCTGTTGACTTCTGTTGATGGTAAGTCAACCTCGTCTACTTAACAATCTTGTTAGAGGTAGAAGTAACTTTGCCTCATTGAGCGTAAAATGCCCGGCCGTGACTCGTGTCCATTACTGCGGACCAGATCGTCGTAATCCTCATTCCTAAATAGCTACCCAGATCAAGCCTACGGTCACCTTCCACTGATACACGAGTTCCTGTTTTCAGTCACGTCATGACGTCCTCTTTTCGAAGTGGAGTGAGTTCAGTTCGTGTCTACGTTTCACACCGGCTTTCCTTCTTCAGTTCGGGAATCGTCTCGGTCGCCCATGATCATCCTCTTCTTTCTAACCTTTTCATATACATTCTCTTTCCCCTTTTCTGGAGACTGAATACAGTGCTCAATACAATGTTCAACTTTCACGGTAAAAAGTAATTGACGGAGGAGGACATTCACTGGCGTACTTAACTCTCTCATTTTAAATCTCTTCCATTGTTCTCGGAATGAATAATTTATTTATTTTTTCTCTCTCCATGACCTGCCAGTTTATTTCAGTTTATTCTGTTTTATAGTAGATGGTAGATCATCATGTTGCTCATGTCTTTACGTTATTAAATGTTATCGTTTGCGAGGAGTAGAAATAAAGGATGCTTAACGTCTTTCACTGATAATGATACGGACGAAATAAAGAAAATTATTATCTTCAGGTCTTCACCATAGCTTTTTTTATTTCTTTTGTCACGAACTGAGACGCCATTTTCCGTAAATAATGAACCAGATGACTGGATAAGGACTTTTTCTTTGCTTCTATCCTGACCATAAAATTCTGTTGGATGTCTTTTCATATTTTCAAGAGGACGAAACTTGGTTTGATGCATGATTTATTCATAAATTTACATAATTTATTCTACCACAGCAATTACTGCAGACTTCAAGTTTCTAGTGTGCTGTTTTTCTAGCACAAACAAGCTCGACTTAATGCTCCTGTTCCGCAATTCAGGTTTAGTTCTAGGAAATGGTTGTGTGAAGACCAAACGCTGTAAGGAGAGGGAGGGAAGAGTGAAGGAAGGATAGTGGAGGGAGGGAGGGAAGAGTGAAGGAGGGGTAGTGGAGGGAGGGAGGAAAATTTGTCATGTACCAGACCAATACACGAGGTTGTCTAAATTACTTTGAATAATTAGGCAGTTGTTAAGGCGTTATTTACTGATTTCGTGCCACGGGCCAATTTCGAAATTCTTCTAGTGACTCCTGTGTCTAGTTGAATGACAATAGATGGTAAAAAGTATGGGTCCCAGAACTGATTCCTGTGGTACCAGTCTCAAATTTCATGTTTGTAAGCCAGTCGGCTCCCCACACGCGAATTTGATACCCCTGTATCGTCTGCACAGGAAGGAGGAGGAGAAGAAGGGAGGGATGGAGGGAAGGAAAAGTAGTGGAGGGAGGGAGAGACTCGGGGAAGTAGTAGAGGGAGGGAGAGACTCGGGAAAGTAGTAGAGGGAAGGAGAGGCATTGGAGGGAAGGTAGGAGAAAGGAAAGGGTGTCGCAGAGGCATTGGAGGGAATAAAGTAAGGGAGGGAGGGAAAGAGTGAGGTAGAGGCATGGAGGGAGGAAATGAGTGAGGTAGAGGCGTAGGAGGGAGGGAGGGAATGAGTGAGAAACAAGGGAGTGAGAGAGGGTATTGATGAAGCAACTCTTTGTTCATGAGAGGAGGCTCCGTCGCTGCCGCCCCCTGTAATCTGACTAATGTAGCTGGCTAGTCCTCCCGCGGCCCCCCACTCCTCTTCCTCCTCCTCCTCCGCCTCCTTCGCCTCCTCCGACAGGATGACGACGGTGGTCTTTAAGTTGCTCAGGCCATACCCTGTAGGCGGGTCATGCCCCCTCTCCCCACACCCCTTCAGTATATAGCCAGTCTGTCTCACAGTGTCTCCTCCAGTCACGTCAGTATAGCCAGTCTATCTCTCTCACAGTATTCCCAGCCCCTTCAGTGTAGCCAGTCTCCCTTCCTGTGTCCTCAGCCCCTTCACTATAGCCTCACAGTGTCAGTGTCCTCAACCCCTTTAGTGTAGAATAAATCCTCGTCAGTGTATTGGGTTCTTTCAGTGTAGCCATTTTCCACGCAGGTGTAACTTAACTCCACTCAAAAGAGCCAGCTTCCCTGTCAGTGTAGTCGATCCTCTTACTGTGGTAGGCGTCTCCGTTATGGTAACCAAGGCTGTTCAGTGTAGCTTGGAGATTTGTCAGTGTACTCATCCTTCTCATAGTAACAGGTTTCTCTGTCGCTGTAGTCAGGCCCTATCCGTCAGCATACCTAGGCTTCTTGTTAGTGTAGTCTTCTTTCTCAGTGTAATATCTAATATCTAATACTAGTTGCTGTGATCGGAAGAGACTTCAGATATTAGAAGCCATTCACAATAAGAAAGCACATATTATCAACATCCAGACAAACATGACCACCACCATGCAGCTCTTTAATGGCCCGCCAATAGGACGTAGTCCTATAGGACAGATGGGACACATTACTGACCTGCCACAAGCTACCGAGTCCGCCATTTCTGGACAGGAGGAACGCGGCACTGAACCACCCTGTCCTGAGTTACGAAGGTTAGAGAGAAACAGACGAGCCCGACCTGACCTCAGCTCCACATCCAGACAATAATGGTCTCGCTTGGCCCACCTTAGTGTATTTAGTGATGGACTTTCTGTATTCCTACCTCGTTTAATATTGTTCTTCTGTGTTTCTTCAACTGCATGTTTCTTATTTATATTTTGTTTACGGTTTACGTATCATATCCATGTTTTGACTTCTCTTTTTATTCTTTTTGTAGATTTTTGATGATGCTTCTGTGAAGGCGAGAGCTTGATTGAAATAGAATGGATAATTTTTTACCACTTGTATTTGAGCACCCACTTAATGATAGAATAACACTGAGAAAATTACAGAACATAAGAAAGAAAATTGAAAACTCTAAATATGCTTTTGTATTCAATTCTTTTTGCATATATATATATATATATATATATATATATATATATATATATATATATATATATATATATATATATATATATATATATAACCTGCCCTCTGCCTCCAAGGCTCACTGTTCTCATGTTCTTCTTTGTTATTCCCAAACAGTGCAGGGTCGCGGTTCCTTGCCACTGAATTCCATTTTCCAGTATTTGCTGCCGTGTAGAAATTCTTTCGTTCTGTATAATTTCCACGAATCTAGGATTATAACTCATCTTTAAGTCAGGTGACATCGCTGATCATCTTGCGTCCTCATTCACCAATTAATCAAACTGTCGTATTACTCGATCACTTTTCCAGTTCGTGTATCGTACTTGATGTTCTCAAGTTTATCCGTGCCACTGTGTATGAAGATAAGATCTTTCAAGATGGCGTATCATTGCCTCTGATCCCAGTGTGTGTTCATTCGACATACCTCACGCTTTGTCTCCACGAGAATGCAGAGTCCCTGAGGCGATCTCTTTGTAATGGAGATCTCCTCTCCCTCCCCTCTCCTCTTCCCCCCATTCATGGTACTTTACCGTCCCTTAGTGTGTTTTCGCCGCTTCATTTGCTATCCTTATTGTTCCCTCATTGTAATCATCGCTCCGTCTCATGTAGAATGCTCTTGGAGATTATACATCATCAGTACAACAGTGCCTTTCTTACCTCCATGTACTCTCTTCCGAACCTAAGAGTTCTCACAGTAAGAGGACTAGTTCTTCTCCTTTGTCCTTCCTGTTCTCCCTCTTCGCTATCGTGCATCCCTCTGGAGAAAACAAGTCAGAGATAGCCAATCTCTTAGAATTTTTTTCTTTTTTTTTTTTGCCTCCATAACTCAAGCAACATCAGGTGCATTTTTCCTCAATTCGTTCTGAGAATTACGGCTCTTTGCCATTTACTATGCATCCATCTGCATTTGTAAACATTACCCCCCCACGTCTGATATTTCCATCACTTAACATTCGTGATCTGACGGCAGCTGTGGCGAGGCTCCTCCGTCCCCTTGAAACCCTTTTCGTGTGTGTGGTTTGTGGCGTCCTCACTGTATTCAGCTTTTACTTCTCTCCCTCTCCTCCTCCTCCTCCTCCTCCTCCTCCTCCTCCTCCTCCTCCTCCTCCCTCTCCTCCTCCTCCTCCTCAGGTCTATGAATACTTACGAATGCCTCACTGAATACCACTTTACTTGTGTCTTATAAAGTAACATAGCCTACCCAAGTATCCTTTGGGAAGATGACTCCAAATTGAAGGTACCTGTGCCTCCGTTTCATATTTTTCTAGCCACTGGCAGTCTTTTAATCAGTATTCCATCTTTCCCCACCATTTTCTCTTTGGAATATGATTTTCTGATCCTAGAATCATCATTGGTGTGTATCTGTCAACCTTCTGCTGTACTAAACTTGTTGATTTTGACGCCACTTACTTTTTCATCTTACTCAATTCTTCTATGTTGATTCGTCAACCTTCGTGTCTCAGAATTACACTTATTACCTCCACTTCTTTTTTTTTTCTTGCTAAGAGGCACTGATCCTTATGCTCTGCGTTTTCCTGAGCCTTTCGTCAAGCCACACATAAAGTTCCCTAAGGATATTTTCCTCTAACGAGAATGATATTATTCTTTCTGCAACTTCACTTGATTCCCTGTGTACCCCAGTTTCAGTGTCACCTCCCACTAGTCAAGTGTTCCACTTGCATTAAGGGCCTCATGTTCCAAGTGTATTGAACAGACTCAGGATATACTCTCTCTCTCTCTCTCTCTCTCTCTCTCTCTCTCTCTCTCTCTCTCTCTCTCTCTCGGCGTCTGCTGTTATCGGTAGTTTCTGTTCTCTATATTGTAGTCATTACCTTCTTATCGCATGATCAACACATCCAGAAAAGTTCGGCCCCTCCCCCTCCCCCCCCCTGGTTACTTACCTTTTGAATCCCCTTATCTGATTTGGCTGTATTTTTAGCTCTTTTGACTCAATATATATATATGTTTTCAATTTCGTATTTCCCTCTTCCATCTATAAACACTTTTTCATGGATTTTTGAGTCCTGTTTCTTTGTATTCTCTTCCCACTATGATAACGTCTGGTCCCGTCTCTCGATGCTATTACATTTTTATGGACTGATTATTCATACTTCAATCCTCTGTTTACTTTATATATATAGTCTTTGCAAGACCCTTATACCTTAGCCTCGTTCTTATGGATCTTGTCACAGCTTTACCATTATGGCTTTTTCTTTTTGGCTCAAACTATTTATACTGAAGAATCAGAATGAAAAAATCATTTATAGCTTTGGCTGTGTGTGTGTGTGTGTGTGTGTGTAAGCTTGATAGTAGGTTTTCTAAGCCTGGCCTGACTGCTGGTCTAATTTTCCTCTGCCTTTGGCTTAATGGATCCGATTAGCCCGGTTCATGCAATATTAAAGGTCTTTTAATGTTACCCCCAACTTCTAGAAATAGCTGTTAGTCAGCTGGCTGGTTAAGAATAGTATCTATTCAGAGAGAGAAAAGAAAATTCAAGTTAGGTGACTGGCATAATCGCTGGCGAAGTTGCCTAATTGGGAATAAATACTTAACTTTTTCTCTTTTTTATCGCCCATTTTTTTTTTTTTACGTTTATCCTTAACGTTTCTTGCATCGCCTTCTTTATTCTTACGTAATGGCATTTAACTCTCATTCTCCACTAGTTAAACCATTCGTTCCATAGTTAACCAACTAGAATAATAGTCCACTGAAATTGGCAACGCTCCTGAGCAGTCGTTTTGAATTACCAGCTCTTCCCACCCGCAACTATTGTTTTAATTCTCCAGTGTGCCACGTTGAAATGCTATATTCAAAAAGATATTTCATTCAGGGAACGCCTGAGGTTTATATTTCACTTCCCTCCACCCGCCGTCCCTCCTTTACATGTTCAATAATAGGCCTGGGGAACTGAAGAGCCTTCAAATCATGGCGGGATGGAGAGATGCCGTGTGAGCTGCTGCTGCTGCTTGTGTGTGTGTGTGCGTGTGGAGGGTGTTGGGCGTGGGGATGTGAGGAGGGCGATGGTTGGCGTCGGACGGCGTGGTGCGGCCCTGGAGGAGCCCCACACTAACGAACTATTCATCAGCGTCCTGGATTGTCTGTCGCTCCAGGCCTGCCACACACGCCACTCCCTGGTCCACGATGCCATATCTTACCCCCACGTTGCCATGCTTTCTTTGCTCGTCGCCGTAACTTGTCACAAGGGTCCTCACTGTTCGTCTGAGTTGTCATATTTGTCATGTTGCCATAGTTTGTCATAGGCGCCTTTTCATGCTGGTCCGCCGTCATTACAGGGGGCCCCGTATGTTGATAATAGTTGCCATTCGTTGATACATGTTGCTATGATGGGTTAAGGGGACTCCGTCGTGTTGCCCACACATTGCCGTATGCACGTTGTACTATACGTGTTAGTAAGTCATCCTGGAGTGACATGACCTCTGTAGCTGGCGTAGGGAGGAGGATCCATCCGTAGTCGTCCCAGATGAGTGGGACGACCTCAATAGACCACTTGGGGACACTCGCGCTCCTGCTGCCTGCCACACTTAGCAACATCACAGAGCGACTCGTACTGTAAGACGTTTGCTGGGAGGGAGGGAGAGAGTGTTGGCTCGGACAACAGCTCTCCTTTTGCTTGGTGTTGACAGGTGCGAGGAGGGAAATTTCCCCGAGTTTTTTTTATTTTTTTTGAGGAATGCGGTTGAAAAAGAGGAGTGTGGCGACTGTGTTTTTAGTGGCTAGCGTCGGGCTAGACTGTCATCAGTGGTCATCTGTCTCTTGAGCACAGCGGTACGACCCTTGGAGCACGATGGTTACGACCCTCAAACACGACGGTAAGATACGACCCTCAAGCACACGATGGTACGAGATCCTTGAACAGACTCGGACGACCTTGAGCACGATGGTTCGGCCACTAAGCACGCTGGGACGACCATTAATCGCGTCTAGACGACCATTAATCGCGCTGGGACGACCATTGGTCGCGCTGGAACGACCCTTGGACGCGATGATACAGCCCTTTGGGTGTGATAGCCTGGCCTGAGACCTGAAGTTTAAAGACTTAGTTTAAGATAGTTACACCGTCGTGTCCGAGGGTCGTACGGTCATGCTCGAGGGTCGTACCGCCGAACTCGAGGGGGGGGGGGGGTCAGAGGATAAACGTTTAACGACATCTGTGTTAAGAGGATAAACGTTTAACGACATCTATGTTAAGAGGATAAACGTTTAACGACATCTATGTGAAGAGGATAAACGTTTAAAGACATTTATGTTAAGGGGATAAATGTTTAACGACTTCTATGTTAAGGGGATAAACGTTTAACGACATCTGTGTTAACCACAGTCACACACCTGCGTTGGATAGGTGCCATTCTTTGAACCATCCGTTTCGTATTTCTGCACCTGACCTGTGGGTCTTGTGTCTGCGTGTACGTTAAGTGTGTAGGTTTGTGTCAACCTGTTTCTCTCCATGTAAGTGTATCTGTATGTCCGTTTCTCAGTGCGTGATTATAAATGGGTAGTCTCTTACCAAGAAACAGACACACAGATACACATACACATGCACAAACCCCTAGACACATGATATCTAAGGGAAATCTTACACAGTGGATGCAAAGTAGGTCTTTAGTATATGAACAGTGGATGAATGGGATATACCCAGCGATGGCATTGGAAATAGAACATGATACAGAAGTTTAGAAAGGTGCGCGATAGATGAGATGTGCCGCCCTCCACACGAGTGTAAAACTAGACCCCCCTCCCCCTCCTTCCACCCCCCATCCCCTAACGGTACAAAGAAGTAATTTACCTGTCAGTGAAGTTCGAGACCTGCCATGTCCGGATACATCACACGTGAACCGAATTGATAAGCCAGTTTGCGGAGTCTTTCCATGTGATCAATCACGGTCATGAACGCCTGACACATATATAAACCCGTCATGAACGCTATAAACCCGTCATGAACGCTTGATTTATATATATATATATATATATATATATATATATATATATATATATATATATATATATATATATATATACCTGTCATGAACGCCCGTTTCATTTCCCTTCCAACATGTAGACCTGGCATCAGTTTCAGCCAGAGGTGTTACCCCGCAGGTGTTGGCTTGACATGAGGCTTGACACAGGGCTGGCAGAGGACAGGGACGTCTGATCATGATATCCTGCAGTGCTTCCGGCCCTCCGCACTCACCTCGTACATCCGGCATCGGGGCGCTAATTGCATAATGAGATGAAAACAGTTTACGTCTGGGTGAATTATGCTAAATTATGTGTGAGGAGAGTGGGATTGGGGCCTCCGCTGTGGCAGCGACGGCAGCGACACCTCTCTCTCTCTCTCTCTCTCTCTCTCTCTCTCTCTCTCTCTCTCTCTCTCTCATGGACGATGATGCCTTCATTACATAACCTTGACAGATTACGTACATGATGATGATGATGATGATAGGTTATCATACGTCGTCATCATTATCATGATGATGATGATGATGATGATGATGATGATGATGATAGGTTATCATACGTCGTCATCATTATCATGATGATGATGATGATGATGATGATGATGATCATCATCATCATCATCATCATCATCATCTACGTCATCATCATCATCATCTACGTCATCATCATCATCACCATCACCTGTCGTAAGTCATGTTATGGAGGGGATCGACGTGTTATTTTATTTATTCATTTATTTTTTTGGAGCGGATCATCGGGATGAGCGTTGTCCGTGGCCACACTTGGATGTGACGTGTGGGGTTTGAATACAGGAGAGACGCAGCTGTGATGGCATGTTGATGCCTGGGGAACTTACTTCTGCCTGGGGAAGTGGTGTTGGGGAACTGATGTTGGGGAACTAGTGATGGGGAACGTGTGTTGGGGAACTTCTGCTGGAGAACTGGTGTTGGGAGTTTCCACTTCCGATACTGTTGCTAGGTTTATGCAGCTGGGGGGACGCCATGTTACTAGGGTGATATTGCTGGGTGTACGTACTGTTGCTAAGGATGTTGCTAAGATCCTGCTGCTGGGATGCAGCTGCTGGGTTACTGTTGCTGGGATGCAGCTGCTGGGTTACTGTTGCTGTGATGCAGCTGCTGGCTTACTGTTGCTGAGATGCAGCTGCTGGCTTACTGTTGCTGGGATGCAGCTGCTGGGTTACTGTTGCTGTGATGCAGCTGCTGGGTTACTGTTGCTGGGATGCAGCTGCTGGGTTACTGTTGCTGGGATGCAGCTGCTGGGTTACTGTTGCTGAGATGCAGCTGCTGGGTTACTGCTGATGGGTTACTGTTGCTGGGATGCAGCTGCTGAGTTACTGTTGCTGGGTTACTGCTGCTGGGTTACTGTTGCTGGGTTACTGCTGCTGGGTTACTGTAGGTGGGGTGGGGTCTTGTGCCTTGGGTACCGTTGCTGGGTTACTTCTAGCTATGGCGTTATGGGGTCCGGTAAAATACAAAGAAAATCCCCCGAGAGAACATTTCTTTCTTTAGAAAAGGGGAAAAAAAAAAAAAATATTATCCACAAACGGAAAACTTGAAAGGATGTGGTTAAACCTGTGTGCCTCAAGCCGGCGGACTTCACAAGGAAGATGCTCGCCTCTTTTTTTTTTAAAAGCTGAAATACATTACTGGGAAACTCACAAGTTCTAGATCTCAAGTTAGAGAGAGAAGCCGCAGAGAAGTAATAAGGCCAATTGAGTCGAAACCAAGTTCTCTTGTTCCCCGGGTCGTCGTATTAAGTTCGGATGTGTTCCTGCAGATTGGCATTATCCACAACATGATGATGGGATGTCCTCGTAGGTCATACGAGTCCCAGGATTTTCCTCCCGGGAAATCTGATCCTCACTGGAAAAAAGAACTTTTCAAACAGATTTCCTCCAGTACTTGATCGCCGTTTCCCGCGATACTGCCAGAAACAGACGAGAAAAAGAAAAAGGAAAAGGCCGCATTCGATTGTTATAATTGTGGGAGGATCTTGAGTGTAAGGGTGGAGTGGAAGGCATCATTTGAATCTATTTTCTTTTTTTTTCGGAAAAAAAAAATTACATCTTAAGTAAAGGTCCTGAACAGCACCTGATTGGAATTGATCAAATCTCGGGTCAGCGTATCAGTGACGAGTTGACAGATGTCTGTCACTTCGGCCAATCATCGCAGCGCTAACATACACACTCTAGCCACTCAACGCACTGTTGACATAGAAAGCCCGGTAGCAGCCAATCATCGCAGCGCTAATATACACACTCTAGCCACTCAACGCACCGCTGACATAGAAAGCCCGGTAGTAGCCAATCAACGCAGGATTAACATAACGTTGACCAGTCAGCGCAGCGCACCTCGTACCAAAGGCCACACGTTGAGCGAGCCAGAGCGTACCGAGTGATCCGACCCTTTTTTCGGTACGAGGCTTCGAGCCTTGCGTGAGACGACTCAACCTTTGACTAAACCCCTCCAGGATTGGGTGAGGGCCGTCGTTAACCACGTCAAGGCCTTCGTTGACCACGTCAAGGCCTTCGTTTACCACGGAGTCGTAAGCGTTGTATTCATCACGTAATCATCACATTAAGTATGGGGGAAATTACCGTAGCCGCTGTCCTGAACCACTGTATCAAATATGACTGCCTGTCTCCAAAGGACTGGAACTGTACTTTAGTAAATGTGTTGTGACGTTTGATGGTGTGCTACAGGGAGGAGATCAAAGAGTTGATTAATCTTAAACCCGCCATCATCTGCTATTGATTAAGTCTCGAAGTGTCCTGATAGGCCGTGGTGTTCAAGGAGGGTTATATAAGGCGAGTGTCTTTACCTATAGCCTCACTGATACCATCTCTTTCTCGCCATCCATATCCACACACCACCACCCGTAGCATTTACCATCCACGTCGACGCTGGGAATATCCTCATCCTCCCCGAGCCAACATCCACTCCGTGAACGCCCCGTAGGTCTTCACGTCCACACATCCACACCATCAATGTGGACACCACCAGCAACCTCACCTGCAACGTCCACGCCAATAACATCCGCTCCACCAACATCCACACACGACAACATCCAGTCTCTGTTTTCTGTCAACGTCCCCAGTAACATCCACGCCAGTAACATCCACGCCAGTAACATCCACGCTAGTAACATCCACGCCAGTAACACCCACGCTAGTAACACCCACACATCCACGCCACCACCAACATCCACACATCTCGTCAGTGTGGCCACAGTAGCAGGGAGAGGGATTAAGCATTTTTTGGGGGAGGGGCGCGGTTGGTTGAGGGAATTTTTCTTAAAAGCTGGTGGTAAATGTTCCTGATTTAGCATCTCGAGAATGTGTTGTCTCTCTCTCTCTCTCTCTCTCTCTCTCTCTCTCTCTCTCTCTCTCTCTCTCTCTCTCTCTCTCTCTCTCTCTCTCACTCCCTCCCGGATGAAAGAGGTATCCCACTCGACAATGGTATCAGCAATAGCCGATACCAGCGGGCGAAACATCCAGAAATACCCGGCAATTTTCTACGGCTTGGCTTTGTTCAGTGCGGACAAAGGCGTTCTGCCGAGTCTTCTGGTTAACTCTTACGTTAGTTTTCGAGAAGAAAGAGTTTTATTATTATTTTTTTTCCCTCCCCCCCGGCCAGCGGCGATTTGAATCCGGAATTTCCCCTTACGAGAAACTCGAACATATGTCTGGGAGCGACTCGTTTGAAGATGTGCCGCCACCAGCGCCTTCTTAAACAAAGGGGATGGACGAGGTTATTTGTTGGCATTTTACAAACACAAGGGGAGTCCTACCCCTCGGTGTGGCATGGTATGGAAAAGGGATCGCTGCAGCGGTACTTTGTTGATGGGCTACGGCCTAAACCACACACACACACAGACACACACACACACACACACACACACACACACACGGTTCCTTCCTGCGTGAAGACCTGAAAAATGAGTCCTGTGGTCGATGCCAAGCGAGACATCATTACGTAACCTTTTCCCCAGACGGTGTGTGCGTCTTGTACACAAGTTACCCCCTCCCTCCCTCCCTCCATCCCCACAGCACAGGAGAGGTTGTTGATCTACTAACCAAGGAATGACTGGAGGATATTCCCACCCCCCACCTTGGTGACATGCTAGGCCACGATCGTCAGCCCCCAAACCCGGAACTACATAGGTCTTGCTGCCTCAAACGTCTTAAGCAACACGCCCTCCCTCCTCTCTCTCCTTCCTCCTCCTCCTCCTGCAGGCGGTCGGAATACCGTAACTTAATCAAGAACCGAGGCTTTGGGAGGAAGGCTCACACTAGTGTTGACCCGTTCTGTGTTGGACATGATCCTGGGGACCGCCACCACCTTGACGGCAGTGGGTCAAGACTCTAGACCAGAGATGTTGACTCAGGACTCACCTGACTTGCCGTGGAGAGGAGGGACTCTGTCCATCAGGTGGAGGAGCAAGGGGAAGGAGACTCGCCTGACGTAGTGAGGTGGGGTAGAGGGTGTGGCAGTCAGCTGGAGATTTAGAGGAGGACTCACCTGACGTAGTGAGGCGGGAGGAAGGCGTGGCAGTCAGGTGGAGGTGCAGGGGAAGACTCACCTGATGTAGTCAAGGGGGACAGAGGGTGTGGCAGTCAGGTGGAGGTGCAGGGGAAGACTCACTTGATGTAGTCAAGGGGACAGAGGGTGTGGCAGTCAGGTGGAGGTGCAGGGGAAGACTCACTTGATGTAGTCAAGGGGACAGAGGTTGTGGCAGTCAGGTGGAGGTGCAGGGGAAGACTCACCTGATGTAGTCAAGGGGACAGAGGTTGTGGCAGTCAGGTGGAGGTGCAGGGGAAGACTCACTTGATGTAGTCAAGGGGGACAGAGGTTGTGGCAGTCAGGTGGAGGTGCAGGGGAAGACTCACCTGATGTAGTGAAGGGGACAGAGGTTGTGGCAGTCAGGTGGAGGTGCAGGGGAAGACTCACCTGGCTTCAGTGAGAGGAGGTGGTCTCCATCAGGAGGTTTTTTACCGGGGTCGTTCGTGGACGCCAGGTTTTGACTCGATAAATGAAGAGGAAATGATTTTCTTTTCCCCTTTTGCCGAACTGTTCCTAGAAATCCCAGATATTTTTTTTTTTGGGTATGTAGGTACTTCAGAATCTGGGCCAGGTTATAGCCTACGGCACGTTGGTACTGAAGGCGTTTGGATCAACGACGTAGTGGTGTAAGAGAAGCCTCTGATGTTGTCAAAATGTCTCATAAATCAAGAAAGATAATCTCTAAGGCTACGTCGTACGTGGGTCCTGTACCTCTCCTGTATACCAGGGATGAGGAGTCATTCTCTCTCTCTCTCTCTCTCTCTCTCTCTCTCTCTCTCTCTCTCTAGTACAGAGAGAGAGAGAGAGAGAGAGAGAGAGAGAGAGAGAGAGAGAGAGAGAGAGAGTGTTTGCAGGGCTACATAAGCGTTATCTTGCCGGGCCGACATCCGTGTTGTGCCAGGTGAGATCCCGGCGGAATAACCGGATCAGCTGACGACCGCCCAACCACCTCTCCTCACCCCCGATCCTCACCACCTCCACACGTCCTTGGTCATGGTTGAAGGATCCCTGCCTCTTCCTCCTGGCAGCGTTCCCTGAACGCCACCCCACGCGTTGTTATGCGGTCTGGTTACGCCCCTGCAGCTGGTGACACACACACACACACACACACACACACACACAGCCACGGTCGGCCGCCCCGCACCATCATGATGATAATTATTATTATTCATTTAGTAATAGTAATGATAATAATAATAATGATGATTATAATAAGGTAAACACACCCACAAATGGTAATGCTATATATTATGATTATAATCACTGTATTTATGGACACTCAATCCTTCACTCAATGGACTCCGTTCCACATTTTCTGTTTCTCATTACCATACGCAAGCTCAGACTATATTCCTTCATGACGCTAAAGTTCCGAGAGATTTGACTGGACAAATTTGTTTTATATTATTAAAGACACTGATATAAGATATGGAAATAATCTCGTGACTGCTGATTAATAGCTCTGGCTATTACTATTAGGTAGCCCCCGTCAATAGCCCGAGCTATTCAGTCAGTGTCGTCTCACCTACTAGCAGTTAGCAACACGGGCTATTAGCACACCGTATCTTCAGGGTGCTGCTAGTTAAATACCCCCCATGGGGTTGCTGCTGCTGCTGCTGCTAGTCACTAGCCCAGGCTACAACTAGTCAATAGCTAAACCCCTGCTAGCAGGCAGGCAGTCAATAGCCAGCCACGTCCTTAGCCCCACCCCTCGGGGTCGTCCGCCTGAACGCCTCACATCAGCTCGTAAATGTATCCGAGGAAAACGGCAAACAGAAAACGTGAAATAAGAAGCTTAACCATATATAATTTTCGTTACCCCAGACTTGCCCTGAAACCTCTCGAAAATCTTTTTGGATTTTCTCACATACCATCGTGAAAGATAGATAGATAGATAGAGAGTGAGAGAGAGAGAGAGAGAGAGAGAGAGAGAGAGAGAGAGAGAGAGAGAGAGAGAGAGAGAGAGAGAGAGAGAGAGAGAGAGAGATTCTTCTGTTCCATTTACATGAATATAGATTTTATGATAGAGGAATACAGATGGAACGAAGACTCTTCCGTTCCATTTACATGACTATGTAGATATTTATAATAGACGTGTAATATACTGATAGAGCGTTTCACACCGCTGCCCGAAAAGGGGGAGTCACTGAATCGTTAATCATTAACCTTTGACAAATATTAGAGAGAGATTCGTGTGTGAATCTACTCATCCGAGCGTCAACTTCCCCCCTCCTCCTCCTCCGGCTGGCGGAGGTCGTGAAGGCTTGACTCACTTCACTCCCTCACTCGTTTAACCAGGCTTAAAGACTCGCGTAGAGAGTGATTCGGCCACGAGTGAATATCGGCGAAGCTTCAGTATTCAGCCGCCCGTGAATATCGGTGAAGCCACAGTATTCAGCCACCTTTGAGGCCTCCTGTACTGGCCTCATTGAGGTCCAGGGTGGCCTCGTGAGGCACCGGGGGGGGGGGGGGGGGGGGGGAAGCCACTGGGAGTTCCCAGTGGGTTTGTCTTGGTCACCAACGAGTCCCCCAGTGGTCCAAGAATGATTTCAGTGGATGCCAGTGAGGCTTCCGTAGCCCATTTAGGTCCTAGTGGACACTACCGTGATGAGTCCTGTTTAGGCTCTGGTGAACACCCACCTGTAAGGTTTCAGCAGAAACCAGTGAGGTCTTGTGTTGGTCCAGTGAGCGAGAAGGTTGTGGTGTTCGGTAGAGGAGACGTTGGTCCTGCCCGACTCTCCTGCCACTGTCTGTGGTTGTCAGAGCCACGGAAAAACGGGGCTTGGCAGAGTCGCATAGTATAAATCGGGTTTTCCGTCCGTCCGTCCGTCCGTCCGTCTGTCCTCGTTCGTCCGACCGTCCATCCGTTCCATCCGTCTTTCCGTCCGTCCGTCTTTCCGTCCGTCCGTTCGTCTTTGCGTCCGTCCATCCGTCTTTCCATACGTCTGTCCTCGTTCGTCCGACCGTCCGTCCGTCCATCCGTCTTTCCGTTCGTCCGTCCATCCATCCGTCTTTCCGTTCGTACGTCCGTCTGTCCGTCTTTCCGTTCGTCCGTCCGTCCATCCGTCTTTCCGTTCGTCCGTCCGTCTGTCCGTCTTTCCGTTCGTCCGTCCGTCCGTCCATCCGTCTTTCCGTTCGTCCGTCCGTCCGTCCGTCTTTCCGTTTGTCCGTCCGTCCACGATGTAGATCCTGTAGGATAACTAGGGAAGCCGGTGTCTGATTGTACCTGAGTTCGACATGAAGATATTCTGAAGGTAAGCAAAGAACGAAACTGATTTTCGGGGTCAAATGATTGAAAGATCACGTAACACTGTGAGTTTAGGATATATTTCTGATCTTTCGCTCAATTTTTCAATTTCAGTGGGCACTCATCTTAGTCATGTTTGTGAATTATCCTAGTAATGATAATCGTATTTAATGAGACTATTGAAAATGATAGAGATGATGATAATTATTATTATTCTTATAGTAATAGCAATGATGATGATAATGATGATTATGATATGGTATAAAAAACCCACGAATGGTAATGCTATATATCATGATTATAGTCACTGTATTTATGACACTGACATGAGTGCTTTTAACATTCTTTATTAAGAATTACCGTTGCTCTTGTTAGCAATTACTATTTTCTTTTTTTTTCCATGTTTTAAAGTCCATAAATTGTAAACTTTTGCGAATTTTTCATGTAAACACGGTTTACCATGTAAATCACGCAGGATTGTAATGTGTCAGAGATAAAACTCAGAGTGTAAACTAGATTCTGGATATTTGGGCCTCCGTGGAGTAGTGGTCAACGTTGCTGACCATGATGTGTTCACGGGCCGCCCGGGGTCGAGTGCACAGGTTCGAATCTTGGTTGCGGCATTCGGTCCACAGTCACCCCAGTTGTTCATCCTCGTTGATCGATAAATTGGGTGCCTGTCTTACGCTAGGATGCCGGCTTGTTAAGATTAACGATGTAGGACGAGATGATAAGAGGATTAACGATGTGTAGTCCAGGTGGACGGCTGAAGGAGAAACGAGGTTTAACACCAGATGATACAGTGAGGATTAACGAGATGCAGTGAAAGGAAACGATGCAACGATCAACCAAGTTTAGATCCTCGTTGACGTTGCTGGGATTAACGAGATGGGGGAGGGGGTGGTAGAGAGGGAGCACAGATCCGGAGGTGTGGAGGTATACAGCCCTGGGAGTGTAGCAGACGAGAGGTGTACACAGTGATGGAGAGGGTAGAGTGACGTAAACGAGAGGGAGAGACGATGGCAAGGTATGGATGGGATCAGATGAGAGGCCCGGGAGAGAGAGAGAGAGAGAGAGAGAGAGAGAGAGAGAGAGAGAGAGAGAGAGAGAGAGAGAGAGAGGTTGTAGAGGTCCCTGTATCCAAGGCAACTAGTTATCAGGTATTCTTAGCTTGGTGGCACCCCCTGTGGTTATCTATACAAGGCAGATGCTCACACACACACACACACACACACACACACACACACACACACACACACACACACACACACACACACACACACACACACTCTGTCCCTCGATGACCTACGCTGCAGATGACGAGCCAGTGCTGCCGACCTACCAACCTACTCTCCTTCGGCTGCCTCGCTGTGACGGGCATCACACACCCTGGTGACTATGGTGGGTTCTGGTGAGCCGGGGTGGGTTCTGGTGAGCCGGGGCGGGTTCTGGTGACCCAGGGTGGGTTCTGGTGACCCGGGGCGGGTTCTGGCGATCAGGGTGGGTCCTAGTGATCATGAGAGGTCCCTGTAACCGTAGCGAGTTTTGATGTTCACAACAACAAGTTGCCAGGCAGCCAACGTGGTGCCTCGCGGATCTTGATGACCAGCGTGAGTCATGGTGTTTATTCTAATTCTTGGTGACATTATAGGATCCTCGTGACAGTGGCTGGTCCTGGTGACCATGGTGCGTCTCGACAGTTCTGGTGGGATGTGGTGAAGTGTCCTGGTGACCGAGGAAGATCCGAGTGAAGATAATGGGTCCCTGAGCCCATTTGGGTCCCCACAGCCCAGAGTGGAGGGAGAGGTCTCAGTCCAGTCTCAGGTTAAGGAGGGTAAACGTATGTGGTCGGAGAATTACCCTCAACACCTGAAGAAGTTGTTAAAAGACCTTTATCCTGTTGGATTGAGCTAGACGTTGAACGACCTTAATGACCCTGGTTGTTAGTAGGCTTAAAGCCCAACTAACCAACCATCCAACCAACCAACCAACCAACCAACCAACCAACCAACCATCCAACCAAGTTACAGAGTGATTAGTTGAGGGTTTTTTGTTTTGTTTTTTTGGTTGTCAAAGATATATAGGTTATAGATCACGTGTCCTGGACTGCAGGAAGGAAGAAGTCCCTCCGAGACACAAAAGTCGATAGAGGAAGATGGGTCGAGAGGTCATCAGCTGTTGCTATAGCGTGTAAACATGGCCCCAATAGTTTTACGGTCGTAGGAATCCTAAGGTCGGTGAGGGTGTGCGGGCGAACTGCTTTGTATCCAGAAGAGACTCGAGGAACGCGTGACATCGAAGTATGCGTTCCAGCGTCCAGGTCACGAGAGTCGAAGTGCCACTTCTTGACGCTTTTGAGCAAATGTTTCACGAGGGTCGGGATCTTTGTTCCTCCGCTCCTTCGTCAGGGCACGGAGGGAATCTGAGGCATGGCATTCTTCCATACATCCAGCTCACCCCCAGGAGACGCCCACGTGTTCACAGCTTAAAGAGAAACAGAGGTTCCTCATCCACAACATGTAAAGAACGTGCTTTCGTCTTTCCTCGTTGCTGCTTCCTCAATTCGCTTGAGGGGCTTATAGATTTGAGGCCTGCCCAGTGGCTGAGAATTTGTGGGTTAGATGGCCTGGCTCCTGGCGTCTGACTCAGTGGCCGACGCTGACTTCCCTGCCGGAGAAAGATGGAGTGAGTACTGGCTTAGTGGCCTCTGGTATCTCATAGAGTCCTCCAGCCTTAAAAGGATAAATATTCGCTAGTGAGTGTTGGTGTGCTAGGAAATGAAGGCCCCCACCGGGAAACCAATGGTCCTTTTAGAAGTGATTTGGTCTCTCGGACGATCAGCCCACTTGCGCTGGCCCACTTGGAAACTCTGGCCCACCTGGGAGAACCAGCCCACTTGGGGACGATAGTTAGCTAAGCGCCGGTCCAGTTGAGGCACCTCAGTCCATCTGAAGAGGATGGCTTACTTGGAACTTATAGCTTCCCTGGGAAGACTAGCCCACTTGGAATGGCTGATCCTTTTTGGGGGGAGTAATGACCCACTTGGATCATATCTCACTTAAAAAAAAACACTTGTCCGTTTTGCGAAAACTGGCCCTGGCTTCAGCGACGGCCCACTGAGGAATGCTGGCCTACTTACAAGCTGTGGTCCATCAGGGAGCGATGGACCACTTAGAGGAGCTGGCTGGCCCACTGGGAAGCGTGGCCGGGCTCTTGTTTACCAAAAGTCTTGACCGACCCTCGACTCCGTCAGTTTAAAGATGTCTGCCTCTGACGGAACCCAGGGCGTTCGAAGGCTCGTGTGTTCTCAGGGGCAAGAGGCTTAGGGTGTCGCTGGAGCCCAAGTGTTGTTAGTGCATGACGGTCGATGATGGCAGGGGTGTTGACTTGTGTTGGAGTGTTGCTGGAGGCTGATTGTTGACTTGCGTTGGAGTGTCGATGGAGCTTGAGTGTTGACTGTTGCTGAAGTGTTACTGGAGCCGGTATTTTTGCTGTGTTGGAGTGTTACTGGTGCCTGATTGTTGATAGTGTTGGAGTGTTGCTGGAGTAGGAGTTTGGCTCTGAATGTTGCTGGAGCCCGAGTGTTGACTGTGTTAGGGTGTTGTTGGAGCCAGAGTATTGACTGTGTCTGAAGCCTCTTTTGATTGTGGTGGGGACTGAGTGTTGACTGCGGTAGTCTTGCTGAATCTGGAGTGTTGCTGGAGCTAGACTGTTGACTGTGTTGTGGTGTTACTGCAGCAGGAGTTTTGCTGATCCCGGATCGTTGTCGGTGTCGAAGTGTTGCTGAAATTTGAATTTTGTTGGTACCAGAGTGTTACTGCAGTGTTGCATGTACTGCAGTGTTGCAGTTACCGCAGTGTGGCTGGGGCCGCAGTGTGGCTGGAGCCCCAGTGTTGCAGGAACCGCAGTGTGGCTGGGGCCGCAGTGTGGCTGGAGCCGGGGGTGTGGTAAGTGTGGTATGAGGGTTGATGCTGCTGCTCCCATTATGCCTGGTTGAGTAATACAACGGCAAAATAAAAAGTTAACACCCCCCCCTCCCCTGTACTGTGACGGTGGGCTGGGCCGCCAACACTCTGTCAAAACCATTACTCTGAAAATGACAGTGAAAAATTGGTGGTGTACATTGATGGTTTGGGAGGTGAGTATGTAATGTGTTTGCGTCATAGTTTTATATTTTTTAAGGCTAGGGTTGACAGGAGTGTCGGAACCTCCTACTCCTCCTCTAGGCTGGTTAGGCCGCCCCCCGTCCCGGTTGACCCCCCCAAAAAAGGGGGGGGGGGTGCTGTCCGGTGTAAGATTATATAGGCTGCGTGCGTTTACCGTTTGATCCTGCGTGTCTCTGGAGGCTCAGGGTGGCTTAGATCGTGGACAGTGTGAGGCTGACGATAGATATTGCTTAGGGATAAATGTGGGCTTAGCTTCTCCAGGTAGTGAAGGAAAAGGTTCCACCCTGCGATAACAAGAGGAGGAAGACCTTCCCACACACACACACACACACACACACACACACACACGGGCATCCTCCAGTTCTGCCAAGCCAGTCAGCCATGATGGAGTCGTCTCTCTCTCTCTCTCTCTCTCTCTCTCTCTCTCTCTCTCTCTCTCTCTCTCTCTCTCTCTCTCTCTCTCTCTCTCCTACGTATCTGCCGTGGGCAAACACACCCACACTCTGTTGTCACTGTCATTCACGTGGAGGAGTGACTAGAGGGTTCCAACACCCGAGCAAGAGTTTCAGTCTTGTAAACAGCTTCCGCCCACAATACACTGTCATCCATCGCAAAAGGCGATTGTACCCTCCTCTCCTAATCCCACTCACCCTCTTCCCCTGGCTCCACGCAACGTCCTTTTCTAATCCCGCTCACTCTCCTCCTCTGGCCTCACTCCTCACCCTCCTCTGACTCTTCTTACTCCACTCATTGCCCTTCACCCCCCACTCACCGTCCTGCCCTGCCCTGCCCGACCCCCTCACATTTTCCTCCTCTCGCACACCACTCATCGTCTTCTGACCTCACTCGCCCCCACTCGCCCCACTCATCACCCTCTTCTAACCCCATTTATCAGATCCACTGGCCACCCTTAGACCCCGTCCCCCCCACTCATGGCCTCTCTCTCTATGGCCACTCGACCTTGTTTTGTTCATGTGTGGAGACCGGTGGATCCAGGGATGAGATATTGTCCGTCAGCGTCACTCCTTGTCCGGTGGCGTCACAGTGACCAGCTCACGTTCGGCGTCACAGTGATCAGGTGACGCTCGGCCGCAGGGTAATATCCGCCGCTGCGTCACATCCACAGACAGAAATATTGTGTTGATGATTGAGGGAGAGTTATGCGCTGACACTCCCTCACAGATTGTGACGCTGACGGTGTTGCTTCGTGACGCTGACGCTGTGTGACGCTGATGTAGATGTGTGATGTTCACAGTGTCGCTGTGTGACGCTGATGTAGAAGTGTGATGTTAACAGTGTTGCTGCGCGACGCTGATGATGTAGATGTGTGATGCAAACAGTGTTTTTGTGTGACGTTGACAGTGTTGCAGTGTCATACTAACCGTGTTGCTGTTTGACACTGACAGTGTTGCTCTGAAGACCCCGTCATGAAGCTACAGCGAACTGTTCAGTATACTACTTGGAGAAACAAGCAAGCATGCCTGGAACAACGCCAGAGACATTTAAAAGAAAACTTGACATGTGGTTGAAGTCAGTCCCAGATGAGCCCAGAGTAATTATGTAATATGCAGGCAGCAGCAGGGAGGAACAGTATATATAATTCACCAAGCAAAACGTACGCCCAGCGACGCGCGCTAACCCTGCCATCTTTTTACGGCGAAATCTCGTGGTGGGTTTTGTCTCTCTCTCTCTCTCTCTCTCTCTCTCTCTCTCTCTCTCTCTCTCTCTCTCTCTCTCTCTCTCTCTCTCTCTCCTTTTGATTTGTTTCCAGTTTTCTGTGTTCCTCTGTGTGTGTGTGTGTGTGTGTGTGGGTGTGTGTGTGTGTGTGTGTGTGTGTGTGTGTGTGTCCATCTGTCTATCTATCTGTCTGTCTGTCCATATCTATCTATCTAGCTAGCTATCTTTCTATCTGTCTGTCTATTGTTCTTTCTTCACTTCCCTTTCTAATATTTCTACTTCCATATTCCTTTCACTTCATCCCTTCATCTGTCAGTCTCGTTCTATCCCTCCTCCCCCTCGTCTTCCTCCCTCACTGGCCCTCTCCCTCACCGTATACGAATCCCTCCTCCTCCCACCTAGCTCTCCTCCTCTTCCCTCAGCCGCTGTGGTTAACGAAAAAAAAAAAAGAGAGAGAGAGAATGTGTGGTCATTTTTTTAGCACTCCCTCAAAGGATTCTGATTTGCCTTTTCATAGCATTTAATCCCCCGAAATTCTGGTGCGTCCTTCTCTGTAGCCTGAAGGAAGATTTTGGCCGGGGTCTCTATAGAGAGGGAGAACAGGAGGGAGGGAGGGAGGAGGAGGCTGAGGAGGAGGAAGAGCGACAAAGGAACGACAGATGGGTAGGGATCGCTTGTGAGTACATGGGAACAACAACAGATAACATCTGATGGATTATAACTGGCTTATCTGCTGGAGGACGGTAATTGTGTCGTACATTCGTAGTGGCGTTGCTGGAGACAGGGATAGCGGAACAGAATGGAAGGGGTAGGTGGGGAGTGGATGAGATAGGAGTGGGGGGAGAGATGGTGGGGAGGTTGGTGGGTGGTGTCCCTAAACAGGGGAGGTGGAGGCGTGGGTTGCATAAGGTGGGTGAGTGGCGGAGGAGGAGGAGTAGCAGCGGCAGCTCCACCTGCTGGAAGATGAATAAGAGAGGTGACGAGGCCAGTCGGCCAGTACCCCTGTGCCAGGCGGGGAGGGAGGTACGCCAGCCCACCTGCTCCTGTTTCACTGACGACAGGGAGAGGCAGGAGGGGTGAGGGAGGAGCAGGAGGGGTGAGGGAGGAGCAGGAGGGATGAGGAAGAAGCAGAAGGGGTGAGGGAGAGGCGGGAGGGGTGAGGGAGGAGCAGAAGAAGGGAAGGGAGAAGGAGGGGGTAACAAACTCCCTTGACTCTCTCATAATCCCTTCCTCACTCTTTCCTCATCTTTTCTCCCTCTTTCCTCATCGTCTCATGTCACCCTCACCAGACGTTGCCTCCCTCCCGATATCTGTCCTTCTTTCACCTGTCCTTTCTCTCTCTCTCTCTCTCTCTCTCTCTCTCTCTCTCTCTCTCTCTCTCTCTCTCTCTCTCTCTCTCTCTCTCTCTCTCTCTCTCTCTCTTCCCCAGGTCCTAGGGCAACACCCATGTATCAACTCCAGGGTTTGGAAAAGCTTTATGGGGGAGTCATAGAAAACGTTTAATGGGGGGGGTCATGGAAAACGTTTTGTGGGGAAGTTTATTAAAGATGTTTAATGGGTTAGCTTATGTAGCATTTTTCTTTTTTGTGAGGTGGTGGTTGAATAATGTTTTCTGGAGGATTTGTAAAATGTTCCTGCGGTTGCTTTTACCATGTTTTCCCGGGGTAGTGTATAAGGTATTTTGTTGGGGAAGTTTGTAGACTTTTTCTTAGGGTAGTTTGTAAGGCATTTTGCTAAGGGGGAGTTTGTGAATCCTTTTCTGTTGTAGCTTTTGACGTGTTTTTTTCTGGTAGTTTGTGAGACATTTTCTATGGCTAGTGACACTTTATCTGGGTAGTAACAGTGCCAAGTGAGAAGCCAGTGGTCAGTAACTGGGATAGAAAAAGAAAAGAAAAATTAGAAACAGGTCATCTATATAAAGATAATAGAGAAAGGAGGTATGATGAGGATCTAGATAGTAATGATAAAAATATAGTATATACTAGAATATGTTGGGATCGCTTGTGTGTATATGGGAAAACATACGTAACTTGATGGATTATACTGGCTACGCTTGGGGACGGTATTGGTCGTACATTCGTAGCGTTGATGAGAATGGATACGAACGAATGGAAGGGTAGGGGGGATGATGAATAGACTGCGGAGCAGATGGGGGGAGGTGTGATTGTCCCTAAACAGGGGAGTGACCGAGGTTTGCAAGGTGGTAGTGGCGAGAGAGATAGCAGCGGCAGCTCCACCGCTGGAAGATGAATAAGAAGGTGACGAGGCCAGTCGCCATTACCCCTTCCAGGCGGAGAGGCGTACGCAGCACAATCCTGCTCCTGTTTCACTGACGACAGTGGAGGCTGGAGTTTTGAGGATGGCAGCGGAGGTGAGGGAGGAGCAGGAGGATGAGATTGACAGAATGCTGAGGTGCCAACGATTTGAAAGGAGCGAGCTACATCAGGGAAGGGCATATGATGCGGGTAACAAACTCTCTTGACTCTCTTCTTATATCCCTTTCAACTCTTCCTCATCTTTCTCCCTTTCCTCATCGTCTCATTTCACCACTCACCAACTTGCCTCCCCCGATTCTTCCTTCTTCACCTTCCTCTACTCACTCTTGCTCTCTTCCTTCAACTCCTCTCTTCTCTTCTCTCTTTCTCACTCCTCTCTTTCCTCTCTCCATCTTTCTCCTCTCTCTCCTCTTCCCAGGTCCTTAGGCAACACCCATGTATCAACATCCAGGTTTGGAAACACTTTATGAGGTGATCTATAGTCAAAGTTTAATGGGGGTCATGGAAAACGTCTTTGTGGGGAGTTTATTAAAATGTTTAATGTAAGCTTAGTCTTTTTCTTTTTGTGAGTGTTGAATATGTTCTTCTGAAGGATTCGTATGGCAGTGCCAGGGGAGGGTCGGCGGTCAGTGGCTGGGTGGTAACAGTGCCATCGGAAGGGCAGGGTGTCAAAAAAGGAACAGAATAGGGGGGCCAAGTGAAGATATTCCCTCAAAGGTTCACTCCTCTGTTCTTAACGCTATCTCGCTAAATCAGGAACAAAGCAAAAAAAAAAGAAAAAAAAAAAAAAAATATATATATATATATATATATATATATATATATATATATATATATATATATATATATATATATATATATATATATATATCTGAATAGGTCTTTGAGAGGATTTCACCCACACATCACTGGAATTGATCTCTTTAAACTCATCTGGACATGACCACGATACGGGTAATTATTCACAGACCTTGTGTTTACATTTCCGAAATGAGTTGTTGCAGGAGAATGCTATAGTAGTGGTCGCATGTAGAGGGGGAGGAGGCCCTTTGCTCTAAAGTGGTAACGTGTGGTATGCGAGGCAGCCCCGCTTTGTAATGGTGTCGTGTTGGTTACATGGAAGGTCCTGTCGCTCCGAACTGTTTCATCTTACGTGTGTGGGAAGAAGACCTTGATTGATTGATTTGTGCCGGTGTCCCCCGGCAAATCTCTTGTGCACCCCGTGCTCATCCTGTCAGCGGTAGCGCAGAAGGATTACAGGGGGTCACAAAGGGTCTTACTCAGACACCATGGGGAGCTGGAATCCTTTCTCGGAAAATGGTTGAGGATATCCGAAGGGTTTTCACGCTCTTGTACGACATGTGAAAGTTTTTCAACAACTTGTGGAGACATGAGTGAGGTGAGGAGGTGGGGAGTGCGACGGAATGATCGTGTCGCCACGCTGCACAGACAGTCGTAGTTTAGACTCTGTCGCATGACTCGGTGAACGCAGGCCATAACGAAAGACCTTGACGCTGCAGAGGACATCAGTGCGACGCGCAGCAGCCGGCTACTGCCGTCATCAGGCAAGCTAAACAGCGGAGGGAGGGAGGGAGGGGAGAGTCTGGTGCTCCCGGCTCCTCAGGCAGGGTGAATAGACCCACCCACCCATCCCCCTGTAGCTTGGGGTGGGAGGAGGGGATTCATTCGACGCGGCTGTGGAGTAGCAGCGTCGCGTATGTGCCACACTTTACGTCACTCAAGCGCCTCTTGACCTCATGTTCCGCCACTCGAGTACTGAGCTTGTGTTGCAAGCTTAGCGGCGCTCCAGTACCTCACAAAATATGTCTTGTGATATTCCTCGTTGGTAGCACATGTTTCTCACCTCTAAATAGAGGTGTGACATGTCTCATCCTGCGTGCCAGACGCTCGTCCCCTTCCTCCAGGGTCTTCGTCGTGGTTGCGTGAAGGGAACTCTCCAAGGCTGGAACTCATGTAGGTGGAGAGGAGCGAGTGGAGAGGAGGAGGAGCTGCTCGAGCCGACTCATCCCAGCGATGAAAGCTGCTGGCCGCTGATGCTGTTGGCGCCCCATCAGCTTATAGCATTAGGACCCTTGCGTATATGCTCTTTCATGCATAATGAAATGGCTTGCCCGGGGTGTGTTGTCAGGCCGAAGCAGCGGCGGAAGGCACCACATATCTTCGCATCCTTGGATGACGTGTATCACTTACAAATCGTACACGTAACCCAAACAAATTCATATATTGCCGGATGATTATATGAGATATAGTGAGCATTTATACGACTATACATCTCATGATACTCATGATTTTCCTTGCCAGCGGGCATTTACGCTCAACCGGGGGTATTAATAGCCTGCCGAATGCAGTTATGCGCCGTCGCAAAAATGTTTGCTTGAATTAAGGCAGCGGCCACCGCACTTTGTAGCACGGGGTCGTATCTGTGCCGGGGGCGCTCAGAGGCCTCTGGGCGCAGCTGCTGGGTAAAACATGGACCTACCGCGCCACGCGCTGTCCGTGGCATCTGAGGCCTCTGTTGAACACTAAGGCCGCTCGCCTGGGCTGGCTGGTACCAGGTCATGTTGGATTATTTTACGTACGTGTCCATAGGAGCTGTGTGTGTGTGTGTGTGTGTGTGTGTGTGTGTGTGTCCGTGTGAGCGCGTTACATGGAAAAAATAAACTTGTTTGTCTAGGGAGTGTACTTTCAGATGGGTGTATGTCTAGTGAAATGGAGTCTTGATATTTAGAGGAATGGTTTTTCATGAGTTTTTATTGGGTTATTTTGGTGTGATTATGTTTTATCTAGTGTAGTGATTGCTTGGGGTAGAGGATGGGGGCTGTGAGTGGTGAGGTGGGGTTAGGCTGGTGGGATGCGGTGTTCGGGGGGAGGGGAAGGGCTTGTGAGAGTCATTTGGCCTCAGTGTGTGAGGCTGGGATGAGCTTTTTCTCTCTGTCTGAAGGATGGTGGGTGGTTCTGAATGACGCGGATGGGAGGAGGGTGGTGGTGAGGGAGGGTGCAGTTGGGGGAGGCGATGCTCTTGCCTCGAATTGGTTGCCAGTCATGGTTCAGGTGGGGATGTATTGGTAGTATTTGGTTACGTTGTGCAGGTGTTGAATATTCAGAGCTGCACACAAGCCATGATTGTTCTGAGTGCTCTTTTTTTTTCAGAGTAGTTTGTGGTTTTCTTTTGTTTTCATTGTGAGAAGGTGGATGGAGAGTCAGGTGAGGCGTGGTTTAGAGTGGAGCGGATGTAATGTCTGTCAAGGATCATTGTGCTGAATGATTATTTCGGTTCTGCAGAGCATAGAAATAGACTTGATTTTATGTGTATTAAAGTTTTCTGTAGAGTGAGAGGAAAGCATCATCGAGAAACGAATCCTGAAACTTCAAAGACGAAAAAAAAACCGATGTTTTTGTAAAGTCAAATAAAGTTTCAAAGTAACTAATCAAACGAGCAACTTAAAAGACGCATCCTGGCCGAGAGGTTAGATATATAAGGAGGACCAGGAAGAACACCTTAGCTAACGATGAACATCGAGCCATCGGGGATCTCTCTCTCTCTCTCTCTCTCTCTCTCTCTCTCTCTCTCTCTCTCTCTCTCTCTCTCTCTCTCTCTCTCTCTCTCTCACTTCGTGAAGACACATGATAATCAGGAGAAACAGGGAGGCGACAATACACCAATATTAAACAGTGAAAGAGCGTGAAATGTTTCCTGGGAATGGCACTGTATGACGAACTAAAAACAGAAGCCGTGGTGGGTGAGGAGGTCACTGGGACAGTGGCGGGAGGGGGGGGGGCAGTTACAGTGTGGGGAGGACACGTCGACAGTGGCAGGAGGAGGAGATACAGTGGGGAGGGCTCGGCTGCAGTGACAACAGTTCACAGAAAACCTAACTGCGACATAATTGATGCCCGTGATATATATATATATATATATATATATATATATATATATATATATATATATATATATATATATATATATATATATATATATACTTATCTGATCTTTAATCTTCGTAGTTCTGTGTACAAACGACAAATGCAATATTCGATTATCTCAGAAGACCAGGTAATGAAATACAGAGGACCACAAACACCACACTTGTTGTTTCCACGAATTGGTCCTCCGTTATTGTTCTTCCGTTATTGTTCTTCCGTTATTGTTCTTCCGTTATTGTTCTTCCGTTATTGTTCTTCCGTTATTGTTCCCCCGTTATCATCACGTGATGCGAAATGATAACAAGTAACAAACCTCTCTCTCTCTCTCTCTCTCTCTCTCTCTCTCTCTCTCTCTCTCTCTCTCTCTCTCTCTCTCTCTCTCTCTCTCCATTACGATATTCATTGCTCTTGGAAGTACGGCAGTGGTTGCGTGGGGGGGAGATAACGCACTCATCGCATTTGTAGAGTGTGTGGCATAAAAACCCTACCTGAAGGAGGCCGTCGCGCGCCTTTGGTTCCCACTCTCTTTAAGCAAGGAGGTTGATGGATACCCCGTTGCCCAAGTTGCTGCCGGAGGTGCAATATCCCCGGCAAGCAAAAGAAGGGCCATTTGTAGCCTTGGTATACACAAGAGGCTTCGACACCCCCTCCCAGCACTGCCGACAGACTCAGGCTGAGTGAGTGTAAGGTATAATACGTTGCGCCGGGCCTTCCCCGTGCGAGGGAGAGGGGTTGGGTGTGTGTGTGTGTGTGAGGAGGGCGAAACCCACTCTAGATAGTGATAGCGGTGTGGCCTCTTATTGTCGTCGTCCTCGCTAACATACGCGCGCTATCAACAGCCGCTTGCGCTGCTACACACAGCGGGCCCGCGCTCCCTCCCACTCCCTCCCTCACGAACAGGCGCGGTGATCGAAATGTTTCTCGGTATCAGAAAATGGAGGAGAGAGAGAGAGAGAGAGAGAGAGAGAGAGAGAGAGAGAGAGAGAGAGAGAGAGAGAGAGAGAGAGAGAGAGAGAATGGCATGTGTCGTAACGTAAACAGACTATGTAGTTTTGTTGGCTGTTGCAGACGACACCGCCCTCATCTCCTGAAAGGTTCGGTAGATTTGGTTTGGTTGGTATTGTATGGAAGGGAATGGTTCAGTACGTTTCATTTCGTCCACTCACTGTATGGGTATTGAGTCCCTCCCTCCCCCCCTCTCCTCTGCCCTCACACACACACACACACACACACACACACACACACACACACACACACGAGACACTTTGAGTACAATATGTTCAGCTGAAGTTTCTTCTTTTTTCGTTTCAGCAAAGTAAGCGAAGTCGTTTGTCACTTCAGCAGCTTCATTAGTCCTTGATTTCTAACGTGTCACCAACCACGTCCACAGATGGAGAAGAGAACTCTTTTAAGCTTTTGACAACAAAAGATTTTTTCTTCTCTTTTTTTTTTTTGAAGGCTTATGAGAATCTCCTGCTTTGACTGTCGGTCAGGGAAACAAATTGCCTGGGGGTTAAGTGGGGGAGAGTTAAGGGGGCGACTGGTTCAATTGCTTCTCTCAGAGACCTGACGAACCAGCGGACAGACGGACTGACAGACACTATCGAGTCTCAGCCGTCATGCCTGTAACGTGTGACAGTAACTGGGGCGCTCCACTCACTCACCTGAGTAACTGTGGTGCCCCCTCACTCACCTGAGTAACTGTGGTGCTCCCTCACTCACCTGAGTAACTGTGGTGCTCCCTCACTCACCTGAGTAACTGTGGTGCTCCCTCACTCACCTGAGTAACTGTGGTGCTCTCTCACTCACCTGAGTAACTGTGGTGCTCCCTCACTCACCTGAGTAACTGTGGTGCTCTCTCACTCACCTGAGTAACTGTGGTGCTCCCTCACTCACCTGAGTAACTGTGGTGCTCCCTCACTCACCTGAGTAACTGTGGTGCTCTCTCACTCACCTGAGTAACTGTGGTGCTCCCTCACTCACCTGAGTAACTGTGGTGCTCCCTCACTCACCTGAGTAACTGTGGTGCTCTCTCACTCACCTGAGTAACTGTGGTGCTCCCTCACTCACCTGAGTAACTGTGGTGCTCCCTCACTCACCTGAGTAACTGTGGTGCTCTCTCACTCACCTGAGTAACTGTGGTGCTCTCTCACTCACCTGAGTAACTGTGGTGCTCCCTCACTCACCTGAGTAACTGTGGTGCTCCCTCACTCACCTGAGTAACTGTGGTGCTCCCCTTCACTCACCTGAGTAACTGTGGTGCTCCCTCAATCACCTGAGTAACTGTGGTGCTCCCCTTCACTCACCTGAGTAACTGTGGTGCTCCCTCACTCACCTGAGTAACTGTGGTGCTCTCTCACTCACCTGAGTAACTGTGGTGCTCTCTCACTCACCTGAGTAACTGTGGTGCTCCCTCACTCACCTGAGTAACTGTGGTGCTCTCTCACTCACCTGAGTAACTGTGGTGCTCCCTCACTCACCTGAGTAACTGTGGTGCTCCCTCACTCACCTGAGTAACTGTGGTGCTCCCCTTCACTCACCTGAGTAACTGTGGTGCTCCCTCACTCACCTGAGTAACTGTGGTGCTCCCCTTCACTCACCTGAGTAACTGTGGTGCTCCCTCACTCACCCATCACCAACATAGTTAAGGAAGGGTACACCAGCAGTAGGGGGATGTCATGCGCAGGATAATAGACAGGAGACATCACCAACCCTTCCCTGAGCATTATAGATACAATGATACAATGTTCATACAGATGTAACTGCTAGGAATACGAGGACATCGTATATCTATCATGTATATGAAGTGATGTTTGTTTACAGTTACCTCGGGACTTCTTTCTATTCAAGGGTCCTGGTGTCGACCTAGGATTTCTTTCCAGAGGCTCTTGCAGCCGTAGACTTGCGCTGCTTACAGTTGTAGGGGAATGTGGACTCCTTTTGAGTGAGAAATGATTTTGACACTGGTCAGGATTCTTGCCTTCAGATTGCCCATTTTCCATTTCTCATCTCAAGATATGGAGGCTCCGAAGCACAGGGGGTATTCCACATGTTTTCATATAGATATAGATTGCGTATATATCACATGTTTCCATCATGACTGAATCTCCCCCACCCAAAAAAAAAAAAAAATAATGGTCGGGTCCATTAATGTTTCCGTCGAAGCTGCGTGTTGAAAGACAAGCTTTTAGAGCAACACGCTGGCTGGCTGCTCCCCCTTGGTGGGGGGAGGGGGGAGGAAGGGGAAGGGATTAATGACGTGTTTAGGACCGTAAAATTCAATATGTCACTCCTCCATAAAGATATGATATAGCCCAGCGCTCTATGAGCACCCGTCATCAAACGTATTCCACAATATTGTCTTTCTTTTTTTCCCCTCCCTCCCTCTCTCCTCTCCATCACGTAGACCTACCTCCTCCGTTTTCTTTCCGTTTTTCCTCATCCCACAGCCTCTCTGGGACGACGAACGAATGCCGTCTGTTTTCCCTTCAAGTTTGAGCGTTGGGTCACTCCCTCGCTCCGGGCTTGTTATTATTCATGAGTTCGTTAAGTCGCTTCTACGTGACTTGTTTCCTCCACTCTCGATATTTTCATTTCAGTCCCCCCCCCCAAAAAAAAAGAAAAAGAAAAAAAAAGATGTCAGTAAATACAGAGGCTGCGTTTTCACCAAACCCCAGTGATTGGCGTGTGTGTGTGTGTGTGTGTGTGTGTGTGTGTGTGTGTGTATGTGTGTGTGTGAATATTACATCACTGCAATTTAACAGGTAGACCCATTCGCTCTGCTGATTCACCACTGAGTTGCACGTCATGTAGCGGGAGAGGCAGTCGGGCGACGGTCGACACACACACACAAAAAAACGAACGAAAAAAAAGAAGTTATTATCAGGTGAAAATGTTTGGGCTGTTTGGGGATGGAATGGGGAGGGAGGAAGGGATGGAGGGAATGGACTCATCCTCCCCCTCCAGCCGTCTGCTTGTATCCAGCTGGGATTTTATTTCCCCTTTATGTTACCAGGTCAACGTATAAACTCTCCCCTTGTATCCCCTCGATGTTCTGTTGTTCATTGGTAGCTGCTGTAGGGGCTTCATATTTCCATATACAGGCTTTTTTGGGTTTTTGGGTTACATGTAAGATGGATTGTATTTTTTTTTTTTCCTTTTTTTTGGTCCCGTATAAGAGAGACTGCGGATCAACATACGGGCCAGAGGTCTCGGACGGTGTGTGTGTGTGTGGGTCCAGGAGTTGAGGAAGGAGAGAGAGAGAGAGAGAGAGAGAGAGAGAGAGAGAGAGAGAGAGAGAGAGAGAGAGAGAGAATCTCTCCCATCAAAGCCTCTTTACCACACATTTCTCTCTCTCTCTCTCTCTCTCTCTCTCTCTCTCTCTCTCTCTCTCTCTCTCTCTCTCTCTCTCTCTCTCTCTCTCTCTCTCTGACATCTGTCATCCTCCAACACCTATTTCTCACAGTACAGCCAGCCGACCCTCGTAACGTAACGCGGTGTAGTTTGTTATGTGACATCCCTTCCTCGTTATCTTCACCCTCCACCAAGTGGTCTACTACCCTTAACCCCCTTAAACCCAGACCATACGAGGCTCCGAGGGGGTTTTTGGCTCGTTTGTCTTTGTAGAAAACTACGATAGTTCGGGCTCGTTAAGGGTGACTCTTATTTCGTCATTTACCCATCCTTATTCACCAAAATGTTACACTGTCTAGCTCTCATACTTGACCATATTGAATATATTCATCCCAGCAATATTCTTACTATCTAGTATTCCCCATTCCCCGTTTTCCCCATTCCTCTATCACCCAGTCGTCATCAACCATCCATTATCTATCCAGCTCTGTTTAAACGCCCTTCCGTCGCCATCTGTCATTCTTTCTTCGCTATCTACCACCCATCCCTCACTGTACAGTTCGCATACCGTCTTGCCTCGGTTCATCATTGGCTATCGTCATGTGTTGATGGTGTCATGAGTCTGTCATGTGTTGATGGTGTCATGAGTCTGTCATGTGTTGATGGTGTCATGAGTCTGCCATGTGTTGATGGTGTCATGAGACTGTCATGTGTTGATGGTGTCATGAGACTGTCATGTGTTGATGGTGTCATGAGACTGTCATGTGTTGATGGTGTCATGAGTCTGTCATGTGTTGATGGTGTCACTAGACTGTCATGTGTTGATGGTGTCATGAGACTGTCATGTGTTGATGGTGTCATGAGTCTGTCATGTGTTGATGGTGTCATGAGACTGTCATGTGTTGATGGTGTCATGAGTCTGTCATGTGTTGATGGTGTCACTAGACTGTCATGTGTTGATGGTGTCATGAGACTGTCATGTGTTGATGGTGTCATGAGTCTGCCATGTGTTGATGGTGTCATGAGACTGTCATGTGTTGATGGTGTCATGAGTCTGTCATGTGTTGATGGTGTCACTAGACTGTCATGTGTTGCATGGCGTCATATATTGATAGTCTTCTGAGTGTCATTGTTTATTTTTGTTTTTTTTTTGTCATTTTACTGTAGATTTGCAGAAAAAAAATACAAATACGATAGAAGACAATGCAGCCATGGACGAACAATAGATGAAGATAACAAGCCTAGCCCCAGACAATGGTTGTATCGGAAGTAGCCGTAGCCAGGACAATAGCCACGGCGAATGAAATAAGTCCCAGCGAGAATAATAGCCGAACAGAAAACGGTGCGTGTAGTGAGGACTGTAACTCACACAGAGGGGTAACAGACCCTAAGTAACGTGGAGGGTAACAGACCCTGACTGACATGGAGGGAAACAGACCATAACTGACACAGAGGGATAACAGACCACAACTGACACAGAGGGATAACAGACCATAACTGACACAGAGGGGTAACAGACCCTAACTGACACAGAGGGGTAACAGACCATAACTGACACAGAGGGATAACAGACCATAACTGACACAGAGGGGTAACAGACCATAATTGACACAGAGGGGTAACAGACCATTACTGACACAGAGGGATAACAGACCATAACTGACACGGAGGGGTAACAGACCATTACTGACACGGAGGGGTAACAGACCCTAACTGACACAGAGGGATAACAGACCATAACTGACTGACACGGAGGGATAACAGACCATAACTGACACAGAGGGGTAACAGACCATAATTGACACAGAGGGGTAACAGACCATTACTGACACAGAGGGATAACAGACCATAACTGACACGGAGGGGTAACAGACCATTACTGACACGGAGGGGTAACAGACCCTAACTGACACAGAGGGATAACAGACCATAACTGACTGACACGGAGGGATAACAGACCATAACTGACACAGAGGGATAACAGACCATAACTGACACAGAGGGATAACAGACCATAACTGACACAGAAGGGTAACAGACCCTAACTGACACAGAGGGATAACAGACCCTAACTGACACAGAGGGATAACAGACCATAACTGACACAGAGGGATAACAGACCATAACTGACACAGAGGATATTAAGGGGATAGAGACTGTTTAGAGACAAGAGACGAGCGGAGGGAGACAATGATCCGAGGGTAACGGACGAATGAAGACGACCAGTTAAGACGAAGACACGAATGGTCCACAGACGATGACGCCATGCAGAAGAAGACCGCAAGGTCTTCCGCTGACGGTGTCTACCTCATGTTGATGGCAAAGGACAGACAACGTGTGAGGTTTTTCCTTATGGGACATTGACATAGAGGTCACATTGGCTGGCGGCACTGTCTTGCCCGCCCCTCGCCTTCAGGAGGAAGTTTGGAACACGTGAGGTGATGTGGGGGTGTGGTGAGCGCCACGCTCTCCTAGGTTGTTGTGTTCCTGGGTCTTGGAGACGCCTGGAGACCACGCCACTGGAGGCCTCTACGTTGGAGACCACCAGAAACCGTATTCCACCACCTTGGAGACCAGAGGACTAGAAACCATCCCCATTAGAAATTGCCACACTAGAAACCTTCATGTTAAGAGACCATCATACTGGGGACGATGACCCTCGAGGTCACCACACTAAAGACCAACTCACTAGAGACCATCACGCCAGGGGAAATGACGCTTGAGATTATCCCAGTAGAGACCATCCCACTAGAGACCATGAAAGAGACTGTCCATCTCACTAGAGACTATGATAGAGACCATCCATCTCAATAGAGACCATGATAGATACCATCCATCTCACTAAAGACCACGATAGAGACCAACCATCTCACTAGAGACCATGATAGAGACTATCCATCTCACTATAGACCATGATAGAGACCATCCATCTCTTTAGAGACCATGATAGAGACCGTCCATCTCACTAGAGACCATCCATCTCACTAGAGACCATGATAAAGAACATCCATCTCACTAGAGACCTTGATAGAGACCATCCATCTCACTAGAGACCACGATAGAGACCATCCATCTCATTAGAGACCACATAGAGACCATTCATCTCACTAGAGACCACGATAGAGACCATCCATCTTACTAGAGACCATGATAGAGACCATCCATCTCTCTAGAGACCACGATAGAGACCTTCCATCTCACTAGAGACCATGACACTTTAGAGACCTCCAGGTTACGGAGTCGGGTCATCAACCATCACCACTCGTCCGTGAAATTGGCTTCAGCACCACAGCACCACGAACCCTACAGCTGACACGTGTGTGTGTGTGTGTGTGTGTGTGTGTGTGTGTGTGTGTGTGTGTGTGTGTGTGTGTGTGTGTGTGTGTATCTGTCTGTCTGTCTGTCTATCTATCTGTCTATCTGTCTGTGTGTCTGTCTGTCTCGGGGGCACAGTGTGACAGTGAAGGGTTATCGGTGTCAAACGTCTGTCATAAAGAAAAGGAGTAGGAGGACACGTTGAACATGGCCAGTTACCAGGTTGTGACTAGGTTGTGGTGGACGGTGTGAGGCAAGTGTTCTGGTGGGGGAGGGGGAGGGGAGATCGACCAGAGACGAGCGACCAGGGACGAGCGACTGGGGATGAGCGACCAGGGACGAGCGACGGGGGACCAGCGACCAGGTGATGAGCATAGAGAGATAATGTCCGTCTCAAAGTCTCTCTCCGTCTTAATGGCCTCTGTCTGGGACTCTCTAATGAGCTTTGTGCTGTGTGTGTGTGTGTGTGTGTGTGTGTGTGTGTGTGTGTGTGTGGAGGAAGGGGGAGGGAGTTAAAGTGGAGTCATGGTGAGGAGGGGATGAGGTCGGGGAGTCAGCATTGGACCCCTTGAGCATGACGATCGGACGGTCGTAACGACGATGAACGATCCTTGAATACGACGGTGCGACGCTGGTATTATATGATGATGTCCAAACCCTTAAGGGGTTAAGGGTTAAAGGGCCAAAGGCCATGATATCGACGGGCTGTAACCTTAACGTTCAAGGGCCGTACCGCCTTGCTCAAGGGTCGCGTCTTCGTACTTGAGAGAGTGTGTGTGTGTGTGTGTGTGAGAGAGAGAGAGAGAGAGAGAGAGAGAGAGAGAGAGAGAGAGAGAGAGAGAGAGAGAGAGAGAGAGAGAGAGAGAGAACCATTACATGCCAGAAGCCGTAGCAAGGCTGGCAGTACATCACAAATGCATAGCACCCTCAAGGGTGTGAGGGAAGGGGACGGCCTGGAACACCAGCTGGACACGAGGGCGATCGTGTTGGTGGCCCCTCGCTACTCCCTCCTTGGCAACACTCGCTTAGCATCAACGTGACTCCGCGCTCGGCGTAGAGGAAGGTGTGGTGATAGGTTTGTCTGGTGCGAGGAAAGGGAGGTGGAAGGAGAAGAAGAGAGGAAAGGGAGGTGGAAGAAGAAGAAGAGAGGAAAGGGAGGTGGAAGAAGAAGAAAAAAGAAGAGGAGAGGAAAGGGAGGTGGGAGAAGAAGAAGAAGAAGAAGAAGAAGAAGAAGAAGAAGAAGAAGGAGAGCGGGAAAAAAGAGAAAGTTAGTTTTATTGCCTAAACTTCGCCTTCCAGGCCGGAGGAGCAATTAAAGAAAATGAATTAACTGCACCCTGCCTAGCAGGAGTGTTGTAAAGAACCACTTCTGTGCATGGGATGGGCACCAAACCAAGTGAAGAAAACGGTCAGATTATTGTTAATGAAAATGGATTCATCCTTCATCAGTAAAAGATCACATTATATATATATATATATATATATATATATATATATATATATATATATATATATATATATATATATATATATATATATATATATATATTATTCTTATCATTATTATTATACTTTGACGCTGTCTCCTGCGTTATCGAGGTAACGCAAGGAAACAGACGAATGAATGGGCCAACCCACCCACATGTACACATGTATATACATAAACGCCAACACACGCATATATATATATATATATATATATATATATATATATATATATATATAACCCCGAGGGAAAACGAAGCACGGTAAATCCCAAGTGCACTTTCGTGTGATTAATACGTCGTCAGGGGAAATAAAAGAATGCTCATTCTCGCACCTCTCCTAATGATGTAGTAATCACACGAAAGTGCACTCGGGACTTATCGTCTTTCATTTTTCCTCATGGGCGTCAGCAAACAGTAGATCCCGCTCACCACTGTGACCCACTGCGATATATATATATATATATATATATATATATATATATATATATATATATATATATATATATATATATATATATAGATAGATAGATAGATAGATAGATAGATAGATAGATAGATAGATATAGATATATATAGTTATTTTTTCATTGAGAGTTTAGGATATGTATCATTTGAACAAGGCCTATCTTAATATCTCTCTCCCAAGCTAGTGACAAACACTCGACCAATTTCTGCAAACATTTCTCTCAACCAAATGAGGAAAGTTTAATTTAATGGTGTTTTACCAAGTTCTGCGGCGGTTCGTAAAACTCTACTTAGATTGTGTCGGACACAAGGATACAAGGTCGTTACATACAAAGCCTCCAACTACAGAGATTAAAACTTCGTGTGGTGTTGTATAACTTCCCCCAGGGCCTGGTCCACTGTATCCTGTTCCATCTGTGGTTCTGCATAACCCCCCAGGGTCTGTTCCATTGCATCCTCTTCCATTTGTGGTTCTGTATAAACTCTCTCACCCCTCTTTCTATTCTGCTGTATATATCGAACCCTATGTATATATATGTTTGTGATGTCTTTTTTTCCTTGAGACAGTCACCCCTGGATGTGGGACGAATTGGGAGTGAGGAAAGGGGCAGTTGTATGAGCTAGGAGGGTGGAGTGGGGGCTGGTATGTGGTAGGAGTGACGAGGGTGCAATGTCTGACCACAGGGGAGATGAGGGTGGAGTGACCCGATCTGCTAAAGATTATAGGGAGAGGTGGAATACCTCGGGAAATAGATATATAGATAGATAGATAATCTAAGTCTTGATTGCGAGCTTCCTTCATCGTATATGATAACCCGTCCGCCATCTCGGATCCTCACAATGCGTCCTGGTGGGTGTTATGACCAGTCTCGCGGACCACCTCACATTGACGGGGTTTGGGAGAATTTTTCCAACTTTTAATTAGTGTAAACTTTCCTCCTCCTCCTCCTCCTCCTCCTCCTCCCGCTCGCTGCTCAGTCTCGATGATTCCGCAAATGTTTGCTTGTGGGCAGCCTGTTTACTGGCCAGAGTTGGTGACGACCACCAGAGCTGGTCGAGATGAACTCGGTGGCTTTTATTTTATATGCTTATGATTGACTTATTTTTGAGTAGGATTGTGAAGTTGCATTTCTTGTTAAATTCATTGTATTTTGCTTTATTTCTGAAGTGCGGTTGAGTAGAGCCGTAACAGCTATGAAAAAGGTCATTGTTTGAAGTTCTGAATACACGGTGGCCAAGACTCGGAAGCTAGAGAGACCCGGCAAGCTCGCTCAGAGAAGGCTCAAGCCTTACTCGGGTGATCATCAAGAGGCCTTCTGGGGATACATCCCTGGAGTCACCTGTCCACTGTGCACCTCTGGTCAGCGATCTAAGGCAGGAGGACGGATAAGACTTCCTGGTGTCGCTATCCTTCATCCCAGACCCCAACCAGCCAGTGCAAAAAAAACTAAACACACAATCTTCAGCTTTGAAGAAAGTATCGTTCACAAGGAACTTATCACCACTCAACAGCCACTGTGCATCAGCATCACTTGTAAACATACAGGAACCACTGTTGGCATTCTTCCCTTCTGTATCCGAACACTCGAGCCACCAAAGGAAGGTGTGGAAGAAGTTTGGGAAATGGCTGAACCTTTCTCCTGTTTCACGCAAAGGGAACGAAGAATTTATGGCTTCGTACAATTGACACAGCTGGAACTTTGCTCTTGGTTATGAATGATGCCAGAGACAGGTGGTAAGGTGTCTTCCACACGTGAAGTCCCTGACGACACAACCATGTTCACATGAAGCCCCAGACGACATGTGTTTGGGCACAATATCAGGATATGCCACCAGCCTTAAGAGCACCAGATGAAGCTGTCATACCTGACGCAGACACGAGACCCCGAAGGCACCAGGAGATACAGGACATTCCTTCCACCAGCCGGTGAGCCTGGTTCACCTGTGAGGTTGGTCAACCCTCACCACCCCTCCATGCCTCGGCCTGCTCCTGTCTACTGGGGTTATGACACCAGCCTGGAGTCTCCCTCCACGCTGGAGCAGGCGTAAGGTCGTGAGTGAGAAGTCACTTCGGACGAAGTTGTGTCTGATAATGATAATAATAGTGATAATGATAATAATAATGATATTGATAATAATAATAATAATAATGATAATAATAATAATAATAATAATAATAATAATAATAATGATAATAATAATATCCATTTTTAATCTGGCAACTGAAAAGTCGTCTTGACCAACATCCGTCATTGTCGTGTCCTCTCCCTTGTTTTCGTGTGATGATAATCCCCAGACGGTCCAGGCCTCAAGTTTTCCCTCTAAAACACCCGCCCCAAACTTTACCCCGTGCCGGAGCGGCCGCAAACAAGTAAACACGTGGAAAGAAACACAAACTTTGCCGCTCTTTTGGGAGGCTTCGTCGAGAGCAGCGCCCGCGGCCCACTGTAGCCAGAACCTCCTGTGCTCGCTACCTTGCAGGCAGGCCGGAGCCTGGTCTGCCGGCAGTGTTGGCATGTGTCTAGGGAGGAGGGAAACGTGGATGTCTGGGTACGTCAGAGTACGTCAGAGAGTGACAATGTTTTTATATTACTACTTACGTGCACGTATTTCTGAATGCTTGATTTACTGAATACTTGAAGACTTCATAAGCGCTACGATTAGCTTACACAGTACTGTAGGCTACCTACCTTAATTTTCTCTTAACTTAGTTAAGAATTTACTAATCGTGGATAAGCAAAGGTGTTATAGCTAACCCCAAGCTATCTTAACACTCGAAATTCTACAGTCGATTTCAGTAGATATTTCAGCAGCTGTGTACTTGTCCCTCCTTCCTTAGAAATCTAAACTCATTGCGATGCCACGGACCACACGGCTGCCGCACGGACCACCACCACGGACCACATCTGGAAAGATGATAAACATTTTTTTTTTTCCACCAGGAAAAGTTATCATATGTCGCGGGCAGTGAAGAGGAGGAGGAGGAGGCTGGCTGCTGCTGATGACCCTGCCGCCCACGTCTGCGGGAAACTGATAACGAGAGGAACTTGATGATTGCTTTTATTTCTAGTTTATTATATCTATCATTTATTCTTTCAATGTTTTTCTTTTGATTTTTTTTTTATTAAGGAGACTAAAACGTGGACATTTATTCTCGGTCACTCATCCTTGATCAAACATAAAGCGTAGTCTATATATATATATAGTCAGTGGCTTACGTCCTTGGTGAGGAACGAGACGGTTTGGTGGATACAGACAAAGCAGGAGAGAAAGACTGTTTGATGAAGCAGACGAAAAAGGGAATGGTCATATAGACTGAACAGATAATCGGAGGAAACAGACGTGGGAAAGGAACAGAGAATGGAGGAGATGGAAAGATAGAGAGACAGTTAATTAAAACAGAAAAGATTGTGATTATTTTCCTGTCATATGACCGCCATTAACATACGTATTGCCTGACTTTCCTCAGACATCTCCTCGCTAGTTCACCTTGTAGACACCTCGCATTTTCATGACATAGAAAAAAAGGCTTCAACAAATCATATACGAATAAATCCCAGCTGTATTCAAACTGCATTTTCACGGAAGATTTCTTTTTAAACCCCTTCCCCGAGCAGAAGCCAACATTCCACTGAATTGGAAAGGTTCATTAAAATGTCAAAAAAATATCTTAAAAAAGGGAAATACCAAAGAAATCCCTCGAGTGTTGGTTTGGGGATGATAGGGTATCCTCAAAGACCTCTGGCATATTACGGTGTTGATGCTGCCGAAGATCACACTCGGAGTTGGTGGCGGGTCCACGCCCTTGTAGGGTAGGAAGGTGTGGCGTTGGTGGGGAGGTCCACGCCCGCGTAGGATAGGAAGGCGTGGCAGACGCGTTGCTTCATCTGGTGTTTCCTTCCCCGATAACTTGTTGGTTAACACTGTCTACTAACCAGACGCCTCACCCTTATGCCTCAGGGATGTATGGTTCTTTTCCAGGCTTAGGGAGCGCTTCCTTCCCTCGACAGTATCGGACTGCTGTTTGGATTAGCTGCTCTCTCTCTCTCTCTCTCTCTCTCTCTCTCTCTCTCTCTCTCTCTCTCTCTCTCTCTCTCTCTCTCTCTCTCTCTCTCTCTCTCCTAAGCACGACGGTTATGATCCTTGACTACGACACCAACGACCTTTGAGTACGACGGTGCGACCCCCTCAGGGTATAATGGCATAACCTCTCACCTCACTTGTTGAGATGCAGGTCGAAGGTCAAGCTATCAGGAAGGGACGTTAATGAGCACAGGATCCATGACGATGCACTGAGAGGTACGTTGATGACCTCTCTCTATACGATGATCTCGTCTTGTGTGATGACCGCGTGCCAGAGGAGGAGGGTGATGATGATGATGACTGCCGCCACAGGTAGGTTGGCTCCTCCTAGTTACCCACCTCCCAGCTACGGTGTCACATACGAGTGACGCGGCCTCGGGACGTCCTCTGTGCCCTCTGTGTCGCTGATGTCCCCCGAGTGGGGAGTTTACCCCGCGCTCAGTGGTCTCCGTCGGGTCGTCCTCCTCTCCCCCGTTCAGCTGGATGGGGGGAGTAATCTCCGGTGGGCCAATTGTCCAGCTCCATTTTCCAGTGGGGCCAACTATCCACGTCCACTGTATATAGTGTTGGCTTGGGCCACTGTCAACCCGGTTTAGTGTTGTCCTGGCTCAGCGTCAGCCCAGTCTAATGTTGGTTTGGGACGGTGTCGTTTTGGGTCTGTATCAGCCAGCCCACTGTCAGCTTAGCCCACTCTCGGCCTAGCCCTGGGTAAGCCCGGTGCGGTGTCAGCCAGACCCACTGGCTTTGTACTTGTTGTCAGCCCGACGTAGCTTTAGCCCGACTTATCACTATTATCCCGACCCTGCGTCAGGCAAGCCCAGTGTCAGCTGTGTGTAGTGCCGGCAGGCTGAGTGTCTGCTGTTTCCAGTGTCAGCCCACCCCAGCGTCGGTCCTTCCCCTCCTACAGGTTACCTTAACGTTCGCTAGGACCTGCCATGACCTAGACGTGATGCATGAGTCTCCTGCTAATTGTCATCCCCTCACAGCGCCAGCACAGCCCGGCGTAATCCTGACGTAAGCCATAGTCAGTTCCAGCGTCAGCCCGCCCCTTGCATCGCCGAGAGCCATCATGATCTTTGTTAAGTGTTCAGCCACACCAAGCGTCAGCCCACCTCAGCCTAAAAGCCTGATCCATTTTGTTATCATCAGCTCGGCTCACACCGTCAGCCCAGTCAGTCAAACGTCTTAGCATTTTCGTCCTGCCCAATGTCAGCCCTAGCCTGGCAGCAGCCCAATTCGTCCAATATAGTCATTCATCTCAGGCAAGAATCATTTTTACTCACCGTCAGCCCAGCACAAGCCTCATCTTAGCCCAAAGTCAGCGTAAATCAGTTTTAAACCCAGGTCGGCGTCAGCCCAGCAGGGCGTCAGACAGACCAGCTTAAGTCTGGCTTGCCTTAAGCTCAAAACACTTTTCTTTCTCGGTCAAGGGCGTTATGATCTCGAATAATGTTGTGTCAGCCGCTTAACTCTTTATGATCCCGTCTAGTGTGTGTGTGTGTGTGTGTGTGTGTGTGTGTGTGTGTGTGTGTGTGTGTGTGTGTAAGGCCATGTATGCGCTGAATATACTTTTCAGAATATATATTTCTCGCTGTACATATGGGTACAATTGTATGTGGAATCGTAACTACACAAGTGTACCTGTACGCATCGTGGATATAATGATACTGATAATGATAATTATAATAATATTAGTAATAATAATAATAATAATAATAATAATAATAATAATAATAATTATAATAATAATAATAATTATAATGATGATAATAATAATGATATTGATAATAATAATAATAATGATAATAATAATAATAATAATAATAATAATAATAATAATAATAATAATTATAATAATGCTGATAATGAACGTTTTTTTTCAGGCATGTGTATATCTGTTTGGATGTTCACGTATGTATGCATTTGTGCTTATGTGTGTGTAGGTTTGGATATACTTTCATTTCGGCTCCCCAGGAATGGGTATATACGTGTGTGTCTTCGTAGCAGTACAAGGCTATACACACATAAGATTCAACAACGTCTCCCTAGAAACAATAACTTTTAAAATCCTTGTAAGAGAAGGACGCTCCAGAAGCGTTCCAACGTTTCATTCCGTATGTATATGACTTCCAGTCCTAACTGCAGTACTACAATACATGGAGTACTTCACAGATAGCACCTCATCCCCAGGCATACAAATTGTCGCCATTTATCTGGATTCAATACGCCGTTTCCTGCTGCAAAGCCGGCTGGGCCATTTACACTGTTTTCCAAAAATAACTTTTCCGACTCAGCTCTGCCGTCTCTCCCAGACTGATGGTATATTTTTAGCTGCGAGGAAACTGCGTCATTGTTATGGGGTGTGTAGGACGTCTTTATTCAACCATGCGGGTCCACATTTACCGAGCAAACACACTGTAAGAGATTTTTGATAAGGAATTACATTTAAGTGATAAAAGTGTAGGTAGTTAAGATAGAGAGGAACCGTGTGCGAAGCTGAAGGACATGACAGTTGACCTCTGGTGAGGCAGCGAGGGCCGGCCTTCCCTCCTCCCTCCATCACAGTAAACATCAACTCTACGCAGACGACGACAGCGATAGATATTCGAGCCGTTCGTCTGCTCTTTCGCGTCACCAGCGTTCTCAGTACTAGGCTGTGTGTGGTGATGGAGTCGAGATGGGTTTGCAAATGGCACAGCCGATTCGTTATATCACTTGGAACTCCGTTGCTGTAACACTCAGCTTATTACATCTTTTCGTCGTCCTGTCTTCTGTCACTTGCCTACGTCTTTAAATGGATTGCTTTCAGTATTCTCATAGTGTGCCACTACTGTGTTTCTCCCTCCTCCAACTTTAGACCATCTCACTTTTCACTATTCACTTCCATGACTTTATTCTTAAAGAAGAAAAGAAGGAAAAATAAAAAAAAACTTTGCTGACCACCTCAGCGCACCATTGTCCGGAGCGGTTGCTATCCTCCTCATACCCGGTGGAGCTCGGCGTCTCCCTCCGCCTCCCGGACAGTAATTCCCGGACTGATCAAGGCTCGTAATTCAGCACCAGTACCGGCAGGATTTATTTCGGCAATGGTGTTGTCTGCTTGGTATTCCCGGAGGAGCGTCCCTCGCCTCCTGCACCACGCCACGGCTCCCGCCACTCCTCCCCCTCCGCCGCCACCCTCACCACTTGTGCTCCGACACGTTCTCTCCTTTGTTTAACCTGAATATTCGGCCGGAATTTTTGCATTTGTTTCAACAACCTGAATTGACTCCATCGTTGCCATGCCACTTCCACGTATAAGTAGCATCTAAAAAAAAAAAAAAAAGCAAAAGATTAAGTTAACCAAAGATGAGAAACCTAACTTAGCTTTAGTAGCGCGAACTAGGCTATCGCAGTTCTTAGACTGTTTGCTGTAAGATATATATATATATATCCTGGTATTGAATCTTTTTTTACTGATGGAACGTGAAGATGAAGGGAAGTACAACACATACAACAGAGATACGAGCCAATATAATAATCTTCAAGTGTCGTTTTTGAGAGTTTTTGACAGTTTTAACACCAGCAGGAAATTAAGAGTAGTTCTGCGCGCTGTGTTGTACGTAAGTCTGACATCATTCTGCCTCGTAAGATAAAATGTCTAAAGTATTACACGATGAAATATGTAAATGAATGTGTAACAAGATAAGAAGATTCGTGTGTTTCAGGACTCTTGCCCCATATGGCTTCAGACTGCAACTTCAGGGGAGATTTATGAAGGCGGGCGCATAACTCCGGGACGCATGAAGACGAACGAGTCAAATACCTTATTTTATATATGCTACTGGTCGACCTCTGGGGAAAAATAATTTCCGCGTGTAGTCCGGTGAAATATGTGTGTGAAATAACAGTATTTCAAAGGCTTCGAAATACATGACGATGGATGCACAACAACAACAATAATAGACTTACCGACCGTTCTGATAAATGAACTAGGTATGAGGACAGACGATCCCCACCCGCATCCATTCTTCAGTAGGACGATCGTAAGTTCATTCCCGTTGAATGTTATTGCAGAACAGAATTTATAACCGTTCACCCTCTAGCATTCAAAATGAAGCCTTGTGTATATGTATTAGAAAAAAAAAAAGAATATTACATGAGTACATTACACCCTTGGGAAATATCAGATGATCGAGCCGAGAAATAAGGAAATGACAGGAAATAAGTAGCAGTGAAAGAAAGAAGGTAGGAAGGAAGGAACAGGGGAAAGAATTCTCTCCCTGCGCACAGGGAAGACATCAAAGATCACGTCCCTTGTTACGTATTCACACACCCCAGGTCTCCTTTCTCACCTCTCACGATCCCATAACTTTGCTAGCTACCTTCACCCGCATGGATATTTATTATCCTTTTGAATTGCATTATATATATATATATATATATATATATATATATATATATATATATATATATATATATATATATATATATATATATACCAAAAGTGTTTTTTTATATGAAATGGTTTGATATTCACATCCGTGCATCATGAAATGCACCAGAGTGATACATCACTTTTAATCTGTCAGTTTGTATCTATTTTTCCTGCGTTATTCTGTGATCGTCGGCCAACCCCTCTGATGTATATTTGAACACTCCAGTTCCTGTACATTGGTCTCCATAATCTCTTTCTATTTTTTTCCCCCTTGCCAAAGGCAAACGTTTTACGGGTGAATGAAAGTGTGGGTACGATATTAGTTTGAATGACATTTATGAACAGGTAAAGGTCACTGAACCTAGGACCTGGACCTTAATTTGTAACATAGAAAATAGTGTTGGCTGGTTATTTGGGCTGTATACTAATCGGGTGCCTAGGGGTCATCAAAACGATCAACAAAGGTTCCGAAGCCCCATAGACCAAGCTAAGATCACCGCCGTGTCAGTGAAGGCCGTGCTCCAGTATATCCTCGGACTCCTTTGGGTTACCCCGAGCTGAGTTGCAAGCTCACGCGGCTGGCTAGGCTCGTTGCAGCTGTGGTGCTTTACCCCAGCCGGAGTTGGTATCCAGGAAGGATGAACAGCTGGGTGAGGCCTGCGCCATTCCGCCCCTCGCCCGAGGATCGAACTTGGGCTTGTGGATCAGTAGGCAACGACAGTAACCGCAACACCACAGAAGACCAGCAGGATCAAGTCGTTAGTAATTGAAAAAAAAAAAAAAAGAAATATAACACCGTCTATAAGTGTTCGATGTATTTCTCAAGAACAGCAAAGTCCCATTTCACGTATTTTTCAAGAACGAAACAATTAAAAAAAGTAGTGCACCGTGTTCCATCTTTTGTGAGCGCTTGTAAATGAACTACAGCAAATAACTATGGTAATATACGCTGGGCTCTTCATCTATGTCCACCATGAGGAAATTAGCAGTTTGATATTATATTCTCCTTTTGTTACGTAAATTCGTTTGAAAGTTGATAACGATTCGCTCTTACAAATTCTGGGAATGAATTCTTATTGAAACTGGAGCCCTTACTATTCAAGGAAATGTGATTAAACTCTGAATTACCATATAATTCTATTCTATGGTGAATTATCTGCTCGATTAACCTGCGCCCGGGGAAGAGGGATATTACCTTTCGCTATTTTTCCTGGAAACTTTGGAAGTCGGAATAGATAGACGAGCTGATCAGGATGGAAGATGGAGAGTGTTGGGGGAGAGCGTCCTATAAACTATTTTTTTTTTCTCTTTTTTTTTTTTGCGTCAGGTTACGTGACCCTTCCGGCGTCTCCCTTCATTTGGTACGTTGATTTTGTCTGTTTGTTTGTGTGTTTGTTTGTTTTGGGGGGTTTATAGAACCTCACATCCCTGGTGGGGTTGTAGAACCCCCTCATCATTGGTGGGGTTATAGAACTTTTCTCTCCTGATGGGGTTACGTACAGTCCCCCATGCTTGATGAGGTGATAAAACCCCTCATTCTTAAGAGCGGTAACTCATCACCTCAACCCCCTCCCCTCTGTCTCAGTGCGAACCAGGAGGTGTATATTACTGCCGGTATTATATTCTGTAGCCTGTTGTAACTTATGAAATTGGCTGTCATACTGAAGTGTCGTGTCTGTATTCCCTCCGAAATTCATGCCTCCGTTGATTTTTATGTTCCTGTGTTTTTATGATCATATAGTTTAGGAGTAATGCTGTTTATGTATGTATTATGGTGAAATCATAAAGAGAATACGGGTGTAATTTTAACGAGTAGATATTTTCTGAAGCCACGGTTTTTGAAATGACGTTGATAGATTAGGAAGGTAGAGCCAGGAACAGGCGAAGAAAGGCCACATTCGCTCACATCCAGTCTCTCTCTAGCCGTCATGTGTAATGCACCGAAGCCACATCCACATCCAAACCCCGCAGACCTTTCCATGGTGTACCTCGGCCGTTTCGTATGCCCATTTTCAGTCCATTGACAACACGTTGCCCCCTGTATACCACACCGTTCCAGTTCATTCTCTCCTGTGTACGCTTCTCGCTCTCCTGCCTGTTCACCCCCCCCCCCTCTCTCTCTCTCTCTCTCTCTCTCTCTCTCTCTCTCTCTCTTGTGTGTGTGTGTGTGTGTGTGTGCGTGTGTGTATGTGCATTTAAAAGATAAACAAATAAAGCCTAGATCAGCTTACGTGTACGACCACTGTACTAACGAGCGGACAATCGCCATTTCATTATTCGTGGGTTTGTATCGCCATCATTTTTCCTGTAAAATGATACAGTAGAAAAAAAAAAAAAACCTCGCTATATTAATACTGGCGAATATTTCCAGAATTTTTCTCTGTCATAAATGTATTGACTGTGGCGCGCTCTGTCGCGAGCGGAATTCCAGAGGGGATAGGGGTGGAGTGGGGGAGAGGAGGCGCGTGATTTCAAAGGCTGATATTATATGCAGAAGTTAACGACGCACATATAATCATTTTGCATTGTTTGTGGGATATATATATATATATATATATATATATATATATATATATATATATATATATATATATATATATATATATATATATATATATATAGACAGATAGATAGATAGATAGATAGATATTTCTATGAGTCCACGAGGAAATAAAACACAAGTTCCCAAGTGCACTTTCGTGTAATAATCATATCATCATGGGAGATACAAGAAAGAAATATAAGTCAGTTGATATACAACGGAGAGACGTACCTAGGACGCCATTTGGTAAACATATATGTGTGAGTGTGTGTGTGTGTGTGTGTGTGTGTGTTTATGTCTGTTTGTCTGTCTGTCTGTCATTCTGTCTGTCTATTTGTGTGTATTCTGTTTTCGTTGTGACTCATTAATTTGTATATACTTTGTTCATTTCTGTTGGTTTGTCTGTTCATTTCTGTTGGTTTGTCCAGACATCCCATATTTTCCCCCTCGTACTTTAAGATACCCGCCCACACTGGGTTACCTTCAGCCGTGAGTAAGGCCAACACTGGAGCAGATGGTGGCGCTTGTCTGTGTGAACCACTGGCTAATTCCACCACTGAGAAAAAGAGAGGAAAAAATATATATATAGCGAGCCTTTCACTCCACCGACTCCTCATTATTTGTGGGTATTTGTAGATATCTTTAGAAGCTTTTAGATAAAAAAAATGGAAAACTTAGAACTGTGGGAGAGTAAAGTTAGGTTTGATCTGTGGAAGAGATAGGTTAGGTTAGATCTGTGGAAGAGTTAGTATACCAATGGTCTTGTCCGGCTAAATTTCTTGTCATTAGTTTGGCTCGTTTGTAGACGTGCGACGCGTTCTCGCCACCTTCGCGTCTCGTCTCGTCTCGTTTTCTGGGAACACAGATCCCTCAGCCTCGGCATCATCCACGGGAGAACACTTGCTGTCTCAGCAACTCTCAGCTCAACACACTCCTCCAGGTAGCTCCCCGTTCACTCGACTTTTTTCTAAAGTTTTCTTCGTGTCCTCATTCTTCGCTCTGGGTTCTCCTCCTCCTCCACCCCCCATCCCCCCTCCCACAATCTCTCTCTCTCTCTCTCTCTCTCTCTCTCTCTCTCTCTCTCTCTCTCTCTCTCTCTCTCTCTCTCCTTCCACTTCTCTCACGCTCGCCGCCCCACCCCCCTCCTCCTCCCACACCAGCAGCACACTCCCTCATTACCTCTTGTTCGCCACCCTAACCACCACGTTAAGCTCCTTACACCAACCAACACGTCTTTTGTGAGTTCGGACACACACACTTCGTGTGTTACAGCCTCCTGCGGTTTCCCTCCTCTCACTCGATTCACGTTTCTATGCCTTCCTAAGAGACACAGTGACGGACGGTGTGTTTGTGAGAGGCTCCATATACGACAGGATGTGGAGACTATATATAATGCGTGCATAGTGCCATTGTACAAAGGCAAAGGGGATAAGAGTGAGTGCTCAAATTACAGAGGTATAAGTTTGTTGAGTATTCCTGGTAAATTATATGGGAGGGTATTGATTGAGAGGGTGAAGGCATGTACAGAGCATCAGATTGGGGAAGAGCAGTGTGGTTTCAGAAGTGGTAGAGGATGTGTGGATCAGGTGTTTGCTTTGAAGAATGTATGTGAGAAATACTTAGAAAAGCAAATGGATTTGTATGTAGCATTTATGGATCTGGAGAAGGCATATGATAGAGTTGATAGAGATGCTCTGTGGAAGGTATTAAGAATATATGGTGTGGGAGGCAAGTTGTTAGAAGCAGTGAAAAGTTTTTATCGAGGATGTAAGGCATGTGTACGTGTAGGAAGAGAGGAAAGTGATTGGTTCTCAGTGAATGTAGGTTTGCGGCAGGGTTGTGTGATGTCTCCATGGTTGTTTAATTTGTTTATGGATGGGGTTGTTAGGGAGGTAAATGCAAGAGTCCTGGAAAGAGGGGCAAGTATGAAGTCTGTTGGGGATGAGAGAGCTTGGGAAGTGAGTCAGTTGTTGTTCGCTGATGATACAGCGCTGGTGGCTGATTCATGTGAGAAACTGCAGAAGCTGGTGACTGAGTTTGGTAAAGTGTGTGGAAGAAGAAAGTTAAGAGTAAATGTGAATAAGAGCAAGGTTATTAGGTACAGTAGGGTTGAGGGTCAAGTCAATTGGGAGGTGAGTTTGAATGGAGAAAAACTGGAGGAAGTGAAGTGTTTTAGATATCTGGGAGTGGATCTGTCAGCGGATGGAACCATGGAAGCGGAAGTGGATCATAGGGTGGGGGAGGGGGCGAAAATTTTGGGAGCCTTGAAAAATGTGTGGAAGTCGAGAACATTATCTCGGAAAGCAAAAATGGGTATGTTTGAAGGAATAGTGGTTCCAACAATGTTGTATGGTTGCGAGGCGTGGGCTATGGATAGAGTTGTGCGCAGGAGGATGGATGTGCTGGAAATGAGATGTTTGAGGACAATGTGTGGTGTGAGGTGGTTTGATCGAGTAAGTAACGTAAGGGTAAGAGAGATGTGTGGAAATAAAAAGAGCGTGGTTGAGAGAGCAGAAGAGGGTGTTTTGAAATGGTTTGGGCACATGGAGAGAATGAGTGAGGAAAGATTGACCAAGAGGATATATGTGTCGGAGGTGGAGGGAACGAGGAGAAGAGGGAGGCCAAATTGGAGGTGGAAAGATGGAGTGAAAAAGATTTTGTGTGATCGGGGCCTGAACATGCAGGAGGGTGAAAGGAGGGCAAGAAATAGAGTGAATTGGAGCGATGTGGTATACAGGGGTTGACGTGCTGTCAGTGGATTGAATCAAGGCATGTGAAGCGTCTGGGGTAAACCATGGAAAGCTGTGTAGGTATGTATATTTGCGTGTGTGGACGTGTGTATGTACGTGTGTATGGGGGTTGGGCCATTTCTTTCGTCTGTTTCCTTGCGCTACCTCGCAAACGCGGGAGACAGCGACAAAGTATAAAAAAAAAAAAAAAAAAAAAAAAAAATATATATATATATATATATATATATATATATATATATATATATATATATATATATTATCCCTGGGGATAGGGGAGAAAGAATACTTCCCACGTATTCCCTGCGTGTCGTAGAAGGCGACTAAAAGGGGAGGGAGCGGGGGGCTGGAAATCCTCCCCTCTCACTTTTTTTTTTTAATTTTCCAAAAGAGGGAACAGAGAAGGGGCCCAGGTGAGGATATTCCCTCAAGGGCCCAGTCCTCTGTTCTCAACGCTACCTCGCTAATGCGGGAAATGGCGAATAGTATGAAAGAAGAAAAAAAGATATATATATATATATATATATATATATATATATATATATATATATATATATATATATATATATATATATATATATATATATATATATATATGAAAAGATCACAGCTCAGCGTGTGATAAAGTATATTCCTTTTTGTCCACGGGGAAATGAAACACGATAGATTTCCAAGTGCACTTTCGTGTAATGATCACATCATCAGGGGAGTTACAAGAACGATATATGATATTTCTTTCTTGTATCTCCCCTGATGATGTGATCATCACACGAAAGATGCGATGGTTTGTTCCTTGGGTATGGTGGCTAGGCCTTTTGACCTTGACCCTTTCATTTGTCAGGTCGAAGGTCAAGTCATCACACCCTTGACCTGTGCAGGCATACCCGAGAGCTGTCCCATAATACTTATAAGGATGAGCCAGAATGATACGCGTTACCTACAGGTATGGATGTATGTGACCCCTCATAGTTGTGTACAGTGACAGTGTCGTTTGTAATCAGTGCAATTGAATATGTAAGTGTAGGTTACCTCTCACGAATTTTAATATCCTTAGCTATACACATATGACTTATCAAGACAGAAATGATGAATATTGATGACGATTTTGTCGATATGATGTGACTGTTGTTGGCTTTGCTGTAACTGATCAACGCGTATGTGTTCCCAGTGTGTGTGTGTGTGTGTGTGTGTGTGTGTGTGTGTGTTTATCTTGTCGTCTAATATCCCGTTCCTCAGACAATGTCTCAAGTTCTCACGTCTTTTCATCTGGGAGGAGCGTGGTGCTGGCTTCCTCGTCCTCCTGCCACCCTCTATATTAACCTTGTTCGGAAGATAAATTTGGCCCGCTGTCGTCTCTCTCACGACGACCCTTTTGCAGACTTCTCTTGGCTCCGTCATTCTTCGTTCGTATTTTTATATCTCCCCTGCACTAGATTAACGAACTCCAAGTCTTGATAGTAGGGTCTTACCTCCCGTCTTCGTTAAGCTGTGAGAACGGAGGGACATCGTGAGTGTCACACGGTAAAACGTTTTCCGTTTGTAAGACTCATGACAGAATGCTTCCTGGGTCAGCCTTCATTCATCCTTTGAGCGAACTCTTTTTTTTTTCCATCTTTGTCACGTTACTTACATCCCTCGTAATTAATTTCCCTTCAACGTCATCCATCCATCACAGTAATTGCTGACGATTCCACGCCTACCAACTTTTCCCCCCCTATAGCATCGCTTGGTTCTGTACTCACAAATGATTCTCTTTATCACTTTACACAAAATGATCATAAGTGACATCAGTGTTTAATTACCCTTCTACATCCAGGGGTCGGTCCAGGTCGCTGTGGGATAAGGTTGGGAACATCCCAGTGGAAGGATGGGATGCAGGAGTGATGAAGAAAAAGGAAGGACTTGGATAGCGGTTCATATGCTCTGGAGGTGGGGTCAGGAAGATAGACGAAAAGGATAGAAGAGTGTTAGATCCTCTGGTTCATGCGAGTCGCCGGGTAGCCAATCACTCGTCTATGATTCTGTGGTCGAAATTATCTGTCCTGATAATTGGCTGTGCTTTTACGTCCTCGTCCTGCTGTCTTGACCGTCATCATGACTACACTTACTGGCTCAAGTCATTCTTATGTTTTCGGTTTCATCATTTCTCTTTACTCAGCATCTCTGCTTCGGAATCACATTCTTCAAGTTTATTTATGTGCATGGAGGCTCTCTCTATTCTTGTGGTGCCTGGTCATATATGCAGTGACTTCTGGCTTCGTGTTTACAGAGTAGTACAGAGTTTGGTGTTGATATCATCCCATGCTATATTTACAGTGGTATCTGGTCTGGCATGTTACACCGATATCTAGTGCGATATGAACGATTGTACAGATTTCCAGTGACGCGTAAAACAGCATATCTACATTTTTTTTTTATTTTCCTGTCTGGAGGAATAACATGGAAATTCCACACGATTCAATATCACTCAAAAAAGATGGTTTAGTCTTGCGATACCAGTATGTAAGTCGACCAGGCTTATTACGTTGACTTTATTGTCTGTCGTACTAAGGTCTTCAGAGATGAATGTATTTGCCTCACTCCCTGAGCTTGTATAATGTGACAGTACGGTGTAAAGTGACACGTCTGTGTTAAGCAAATCGTGCAGTATTAAGTGACGTCCATTTAAGTCAACTACAATACATTGTTATGTTAAATACTTCAACAATGTAGTGTTAAGTGACGTCTATGTTAAGTAAACTACAATACATTGTTATGTTAAGCACTTCGACAATATAGTGTTAAGTGACGGCCATGTTAAGTAATTCGACAATACAGTGTTAAGTGACGTCTATGTTAAGTAATTGGACAATAGTGCGTTCATTTCCACGCTCTGCAGCGTCCAATATGACTCCAAATGACACTCGCTCTCACATAATGCTTTTTCAATATGCAAACGACTTGAGACTGAACACAAGTTGTTGGAGAAACAGTTGGCATGAGGACCTGCAGAGAGAGAGAGAGAGAGAGAGAGAGAGAGAGAGAGAGAGAGAGAGAGAGAGAGAGAGAGAGAGAGAGAGGCTTAGCACAGACTTTTCCAGTAGTGTGTATACTAACCATGTGGTCTGCTCCTCCCTCAGATCTGTGACACCAGCATCCCCAGCAGGAGGAGGATGACAGCCGCCGGAGGCGTGCATTCGTGGAGGGGCGTCTCCCCGTCCCGCATGCTGCTGCACCTTCTGGGTCTCCTCCTGCACCTCAGGTAAGGTCCCCCTTCAAGGATCACGTGCAGCCGTCAGTCGTACTCCAGAGCGTTGTCAGCCGCGTCGGCTAGACTCGTCCGTCAGTCCTGGCCAATCAGATGTAATCTCTGGCCCATCGGCTGACACCTTTGTCCAATCGGCAGCCACCACCCTCGACCATCATCCCTCCTATAACCAATCAGGACCAGTGCCTGTGATTAACTATGTCATCCCATGGCAGAGGCTGTCGTGGATGGCCACCTCGGCCCTCGCGTTCGATTCGGTGTCGCGGCTTCGTCTTCGTCCCAAGGTGTTCCTCCTTCGCCGTGGCCCCATGACGGTGTTTGATAAGGAGACTGATCGTTTACCCCTTGTTTGACGTAGCGGTTCCTCCCTCCCCCTTCCTTTTGACTGACAGTAGCCTGCCCCTTTTGACTGAAAGTTTTAGCCCCCCACCCCCCTAGTTGGTCCCCCTTTTTCGACTGACAGTTTTTGTCTTGGACTGATTCAGCCTCCCTCGCCCTCGTTTTTGACTGACAGTTTCCTCCTTCCTAGACTGACAGATTCCTTTTTAAAAGCCCACAATTTTCACCGGAGTCACAGTCTTTCTTAAAGTGGCCCAAGTTCATGCTGTGTGTGTGTGTGTGTGTGTGTGTGTGTGAGTGTGTGTGTGTGTGACCTCCTTTGCCCAGTGGGTGATTAGGGGTGGGAGAGAGTATACGAGGAGGCTCTGCTCCTCGTACTCTCCCAGGATCACACGCACCCGCTCCCTCGGTCTCACCAGCCCGCTGCGCCCCGTACCTCCTGCATGTACCGTTGCCAGGCGAGGCCTTCATTGGGTTTAGGCGCTGACACAGTGACATACCTCCCTGCTCAGTTTGTGTTACTCTCACTGCCATGTGACATTCTCTCTCTCTCTCTCTCTCTCTCTCTCTCTCTCTCTCTCTCTCTCTCTCTCTCTCTCTCTCTCGTTGGTCTGGCTGCTCAACACGATACTCTCACTGGTCTGCCTCTATCGTCACACTCACTCGTCGCTCCCGCTGGTGTAGTTGTCGTCGCAGTCGCCCGGTACGGCCAGTAGTCTGTCTACTTCCACAGCAGTTAACGTTTCCTCACTCTCAGTCAGTTGGTCTGTCCACTCCCCTGCTTCACTAACACTCCCTTCTAATGTTCTAGGTACTGTCCTGGACTGGGCACTTCCTCTCCTACAAACCCGTGGCACTTTCCTCTTGGTGTGGCTACTGTTACGGACACTGGGCACCTCCTCTCCCACTATCCCCTTGGCACTTTCCTTTTGAAATGGAGTGGCTACTTTTACCCTCACTTGGTATACATTCACTCTTTCTGGTTTTGGCTGCCAATGGCAGTCATTTGGCAACTCTCACACGGCTCCGGCTACTTGGGTAGTCATTTGGCGCTTGTCGTTGGCCCAGGTCATCTGACAAGTGTCCCCCAACATCCTCTCCCTGGGGTTTACAAGGACGGGCGACGGTTCCTGGTGAAAATTCAATATAAAGACGAGAAGGATAACAAAGAAACGACTCAGAACGTTCCACGTCTCCTTTCCCTCGCCCTGGAGGATCTGAAGTTTTTATTAGTCTTTTTTTTATATTGCCATCACCAGCTTTTGTTTTTTTGTTTTTATTGCGGTACAAAGGCAAGAGAATCGCTTCCTCGCATTGGTTTTAAAAGGCTTGTGATGGACATCTCGTCGAGGATTGTTACGGTGCCTCATCCTCTTAATCACTGGTTGATCGCCCTTCCCAAATGCTGGTCGAATTCCACGCAGAGGTCGATGTGATGAGAAAGCCACTCGGTATATTTAGGGTTCAAGCCTGCACCACTCTCTCTCCCCTTCTGTTACTGCGAGACGTGAAGTGAAACCTTTTCATTTGCGTAGATTTGGCGTCAGTTTACATCAGACAAGAGGCTGGTTTGTTTGATTCTGAGTCCTCTGTTGTATCAGCAGACGAAATAGCCAATGAGGGAGTATAGAAATACTTTATTTCACTTCTGTTTAACTACCGTATTAATCTGTTGATGATCTGTTTGCTTGTTTTGTCTGCTACGTCGTCAAGGGAGAGGGAATAGAGATCTTTACCTTCTGGCTCCCTCACTGTCATTTGTTGGAGATGGTCTGTCTGTTGTGGACAGGTGTGTCTGTCTGTCTGTCTGACTCTCCTGTGCCCTCCAACGCTGGAGATTGGTTTGCCATTCAGTCTCCAACATTCAAGCTTACCAACATTGTCAGTCTCCAACAATAGGTAAGGATGCGAACTTCTGGCTCCATCACTCTCCGGCGATGGAGGAAGGGTCCACCGGTCTGTCTCCAACAATGGAGAGGAATACTACCTTTTGACTCCATTATTTGCCAGTACTGGGGAAAGGGTCCGTCCGTCCGTCTCCAACAATGAGGAAAAGCTACGAAGTTCCGCCTCCATCACTCTCTCCAGCACTGAGGGCGAGGGGTCCGCCCGTCTGTCTCCAACACACTTGGAAGATTGCTGGATCACAGGATGAAAGATCCTTTGAAGAAGTGAAGGATTAGAGGCTTTTGGTCACCGATGTGTTTGAGTCTCTCTCTCTCTCTCTCTCTCTCTCTCTCTCTCTCTCTCTCTCTCTCTCTCTCTCTCTCTCTCTCTCTCTCTCTCTCTCTCTCTCTGCACTACTTTGTAGTTTCATTTCCTACGCCTCGTAATTTCACTCTTTCTTCCTCCTTTTCCTCCTCCTCCTCCTCCTCCACGCTTTCCTCCTGTCCGCCCCCCCTCCGTCAGCTGTGTGTGGCGCTGACGGGCGATGGACGGCCATCTGTCAGGTGGCGACGTCGTCCACAGCAAGACGACAACAGGTGGCGAGAGCCTCCTGCGCGGCAGGTGGTGGTGACAGCCTCCACAGCCATCGGACAGATGGTGACGGCGACCATAGCTGGTCCTTTTCCCGTAGGTGGTGCCGACGGCGCCCATAGCCGGTGACAGGTGGTTCCCCAGCCTCGTGGTGGTGGTGGTGGTTGGCAAGAAGTGGGAGGGTAGGGGAGGTGGGGGGTGGAGGGATGATCATTACCTGAGGTGGACGAGAGAGAGAGAGAGAGCCAGTCAGCCGCGTGATGGAGGAAGACCCCGTGTCCCCCACCTGGCTGGGATTCTGACGTCACAGGCCAGCGGAAGCACGACGCGCCGTGACTGGCCAGTGAAGAGAACCATCCTCGGAGTTGCTTTATCAACGCAGCAAGCAATGTCTATGATGTGGAAATACTGAAGTGCGCCACACGTAACGTGATACTGAAGTGCGTCACACGTAACGTGATACTGAAGTGCGTCACACGTAACATGATACCTGAAGAGCGTGTCTGAACTGGACGAACTGGCATGTGTTAGACGGGTATGGGAGGTCGCTAATATCCAGGCAGCGCCCCAAGCTCTGATACAATGAACATTAGCCTCGAATATACATGACGCAAGGCGCGGGGGGGTTAGGATGGGACCCGGGTGGGAGGCGTTCTTTCTCATGGCCGGGAGAGGACGATGTCTCGTCAGGGACAGATGGAGAGGACGAGTCAGTGACGTGGTGTTGCACAGAGGGGAGATCGTCGGGCAGCATGGGTAGGTCCGGAGGGAGT
>NC_092279.1:15413660-15428660 GCF_036320965.1 Panulirus ornatus
ATGATTATCACAAGTTTTATGGGAAGTCTTACCAGTGTATCTAACGTCACAGGCTTTATGGAAAGCCATATCTGTCTATCTAATGTCAGAGTCTGTATGGAAAGCCATATCTGTCTATCTAATGTCAGAGTCTGTATGGAAAGCCATATCTGTCTATCTAATGTCAGAGTCTGTATGGAAAGCCATATCTGTCTATCTTAGGTCAGAAGCTTTGTGGAAAGTCTTATCAATCTATCTAATTACCTTAGAATTACCTTTTGTTATAGACATCACAAAAAGCCTTTCACACGACTGTTTTTATCCTGTGGACTGTCAGACCCTGAGCCCCGGTCGTGTTGGATACGGTCGAAGTGCCATTTGAAGCCATTTAACTGGCAATAAACTCTCTGTTTTGGCTAATTCACAATCCGTAACTCAATTATCCGTGGTTATTATCTATCAGGACCCGCGTCAGTGACCCCTTTGATGTCATGGATGACTCCTCTGATGTCGATAATGACCGCTTTGATGTCATGGATGACACTCCTTTGATGTCATGGATGACACACCTTTGATGTCATGGATGACACTCCTTTGATGTCATGGATGACACACCTTTGATGTCTTGGATGACACTCCTTTGATGTCATGGATGACACACCTTTGATGTCATGGATGACACACCTTTGATGTCATGGATGACACACCTTTGATGTCTTGGATGACGCTCCTTTGATGTCATGGATGACTCACCTTTGACGTCATGGATGACACCCCCTTTGACGTCATAGGCGGCAGATTTCATGACAGTCCTGGCCTATGCCAAAGATGTCCTCAGCCAGTGTGAGCACACGGTATGTAAACTGTTTCCTAGCTATTTGGCTCGGTCAGGCCACCCCACACCCTGGTTACTGGCTCAGTCAGGCCACCCCACTCCCTGGTTACTGGCTCAGTCAGGCCACCCCACTCCCTGGTTACTGGCTCGGTCAGGCCACCCCACTCTCTGGCTACTGGCTCGGTCAGGCCGCCCCACTCCCTGGCTACTGGCTCGGTCAGGCCACCCCACTCCCTGGCTACTGGCTCGGTCAGGCCACCCCACACCCTGGCTACTGGCTCGGTCAGGCCACCCCACACCCTGGCTACTGGCTCGGTCAGGCCACCCCACTCCCTGGCTACTGGCTCGGTCAAGCCACCCCACTCCCTGGTTACTGGCTCGGTCAGGCCACCCCACTCCCTGGCTACTGGCTCGGTCAGGCCACCCCACTTTCTGGCTACTGGCTCGGTCAGGCCACCCCACTCCCTGGCTACTGGCTCGGTCAAGCCACCCGACTCCCTGGCTACTGGCTCGGTCAGGCGACCCCACTCCCCGACTACTGGCTCGGTCAAGCCACCCCACTCCCTGGCTACTGGCTCAGTCAGGCCACCCCACCACTCCCTGGCGACTGGCTCGGTCAGGCCACCCCACCACTCCCTGGCTACTGGCTCGGTCAGGCCACCCCACCACTCCCTGGCTACTGGCTCGGTCAGGCCACCCCACCACTCCCTGGCTACTGGCTCGGTCAGGCCACCCCACCACTCCCTGGCGACTGGCTCAGTCAGGCCACCCCACCACTCCCTAGCCACTGGCCTCCAACACGGTGTGATACGCGAAACAATTTCCATATTTATATAAAGGAACAAAATATGAAGGGTTTCAAATGGAATTCTACAGAGGCATAAAACATTTGAAATAGAGATTCACTCAATCTCTGGTGTGGATTTTCACTCAATCTCTGGTGTGGATTTTCACGGGTCCCTGAGGAAGGTGGTGGATAGTTTTACTGATATATTTTTTGTGGGGGCCCCGTCCACTCAGCCTACCCAAAACTCTCCCACCTCTCTCTCTCTCTCTCTCTCTCTCTCTCTCTCTCTCTCTCTCTCTCTCTCTCTCCATTTTTTCCTTGTAACTCAAGTGCAGCTGAAGGATGCGTGCTTTTTTTCTTTTTTTTTGCTTCTGTCTGTGACCTTGGCACTGCCATAGTACCTTCTGACCCCGCCACTCTCACTGTCACTGTGACCTTGCTCCTCTCTCACTATCCTCGTGACCTGGTCACTCTCACCATACCCGTGACCTGGCCACTCCTTAAGCGGGTCATGTGTCACCTCGCCAAACATACAAGAGTATATGTTATGTGTAGCGAGGTCTAGCCTGCCACTCGTCTATTGTGTAGTGAGACTCCCAGGTGTGGCACACTACCAAGTGGGGCACACTACCAGGTGTGGCACCCTACCAGGTGTGGCACACTACCAAGTGTGGCACACTACCAGGTGTGGCATAACCACACCACTAGGGAAGGTTCATCACCAGTGGAAACCCTGGGCCAGGAGGTGTCACCTTCTCATAGGATTACGTATTCTTTGTCTCCAACTTTCCACCCCAAAAAAACATCGAGTTCTATTCCATCTGGTACGGAGAGTTCCATTCCATCTGGTACGAAGAGTTCCATTCCATCTGGTACGAAGAGTTCCGTTCCATCTGGTACGAAGAGTTCCATTCCATCTGGTACGAAGAGTTCCATTCCATCTGGTACGAAGAGTTCCATTCCATCTGGTACGAAGAGTTCCATTCCGTCTGGTACGAAGAGTTCCATTCCATCTGGTACGAAGAAAACCTCTTGATTTTGCTCTCTCTCTCTCCTCACCTTCCCCACCGGAATGGAGTACACAGGGAGCCCCACTCTTGCCTCCTGGGTGGGTTTCGAACCTCCTAGGTTTCCTAACCCAGGGGAACATCAGACACCCGGCCTTGGAAGCCTCCCGTAACGGCCAGCGAGCCATCTGGCGGTGGTTCCATCGTGTATTTCCAGCTCGGGCTGGAAGACTCGCCCTCGGACCATCTCAGACCCGTGGACTTTCCTGTGAATGTCGTCAACGCAGACCAACATTCTTCCGCGAGTTCAAGTATATACTCACGACGTAGCCGAGCCGTCAAAAGGGCGGCGCCCTTAGCGCTGCCAGCAAGAGTGATTCTCGTCTCTAAGGGCAGTGGCTCCAGAGGAACTGAGATGTCTGGTGTTGACTGTGGTGTGCGTTTGTCCGTTTCTCGTCACTTGGGGCTGCGGTAGTGCCACATGGAGGTGTCGTGGGAGGGAGAAATGGCGCACAAAGTGCTCAGCTTGTGACTTGCGTGGGGGAGAGAGCCATGTAGCGAGGAAGGGGAGGCGCTTGGCCTCTTGTTGTAGGAGGGCGAGGTAACAAATAGAGAGGGAGGGACGGGAGGTGCTCAGCCTGTGAGATTAAGGTATTAAGTAGAGGGGGAGGAGAGCGTGGTTTGCTCAGTAAATAGAATTAACGTTCGTCTATCTCCTTACTAGTCTGCCTATCACTTTGTCATCTCTCTCTCTCTCCTCTCTCTCTCTCTCTATCTCAATCTATCTATTTATCTATCGATCTATATACATATATATATTGTTGGCTGTGTGTTTATCTGTTTACTATTCAAATTTGCCTGAGCGGGAGCACAGTATACCAGGAATATCCTGTGTTGGGGGTCGTACGTGTTTGATCATTCACCCAGGCTGGGGCAACACCCGCGGCTCCAGGTGTGTGGATGCTGCTGGTGGTGGCTCCTCCTCATCCACCGCTGGGTGAGGGTTCTCCCTCTGAATGTTGTATGTGTACCCATCCAGCCGTTGTGTGTGTGTGTGTGTGTGTGTGTGTGTGTCTGTGTGTGTCTGTGTGTGTGTGTGTGTGTGTGTGTGTGTGTGTGTGTGTGTGTGTGTGTGTGTGCACGTGTGTTTATTGGCATTTATGTACCAAATACATCGGGGCCCCTCAACCTGTGTATAACCATTTACGCTTTAGTTACTCGAGTGAATAGAATGTTTCCCCCCACACGCCAGAGAACGCAAGGTGGTAAATCAGGTTAGTGTACGAACGTAGAGACCTGTGTTAACTCACAGGGGCCCAGTAGTCGATTTCAGGGGAGTGGTTCATGTTACCTTCCTTGAGAGTTTGCCTCTATGATCCCCACGTTTTGATATGGTTTGTCCCTTCCACCCTGGGATAGATAAAGGCTCTGTGTTCCGTCTTGAATATCCTTCTCTTTGAAGTGGTACTTGATTCGAGGTCTCGTAAGACTAGTGAGGGATAAAAAGTCTTTCCACTGGAGGAGCGTGTCACCAGGGATGGGCCCCCGGTGTTCACCTCACGCCTAAACCAGCGACTGAACCTAAACCAGCAAAGAAGGGATCGACTGTAGTCACGTTGAACAGGATAACACATCCTCCTCTTCATTCCTGAAGTCTTGTTCTGACCTGTGGACCCCCGGAGGGGTGTGTCTATCTGACAGGTCTCATGCACAAGGTATTCGTTTTGTAAGAGATGTATGCCATGTTGGTTGACCTCATTCTGGTGTTTCTAGTTATATTCTTTTGACCTGAGACTTGACCTTCTTCGTCACATCATTGGGCATGGGTTGTCCTCCCTGTCTTGTTGTGTTGTGTCGTGATCTGTTGTGTTGTGGGTTGTGTATTTTAAGAGTTGTATGTTGTGTCGTGTTGTGCTGTTGAGAAGAAAAGATTGGTTTGTATGTGGGTCTTTAGATTTTTATATCGATCAGAATTTCCTGTAAAGCATTCTTAAGAAAGTGATGGTTTGGTTTTCGTGTGTCAATAATTATGCTGTCATGTTTTCATTTCTCATGACCTACGGTTAGCTAGATCTGAGAAGCTGGAGAAAATATTCCTGTTATTTCATGAGATCAGGTATGATCCCCCCGTCGAAAAATTCGATCACGTCCAACGAGAAGAAAAACAGAGTCAATCCTAAGTCATTTCGCAACAAGACAGTTGAACGTTCAGATCTAGCACACGTTAAAGTCAGTCTGTTCTACACACTGGAGGCTCCTTCCTTCCTTCCTTCCTTCCTGTACAGTGAAAAGTTTGGCTTCACTATCTTTATTTAAGATAGTTCCTCGACCTCTCCAGTGTAGTATCAAGATAACGCACGTCTAATGTTTTGTATATATTCTTTTTTCTAAAGAGGTAGCCAACGGGTCACTTTGTCTGCACCTGAAGTCTGTCAATCATAAAATAATTTGGGAAAGTTTATATGAAATTTCCACTGGATAAAATTCCTGCTCCAGTGGGGGGGGGGGGGGGGGTGCGCTTCTGACGATGGCGTTGAATATTTTCACACTGGTGTTGTTGCCAGTGGCGGCGGCCTGGGTTGGATGAGTGGTCGAACCAGTCTCGGCCCCAATTTTCTTCCTAGCCTCTCCCACCACACAACAACCACTCCTCATTCTTCACCCCCTTCTCTCTTCCACCGTACTCCAGCCTGCTGAAGTGAGGGCGTGTCAGTAATTGATAGTTGGATAGATAATCAAGGCGCGTTGCCACATTTGCATTAGGGGGGGGGATAAATTGTCGGCATTTCCAACGGATGTACAGAATATTTAAGCCATGTAGTTACACAGTTCAGAGATAATTTGGTTATTTGACTATGAATATGACATGGATGACAGGTCTGTTTGCTCGGTGTGTTTACAGGGAGAATTTTATGCTCGTGTTACCCCGTCTCTTAACCTTATATATATATATATATATATATATATATATATATATATATATATATATATATATATATATATACACTACTGTGTGGGTAGCATGAGCCTAAATCTATGGGCAGCTCCGATTGTGTTACAAAAAGTGTCGACAGACAGGATGGAATTGGAAGATATATTTACACTTCAGAGATACAGAAAACGGTCGGTGTGTATGTGTCTGATGGAGATGCGCCCGACAGCCTCACCTGGCTACTGGAGGCGTCCGTGTTGACGCCAGTGGTCAGCTGTGGGTCCTGGCGACCACCAGCGACAGGAGGCGACCTGTTCTTCTCCCTCCTTCCCTGGCGCCTGTGACCATGCAGCAACGACCCCCCCCCCCCCCTTCCCCCACCCCCCGCCCCCTCAGGACCTTCTACGCACCAGTCCGTCATTTTCACTTTTATCCCGTTATATTCTGTTGGCATGAAGCTTTCTTTCTCGTTTTTTCTTTTTATTTCATCCTCGGCACAATAAAAAAAAAAAAAGAAAGACATGGACTATGTGTCCAACAACGAAGACTGGATTTGCCTCCTCCACGAGGAAGTGGCAGAGTGGGAAGGGGGTTTATCTTGAGTCCGTCTCTTCGAAGTCCGAAGTGTTGAAGTTACTCGGACCAGCCTTAGATTAAATCCTCAGACGAGGCTGACGCAAAGCCGGGAGGGCGGGACTTTCCCCTCCTCTCTCTCTCTCTCTCTCTCTCTCTCTCTCTCTCTCTCTCTCTCTCTCTCTCTCTCTCTCTCTCTCTCTCTCTCTCTCTCTCTCTCTCTCTCGGCAGATATCCATTGTACGAGATGGGCCAAAGTCATATAACCTAGAGAGGGACTGTGGACCATGATGTAGCTTCAAAGCTTAAAACTCATGACCTCTTGCATCCAGGAACTCGCCAGAGGGACTCTTGTCCTTCCAGTGTCATTTTTTTTTCCTCTCTCTCTCTCTCTCTCTCTGTATCTCTCTCTCTCTCCCTCTGTTCCAGATGCGACCTCACGAAACTCAATATTTAACTTGGAACGCCATCTGCTCACCTCACTCTCTCCTCGACGCAGGCGAACGACCTATCATGTCTGCATGACATCAGGGGGGGGGCGGGGGATTATTGTACGCCCTGGATCGTGTATGACTAGACCCTGTTGTTGTTGTTGTTGTGTGGGAGATAAAGAATAAATTTCACCTCTGTGGGTGATCTAGAGAGACGCTGCTGACGTCAGAGGACCTTCTTCAAAAGTACTTGGTGGGCCTCTCTTGTTATGCATAATTCGATACATATATTACATTTCCAGGGTGTTCTTAGGAACCCTGCTGTTTCTTCTTTTGATATACCTCGTTTGCTTCCAGTATCAGGCAAGCTCTTTTCAGTTTCAGGTCCATGAAAAAAAAGAGAGTAATTGGAGTGCTTTCATGATGTTTCTGATTAGCTTAAAAGGCTTAGTATGGCATTGCTGTCAGAACTTTACTCAGACGGCTTTTTCCTTCTCTCTGTCCTGTCGTGTGTTGCTCTCCTGTCTGAGAGGACGTTAAGACGCAATCTTTCTGACGAAAATAGCACCTATGCAAATTCTATAGTTGTATATCATGCCAATTCTGTAGTTGTGTGACTAACTCAAGATGCATTGATCCTCGCCAAAGACCCTCAAGAGATATGGTGTTCTCCACCGTTCTCTAAGGTCCTGACCATTTCCTGGAGATCAGGTAATGTCGCAAAGGTGTCTTTGTATATCTCAACCTCGGCCTGGCGTGTGGCTGCGTCCTCAGCACATGAGATGTACTCCCTCCGCGTCTCATGGCTCTCCCAGAGATGTGTTATCACTGTGTCTCCAGGACCTGAAGAGGATGCAGTGTTGTCTCTCCAGGACCTGAAGAGGATGTAGTGTTGTGTCTCCAGGATCTCTCTTGAGGGATTCAATGCTCCATCTCCATATCTTCCCCGAAGGATCTATTGCCTTGTCTAGGACACCCCCCATTGACTCCTGAGAGTTAGGATAGATATAGCCTTTCCTTCAGGACACACTGGAATGACTGATGGTCTTTCCAGGACGCGCTGGAACGACTGATGGTCTTTCCAGGACGCGCTGAAACGACTGATGGTCTTTCCAGGACGCGCTGAAACGACTGATGGTCTTTCCAGGATCTTACTAAACGTAGCTTAAGTTTTTGCTTCTCAGCGAGACGTCATCTGACTGCCTAGGTTTGCACGGGCGAGCGAGCGAGCGTCCGATACACAAATATCGTCAGCTGAATTATGCAACGCAGAGGATCCATCAGTCACAAGAAAACCCGTTGTTTGTCCAGCCATCTTCCTCAAATGGCCTCGGAATAGGGTTGTTTGTGCTTGTGTTTGCTCTCTCTCTCTCTCTCTCTCTCTCTCTCTCTCTCTCTCTCTCTCTCTCTCTCTCTCTCTCTCTCTCTCTCTCTCTCTCCGCTGTGTGTGTGTGTGTGTGTGTGTGTGTGTGTGTGTGTGTGTGTGTGTGAGTGAGCCATCGTCACCGGACCTCTTTGGCTCACAACGATCGCTCTGCCCTCTGTTGCATAGCTTCGCGTATCATTCGCTCATCAGCCGTTTGTCTTAAGGCTTTTGCCTCGTGTCATCTGTAGGCCTCTCTACTCTTACCACGCTAACCTGTGAGTTTCTGATGTCTTCCACGCACTCAGGGGAGCCTCGAAGTGACCCAGTGGTCTGTTGCTCTCATGAGTTCCACTGCGTTCTTCCCCTGGTTTCCATGAATTCCACTGCTTTCTTCCCTAGTTTCCATGGATTCCACTGCGTTCCCTCCTATTTTCCATGAATTCCACTGCTTTCTTCCCCTGGTTTCCATGAATTCCACTGCTTTCTTCCCTGGTTTCCATGAATTCCACTGCGTTCTTCCTCTGGTTTCCATGGTTTCCACTGGGTTCCCCCCAAGTTTCCATGAATTCCACTGCGTTCTTCCTCTGGTTTCCATGGTTTCCACTGGGTTCCTCCCAAGTTTCCATGAATTCCACTGCGTTCTTCCTCTGGTTTCCATGGTTTCCACTGGGTTCCTCCCAAGTTTCCATGAATTCCACTGCGTTCTTCCTCTGGTTTCCATGGTTTCCACTGGGTTCCTCCCAAGTTTCCATGAATTCCACTGCTTTCTTCCCTGGTTTCCATGAATTCCACTGCGTTCTTCCTCTGGTTTCCATGGTTTCCACTGGGTTCCCCCGGGTTCCGTTCCCTAATGTACTGAGTGAGTGAGTGAGTGAGTGGTGGGGTGACTGACTGCCACAAGGGCTTCGAGCAGTACTTGGCCTTCGCCTCGATGCTACTCATTCTGCTCCTTGGTGACCCAGGGTTATGACCAGCCCAGGAGGCGTGTGCAGTGGGTCTACATATAGCAGTTATTATTATTGTTATTATTATTATTATCATTATTATTATTATTATTATTATTATTATTATTATTAGTAGTAGTAGTAGTAGTAGTAGTAGTAGTAGTGGTAGTAGTAGTAGTTTCATTATTATCATTATCATTATTATTATCATTATTATTATTATTATTATTATTATTATTATTATTATTATTATTATTATTATTATCATTGTTGTTGTTGTTGTTGTTATTTGCTGACGTTATAGATTGATGACCTGGGAACGAGGGAACCTCCTCCTGGCTGTGCTAGGTCGCCATCCTACACAAGTCGAAAGGCGGCTTCGAAGTCTCTGCCAAGTATTGATCAGTTGTGTGTGACGGTTTGAGAAGAAGTTACGGAGGCCGATGGAAGATTTGTGAGGGAAGGTGGGGGTTGAGGAGGCGGGGTGGGTTGAGTTATACGATAGATTAAAACAGTTTCTGCCACGTCGGGTGGGTCGAGTTGCAAGTCAAACGAGACTGTTGTGTTGGGAGTTTGAGGCGACTTGATTTGACCTCTTTGTACTGAGCGAGGTCCGGTGTGAAGGAATTGGGGTCATTCGCAGTTTCGTCACTGGGGCATTCACAGTGAAGTCTCTGGGGGCACTCACAGTGACGTCTCTAGGACATTCACAGTGACGTCTCTGGGGCATTCACAGTGGCGTCTCTGGGGCATTTACAGTGACGTCTCTGGGGCATTCACAGTGACGTCTCTGGGGGCATTCACAGTGACGTCTCTGGGGCATTCACAGTGACGTCACTGGGGCATTTACAGTGACGTTTATTTTTCCCACTGTCATTCATTTATGTTATATATATATATATATATATATATATATATATATATATATATATATATATATATATATATATATATATATTCTTATTGAGAAACTCGGAGAACAAAGCCACCTTTCATGAAGGCCATTCCCGTGAGACATCATTGTTCGGAAGCTGATTAGCGTCATGCCATCGTCTGTGGTGGGATTATTGCTTCTTCTGAGTCCTGCAGGAGGTAAGGCAGCCCCCCCCCCCCCCCCACACACACACACACACACACACACACACAGAGGAACCTGAGTCACCTGGCAAAATAGCAGGGAAGGTAGTATGGTAACCAGGGGGGACCTTGGTCTTCAGTTATGGGTTGGCTAACCGTGGCTGGCGATGTTGAGGAGGCGATTCTGCAGTAGAGACAGATCCCTCCCCCCTTCCTCCTTCCTCCTTAGGAGGTATACAGGGTGGAGGTGGTGGGTGGTGGGGTTAGAGATGTCTCCGTGAATCTCTCGAGGAGATGAAACGAGACAACAGGCGACAGGGAAGACGACCCTCGACAACGGCCGAGGACTAATGAGTTGGGAGTGAAGAACTTGGAGGAGGCAAGTACGAGGAGGATGGGGACCTGGGAGGAATATAAAAGTGTGCAGTGTGAGGGAGACCTGGGAGGAATACATAACGTGCAGAGCAGGAGAGACCTGGGAGGAATATTTATCTTGCAGTGTGAGGGAGCTGGTCTGTGGAGTAGGATGGGGACCTGGGGAGGAGTGACACTGTGCACTGTGAGGTTTGGGGAGGAACATGGGGACCTGGGGAGGAATACACACTGTTCAATATGGGGGGATGGAAGAGGACCTGGTGATGCTGGTCAGCTTTTCGCTGTCTGTCTGTCGTTCTGACCAGCTGGTCCTGGTGTCCAGTACCGACTTAACGAACGTTAGGTCGTGGCCAGAGTTGGCAGTGGGCAGGGTAGGTCTCTGGTCATCGCTCAGCATGATGCACGAGAGCATTAGTTTCAGCATCATCAGGCTTGGGTGGAATCGGAGTTTTATTGTAGGTCGGTCTTGGCAACACTGTGTAGAGGAGGGGATTCCTCCATAGTGTGAGGGTCGGAGTGGCAGCTCCCTTAGCGTGAGGGAGGGAGGCTGCAGCATCTCCCCTAGCGTGAGGGAGGGAGGCTGCAGCAGCTCCCCCTAGCGTGAGGGAGGGAGGCTGCAGCAGCTCCCCTAGGGTGAGGGAAGGAGGCTGCAGCAGCTCCCCTAGTGTGAGGGAGCGAGGCTGCAGCAGCTCCCCTAGTGTGAGGGAGGGAGGCTGCAGCAGCTCCCCTAGTGTGAGGGAGCGAGGCTGCAGCAGCTCCCCTAGTGTGAGGGAGGGAGGCTGCAGCAGCTCCCCTAGCGTGAGAGAGGGAGGCTGCAGCAGCTCCCCCTAGCGTGAGGGAGGGAGGCTGCAGCAGCTCCCCTAGCGTGAGGGAGGGAGGCTGCAGCAGCTCCCCCTAGCGTGAGGGAGGGAGGCTGCAGCAGCTCCCCCTAGCGTGAGGGAGGGAGGCTGCAGCAGCTCCCCTAGGGTGAGGGAGGGAGGCTGCAGCAGCTCCCCTAGTGTGAGGGAGGGAGGCTGCAGCAGCTCCCCTAGTGTGAGGGAGGGAGGCTGCAGCAGCTCCCCTAGTGTGAGGCAGATGGTCTCTCCAAGACATGGGGGGACAGGAAGGAGGATACCTCATAAATCTGGCTGAGGAAATCGACTTGTTTCTCCCCGTCTGAACTTTATTGACACTCGATGTTCAGTGAGATACGAATTGTTGCCGAAGACGGGAAGAGTAACCTTCGGTGGATTTGGGCTGCTCCCGTCAGGGAACGACGAGTCGCGACGTCCCATACCAAACTTAGTTACGACCATCGTGACCGTAGTAGGTATACAGAGCGAGGGTGAGGTACCTCGCCCATGGAATATCTACACGAGAGCGCTGGCATCCGCGGAGCATCGCTCATGGATGTGAACTAGGCTGATGCCTTGGCTGTGTTCACGTCTCTCTGGCGGCGGCAATGGAAATGCTCCTGTCTCCGCAGCCCTGTAGAGCAAGCCAAATGGGATTACACGTGAATGAGTGACAGGCCATTGGAATTCGCTCAGCGTGGAGGGGGAGTTTGAGCAGTCCCTCAGAGAGAATTATGACGAGGATCGCTCGGGCAACACCAGGCGGGGAGCCTAATGCTGGGTGAGGCACCAGTAATTTCAGCCATTCAACGTTCATTGGACAAACGCGGATTACTAATGACGTTTTCTTTGCTCGTCGGAATACGTGAGGAGAGAACAGTCTTTTTGCTCAGCCTTGTTCATCATGTGGCATGAACGACCTTCCACAACCAAGGATGGTCAGGGGTCATGTGGTGTTGTGCTGAGGGAGATGACACATTGCTGTCCGACTAAGTATTGAATATAAAGGTTTGATCTTTAGGATCTTTGTTTCTTAGTGGATGTGGAAGATCCGATTGTTTTTATAAAGAGTTCAATGAAGTCTGGATGTCTTCGTTTTGTTCATTTGTTCGTTAATTCTATCGTTCTTTGTGGACGGAATGTGAGTTAAGTCTTCATCTGGCGCGAGTGGCCAGTGAAGAGTTGGGGAACTCCCTGCAGTAACTGATTTTACGACGTATACAGACTATTACACGTCCCTCGCAAACCGTTTTACGACAGAGGTGGTCATATTTACATCACAGATGCAACATTTACGACATTCAGGGGAAAAAAAAGAATCTTACGACGCGATGAACTTTTTTTTTATTTCCTTCTGTCGTGTGATGAAGACATGTGTAGACATTGGTAATGCTGGTCGTCTCGAGAGCCAACAGTTTGCCAATAAAGGCTTCAGGTTTCTCTGTCTCTCTCAACTCCTTGAGAACGACAGCACGACACTTGACCAGGATGGTAAGACACTGGAGAACGACAGCACGACTTTTGAGAACGACGGCATGGCTCTTGAGCAACGACATCATGTTCCTCTTGTATATGTTGACCTGACCTTTGTCTTGGCCTGAAAGGCTCGGGGTCAAAGGCCAGACCACCGTACCCATCAGTGGTAACATTGTGCTTGAAAAGGTCGTCGTACTGTCAGGCTCAAGGGTCATACTGTCGTGTTCAAGGGTCGTACCTTCGTGCTCAAAGGGTCGTCCTGCCCTGTTCGAGGGGCTAAGTAACATTTGCTTCATTCCAGAGGCGTGACGTAACCTTTTTTGGTCACTGATGACGCTCTTCGCTTCTTCAGGGTTAAGACAGGGGATGGGAAGGCAGAGATTCGAATTTCGGTAAATCAAGGTGTAGTCCTGCGTTGGGCTGTATGACGCAGGTCAAGTATAAGGCGGACTTACGAACTGCGAGGCGAGGGCAGCCTGCTGTCGGGCAGACCAGCCGGAAAAGGAAGGCGAAAGGAAGACACATTGACTGGAATATATTTTTCTCCGTTCGCTGTTGCACAACACTGATATACACCTATGATGCTGTACACATATTTCAGGGTTGCGGCAGAGAAAGTGCATCGTACGTTTAGATCTTTCACAGCGCGAAGGTACACGACCCTTAGAGCACGACGGTACGACCCTTGAAAACGATGGTACGACCTTAGAGCACGACGATACGATCCAGTGAGTGCAGCCCACACCTATAATAGCCTGATGTTTTGACCTGATATTGAAAAAAGGATGATAAGGTCGCCATGCCCAAAGGCCGGACCTTTAGGCTTAACCTTAAAGGTCAGGTTTAAGATCACTACCATCGTGCCCATGACTCGTAACTCTGAGGATCGCTAACTCGTCGTGCTCTGGAGCCCTACTGTCCTAAACACAAAGAGACTATCACTAAGACTCCCTTTATATATATATATTTTTTTTTTTTTCATACTATTCGCCGTTTCCCGCGATAGCGAGGTAGCGTTAAGAACAGAGGATTGGGCCTTTTTTGGAATATCCTCACCTGGCCCCCTCTGTTCCTTCTTTTGGAAAATTAAAAAAAAAAAAAAAAAGAGAGAGGGGAGGATTTCCAGCCCCCCGCTCCCTCCCCTTTTAGTCGCCTTCTACGACACGCAGGGAATACGTGGGATGTATTCTTAATCCCCTATCCCCAGGGATAATATATATATATATATATATATATATATATATATATATATATATATATATATATATATATATATATATATATAAATATATATATATATATATATATATATATATATATATATATATATATATATATATATATATATATATATATATATATATATATATTCGCCACTTCCCGCGTTAGCGAGGTAGCGTTATGAAAAGAAGACTGAGCCTTAGAGGGAATATCCTCACTTGGCCCCCTTCTTTGTTCCTTCTTTTGAAAAATTCAAAAACGGGAGGGGAGGATTTCCAGTCCTACCTCTGTGCAGGAGTTTTTTCTTCGTCCTTTTTGAGTGGCATGATAATGGTAGACAAGGTCGTGTGTGGAGGGGATCTCTCGGGGTCTCGCCAGCCATCTCTGGGTCGCTGGTCACAACAGGACTGATGAGGGATATGGAAGTGAACCTGAGGTGTTCGTGGTGATGAAGGTTCCAGAACCCACAGGCGAACTCTTTTTTTTTCTGTCTTGTATCGAGCCATTGATGATAGATAGCTAGGTATATAGATGGATGGGTGGGTGGATAGATGGATAGATAGAGATAAATTTTTGGATAGATAGGTAGGGAGAGAGAGAGAGAGAGAGAGAGAGAGAGAGAGAGAGAGAGAGAGAGAGAGAGAGAGAGAGAGAGAGAGAGAGAGAGAGAGAGAGATCAATAGACAGCAACAGAAGATGGAGACGGGGGGGGGGGGGTTTAAAGGTAAGATTTTTTCTTTTTTTTTTTCTCCTTCCCAGAACAAGAAAGACTTTACGTGGATTACCCGCTGTATGTATGTATAAAGAGAGGCTTTCAACCCCCCCAACCCCCATCCCCCCCTGCCTCTCCTAACGGGACAAAAGTACCCTGGGATCCTTTGAATTTCCAACATATAAGGTCGTATTACCCTGGCCTTGTGTAGCCTATCCTCCAACCCTCCTCCCTTTTTTTATTCTATTCTATAAATCTTTTATAAATTTACTGGAGCAGAAATTATTAGCTTTTATTCTTAATGCCGGACGGTCCTTCAGCCGAGAGAGAGAGAAAGAGAGAGAGAGAGAGAGAGAGAGAGAGAGAGAGAGAGAGAGAGAGAGAGAGAGAGAGAGAGAGTTTTTTGAAGGATTGTTCTTGTCTCTGTTGGGCAAAAGGGGGCGTGGGAGAGG
>NC_092279.1:15433660-15451160 GCF_036320965.1 Panulirus ornatus
TCACTAGATCATATCCCATCTCCCTCCGTCATAGTTTAACCATCAGTCATTACCTTACCGTAATTACCTCTCAGGGGTATTGATGACCCATATTTAATCTATGCCTCTCGTTTTTACCCTCGGGGTATTTTTTTCTCTAATCCATCTGTTGTCCTTGATATGAACCACTCCCCCTCCCGTTGAATACTTGACACCCCCTGCGTTTTTCGTTTTCTCTCTTGGAGAGAAGAATGAAAATCATGGGCGTAATCATTTTCTTTTTCCCTCTGCCTCCCTGTGGAGGAGGAACCATCACCAGCCTTTTCAGAGTGGCGGATCCTCTGACCAAGACCTCCCCTCCTGGTGGCTTAGTTCGGATCCTGGACATTGTATATATGGGGCGTGAATCAAAGATGGTCACAATCAAATGTGTGAGGCGTTGGAAAATCCAGCAGTCTATCTACCGTCCAGAATAGAACGGTTGCATATATATTGTGGAGGAGGAGGGGGGAAAGTGGTGCCTCCGAGTGATCTCGGATAGTTGTATATCACACGGTCGAGGGACGGCATTGTTGATCTTGTAATCATTGCTAGACAGTAAGTTAGAAACCTTTCTCCTTTTTTTGTGTGTGTGTCCGCAAGAGAATACCTTTGCCACACACACACACACACACCTTCCTCTCACCTCTGTACTTATATTTAGTGTTATAAACAGAGCCTCGGGCTTTATACTGAACGATCCACTGTTGAAGTATAAGACCCTGGCCATAAACATCATACTGATGACTCAGGTGTTGAAGTATAAGACCCAGGTCATAGACTATGGTACTGACCACTGAGGTGTTGAACCAACAACTCTTCCTCAAACTTTCCATTCTTCTGATCGAGGCTTTCTTACGCCATCTCTGTGGTTCGCGACCCGACCAGAAAGACCATCAGTATGAAAGAGTGTATTTACGACGCCGTTCTGACATGATCCGTCCGATAATCGTATTCATCTCGTCCAAGTGACAGGTTATATCATAGGGATACTCATCCAGGCTTCTGCGCCGTGGTTTGCTGTGCTGTAGGGCAAGTCTGGACACACGTATGTATGAGGATTCCCAAGCCTGTGCCCAGATCTGCTGCTATGGCGGATATATACACGAAGATCAGGTTTAGGTTTGACGTCTGGGGAAGCTGTGAAGGAATGGCCACATGTGTGAGGAGGTTCCCTGGAGCAGAATATAAAAAGAGATTCAGATGTGATTAATGATCCCTTTTTCCCCGCGATTTATGGTCGGCAGTCACCGTTTTTACCCCACCATGATCAATGATGGCAGACAGACCCCGCTTCATCTCTCTTCATTTTCACCCTCCTCCTCCTCCAAGACTCTGCCCTCCCAGGCGCTCTCAACTCCTCTCCCGACCTCCTGGCTGCATCCGGAATATGTCTGCCCATGAGGCCGACATTCTCTCTCACGCTTGCGATTACCACCTCACCGGGAAATGTTTTGCCATGTTGCTGTCGTACGTGACTAAGTTTTAGCCTTTGAATGGGTAATGTTGAGTTCCAGCTTGTGTGTGTGTGTGTGTGTGGAGGATATCAAGTGGAGAGTGGCTGTTGGATCGTTACAGCCGTTGTATCCATCCCGTGCTCAAACCGTGGCTTAATACCAGCAGTTAAAAGTGGCGTTCGTCCCTGCTTGCTGTGGCTGTCCTCGTATGGATCCTCCTGCGTGTGGAGGTAGAGAGACACTACTTGAAGCACCCAGCTCCTGTCTCTCCTCCCACGCCCGTGATCAAGGGCCGAGTACCCCCCAAACTCAGGGGTTAGGGATTGAGGAACGTCCTACAACGGTGGTTGGCTGGCTGGTCTGTCTTTCAGACATGAATCCTTGAGAATACTTTGACTTGAACCTCCACACTGTCTGACTGACACACCCAGGCAGTACATGGTGTACACGACTGTGATAGCGACTGTGAGAAGGAATATAAATCGTGATACACATCTTGCCAAAGCGCTACGGTGTAGTCATCGCTTATAAACAAGGAATACTAGATGTATGATAGAGCGTCGTAATTCCCCCAACCTCTCCCCCTGGCGCCCTCGACCACAGCCACCACACGCCTACAGCAGCCAACCACAGGGGACGAGGCCTTACGCGAGGGCCTGTGACTCGAATGTTTTCTCCCTTGGCGCACGACCAAGGGACAGCCTCTGCGCGTCCTCAACGCTGGCAGGAAGGGACGCACCGCCTCGATCAGTCATTAGTCACGCCATCAACAAGCCAGAGCACCAACCATGTCCTGGATCTGTCGACAATGTCTTTCAGCAGTCACGTACGTCTTCTTTTCTGTCATTATGGTTCAGACGTTATTGCTCGGTGGCTGTGAGGAGGTGTGGCGGCTACTGTGGAGGGGCGCCGTAGGACTTGTCTCACTCGTCCTCAACCACGCCGTTCCTCCTCGTTGAGGAATGTTCTCATCGATCCCACCGGACACAGACGTTCAGACGGGGATGGAACGACATTCCCCGGATGTCGTTCACTGAATTACGTGATGGTATTGTTCGTGTCATTAGCAGTCAGAGCCAGCGGGCCCGGACTCTGATGGTCGTCTGCCTAGGAGGCGTGTAAGATCGTGAATGACTCCTCCCATGGTCCTAGGAGCCATGTAGGGCCTTGTAGGAGGTGCTCGTGCCTCCGCTTCGACCCGCGTGGTGGAGGGAAGGCCACCGGGACACTGGCCGGGTTACGCCAGGGAGCGGAGTCTTCATCCACCGTGAATGTCTTATGATAGGCCATCTTCCTGTCCCCAGGCAGAAGGGCGGGAGGAGGCAGCCTTTCTTGTCGTTCACCTGCCTCTCCTCTCCTCCCCTCCCCTTCTCTCCTCTCCTTCCCTCCCCTTCTCTCCTCTCCCCTCGACTCCTGCTTCCTTACCAGCCCCACGACCCCTGCCTCCTCCACACAGTGTACACCACCGCCGCCGGCCCTCCACACGGTGCACACCCCTCCTGTAAGGCCCCGCCACACAGGAGGAGGAAGACTGACTATCCTCAGCCAAGTCCTCAGGGATCGTTTCCTCCCCCCCCACCCCCACCCCCCCTCCATCTCATTCTGGTTCTTCTATCTCACGTTTTCTTTATCTCACTCCCTAAATACATTTTCTCTCCTCCCTTTACCTCGAAGTGCTTTCTTTTTTTCTTTTTGCTAAGCACTCGTAATTTCTTCCTCATTTCTCCCACCTGCAAATGTAATTTCCTTCTCTTCCTCCCCCTCCCCCCCTTCGTGTCCGTTCCCTTCCATTCCCGCTCCCTCAGGAGTCCTCCTGACGACGCCCCTGGTTGCCCTGGTTCCCTTCTAATTCTCGCCGGACTTTTGTCTCTCGGCGAGAATTTGAATGATATTCTTTTTTTTTCTCTTTTCTTTCTTTCTCGAGTCTCTCCTTCGCGTGTTGGTATTCATTTTACTCCGCCTTCATTCCCATTTAGAACCCGGGGCCTCCCGCCTTCATTCATTCTCTCTCTCTCTCTCTCTCTCTCTCTCTCTCTCTCTCTCTCTCTCTCTCTCTCTCTCTCTCTCTCTCTCTCAGTCCTGTTCTGTTGCATTGCCTTATTCCCCTGGCGTATCTTCAGCCTTGCGTCCATGCCACTTCTTTCATTTCTTTCACTTTTGGCTTCCTCTTCTCTCCTCTCAGGGCTCTTCCCCCCCCCCCCCCTCTCTCTCTCTCTGTCTTCTCCTCCCTCCGCCCTCTTCCTTCCTTCCTTCTTCCTCGCCTCGCAAATGTCTGGCGTCATTATTTCTCCTCTGTTTCCGAGTTATTCCTTAACTTTCTCTCTCATACTCTCCTCCTCCTCCTCCTCCTCCTCCATCTTCTCCCCCCATCCTTTCTTCCCCCTCCCCTCCCCTCCTCTTCTCCCCTCCCCTCCCCTCCCCCTTGTATGATGATCACCTTCCCGCCATTTCAATTTTTCCTCCCCTTCCGTCCACCGGCTCATTGTTTGGCGCCGAATTTCTTTCTCAAACGTTCACTCACATTTCTTTCTCCTCCCCCCCCCCTCCCTCCTTTCCCTCTCCTCCCCTTCCCATCTCCCCCTACCCCAGGTTGGCTCCCTTGCCTCTCCCCGCCACTCCCCACGGCTCCCCCCCCCCACCACCACCTCCTGGTTCTCTGTGTCTTCTCCCCCCACACAACCCCAACCTCTCTCTTTGCCCCCCCCCCCTCCTGGCTTTTCTTACCCTCCCCCCTCTTGTTCTACCTGACTCTCCCCAGTTCTCTCTGTCTCTCCCTGTCTTCTCTGACGCTCCCTTTTACTCTCGGGCTCTTCACTGTCCTCCCTACCTCCTCCCCGACTCTCCCAACGCTCCCTGGCTCCTCCCTCACCTCCCTGTCGTACATGTGTTGGTATGTTGACGTGATCAGCTGTGAAGATAAACTATGAGGCAGTTTGTCCTCCACTGAGAGAGAGAGAGAGAGAGGGGCAGTGTGGCGCTGCTTGATGTTTGGGGTATTCGCTTACATGCGAACACTTGCGACGAGATTCAGCCATAAAAAGGAGGACATGGCTGGCGCGTAGCGCTTACCACAGGGTAATCTACAACACTTGTCAAGAGCAAGTCACGTGAGGATAATCTACAACAGTTTTCAAGAGCGAGTCACGTGAGTTACGTGTCGTACGGGAGGAGGGGTCGTACGTTACGTGGACTGTGGAGGGTAGCAGCCCCCGACGTGCGGGGGTGAGGCAGTCACATAAGTCAACAGCTACCTGAGGCCCAGAGGGAGGAGCAGTGACGCCTGACAGTCGCAGAAGTGATGGATGGCTCACCGCTGCTCAGCCGTCACCACCAACGCTCCCGGTACCCAGGCGGAGGAGGGGGATAGTGGTAGCAGTAATAACGGTGATATACACCACGCCTCCCTAATCGGTGGCTGCCTATTGTATACCCCACTTTACTACCTACTAGAGAGAGAGAGAGAGAGAGAGAGAGAGAGAGAGAGAGAGAGAGAGAGAGAGAGAGAGAGAGACGAGAGAGGTGTTTAAAGACGTATAGAAATGGACACAAACTGAAAAGAGTAAAATAAAAGACGCAGTGACGAAATCACAGGATGAAGATATAGAGCGAAACAGACACGGGGAGTAATGTAATTGGGCGAGACAAGAGTGAGCAGGAGGAGGAGGAGGAGGAGGAGGTATGATGGAGTGGGGTATGAGCGGGAGGGAACATTACGGTCATAGACACAGGAAGGTCTGTGCAACAGAAAACGTGGGCCAGAATAATTCTCTTGGCATAAAAGAGACACATTGTATTTCCACGTTCATGAAAACAAATAAATCGCGGTGGGTGGTGATAATTGGAAACCCAGCGAATATGTATGAGTGAAAAATGACTCTGTGTGTGTGTGTGTGTGTGTGTGTGTGTGTGTGTGTGTGTGTGTGTGTCTGTGTGTGTGTGTGTGTGTAGTGTGAGTGTTAGTAAAAATATGAGTTGCTCAGACCAGTTGGGGGGAGGTGATAAGCCAAGCTGGAGCAAAGATGTTCCTCCAGCAGATTTATTTCAAGAAAAAAACATGTGAATTTTATGTTCATGTTTACAAGAACATGAAACACAAGAACTACCGCAGGCTCTGTGAAAATACTCGCGAAAGTCTTTGAAACTTATGCACATGCACAAAGACAAGATTCATACAGTTGTTCATGTATTCTGTACAAGTATATATATATATATATATATATATATATATATATATATATATATATATATATATATATATATATATATATATATATATATATATATATATATATATATATATATATATATATATATATATATATATATATATATATCAAAGTTTATGAGCCAAGTGAGGATGAATTTTACAGTTTTATTATTAAAGTAAAGGCTTGGCTTCGCTCCATACACAGTATGTACCCAGATACAGACATGTCCTCTCTATATTATAGCAGCTGCCACGAGCTAGGTAATGGCAGAGATAAATTCCTCCACATATATGGACAGACGTCCCAGTAATAACGACTCCCCATGCAAAACAATGGGTCAGGGACGACATTTTTATTTCTTTTCTTTTGTGTCAATTTCGAGTTTTGCCTCACGGTAAAAGGTAATGTTAATGAAGGAAATTAGTGGGCCATTTTTTTTTCTTATTTTTTTTTTTTTTTTTTAAAGAAGAGGCCAGACGACCCCAAGTGTAATGTGGAAAGTTGGGTGAGCAGGTGGAAGATGTGCGCCTCACTACCACCACCACGCACCACAGTCCTTATACTGTACTTATACCCTGAGCTTATACTGCCTGTGTACCTCGACCTTATACTGTCCTTATATTACGACCTTATCCTGTATTTATATAACGATCTTTTACTTTATCATATTGTACTTGTACTAATATCTTATATTGTATCTACTAACGTCTATTTGGTGTACTTACACCGAGACCTTATACTGCATTTGTAACCGGGACCTTATATACTGAACGACTTTGTTTTGTGCTTATACCTCCACCTTATACCTGTAATTATACTGAAACCTTACCCTACTGAAACCTTATACTGTACTTATACCACAACCTCATACTGAGACCATATACCCTGCTTATACAACGAAGTCACATTGTACTTATACCACGACCTTATCATCCGCCACTACCTCATCGTCAACCTGCAACCACGACCTTATCCTTATCCTGACTCGCCTCGTATCGTAAGACGTGATAACAGATGATGCCCCACCGTTATCATGTATCATCCTCTTATGTTTGTGTAGTGGCAGCTTGGTGGGTAAGAACTCCCTCTTCCTGCCTAGCTGTCTACTATCTATCTATCTATCTATTTATCTCTCTCTCTCTCTCTCTCTCTCTCTCTCTCTCTCTCTCTCTCTCTCTCTCTCTCTCTCTCTCTCTCTCTCTCTCTCTCTCTCTCTCTCGACCTTGTTCTCGAGTACTGCCCAGGCTGTGGTCCTTCATGGCCTGGCGCGGGCCCCCCTGACGTCAAACACCCCCCCAACCTCCTCCGTAACCCACTCCGTGACCTTGCCAACTTTGTCGAACTAACTTTGACCTCGTTTGCGTAGCCCAGGTTGGACTACCACGGGCCACCGCCGGTTTCTTGGCCTCTCTCTTGCGATGTGGTCCCACTCGACCTTTGGCAACCATTCAGTAATGCAGCCCAGCAGCCAGGGGTCTGGTTAATGCGTCCACCGTGACCTTTGACCTTTTTTATGTAGTCCCACAGAGCAAAGCCTCGTTAACCTGGTCTCCCATGTGGCTCAACGTCAACGTCATTGAACTTGAACTAGTCAGCCATCGTTAAGTATTCCCTCCTCCCCACCCCACCCCTCAGAGATTTGGACTTTGTTCATTTTTTCTCGTTAGTTTCGGCCATCGTAATCTCATTACCAAGGACCAGGGATCTCGTTAATCTTTCAAAGTCTGCATCTCCTTAAACTCAGCCCAACAACATGGACCTCGTTAGTCTCACCCTAGTAGCATGGACCTCGTTAATCTCACCCCACCATCATTTTTGAGCTTCGTTAATCACTCCCCCAAACAAAAAAAGAAATGGGCCTCGTTAACATCACCCCCCCAAACGCCTTGGACCTCGTTAATATCGATACTCATCAACTTGGACCTCGTTAATCTCAGACCACCATCATCCCCCCTCCTCGGACCTCGTTAATCTCAACGCAACAAGGTGGACCTCGTTGCAATAACACTAATACGTTTCCTGGTTGTTCCCGGAGGCAGTTCCATTATTTTCCAAAGGCTGATGAGAATCCTTCCTTCCTTCTATCTTCCTTCCTTCTTCTTCTTTCCTCCCTTCCTTCTTCTTCCTTCCTTCCTTCCTTCCTTCCTTCTTCTTCTTTCCTCCCTTCCTTCTTCTTCCTTCCTTCCTTCCTTCCTTCCTTCTTCTTCTTTCCTCCCTTCCTTCTTCTTCCTTCCTTCGTTCTTTCCTTCCTTCCTTCTATCTTCCTTCCTTCTTCTTCTTTCCTCCCTTCCTTCTTCTTCCTTCCTTCGTTCTTTCCTTCCTTCCTTCCTTCCTTCCTTTTTCTTCTTTCCTCCCTTCCTTCTTCTTCCTTCCTTCGTTCTTTCCTTCCTTCCTTCCTTCCTTCCTTCTTCTTCTTTCCTCCCTTCCTTCTTCTTCCTTCCTTCGTTCTTTCCTTCCTTCCTTCCTTCCTTCCTTCTTCTTCTTTCCTCCCTTCCTTCTTCTTCCTTCCTTCGTTCTTTCCTTCCTTCCTTCCTTCCTTCCTTCCTTCCTTTTTCTTCTTTCCTCCCTTCCTTCTTCTTCCTTCCTTCGTTCTTTCCTTCCTTCCTTTGCTAGTCGCTAGTTGGGGGAAAAAAAAAACAACAACAGCAGCAACTCGAGATTGTCCTCAGCTGTGCTGAGCTGAGGGCGGGAGAGAGAGAGAGAGAGAGAGAGAGAGAGAGAGAGAGAGAGAGAGAGAGAGAGAGAGAGAGAGAGGAGGAGGAGGTGGATGTTCCTGAAGTATTAGGAAATTATGACGAGTGGTAGAAGCCATTGCTCTTAATCGAATAATCTTTTAGTTTAATATCCAGATGATACACTGATTATATATATATATATATATATATATATATATATATATATATATATATATATATATATATATATATATATATATATTCCTATGAGTCCACGGGCGAAATGAAACACGATAAGTTTCCAAGTGCATTTTCGTGTGATAATCACATCATCAGGGCAGACACAAGAAAGAAGTATAACAGTCATTTGGTATACAGCGAAGAGACGTGGCTAGGACGCCATTTGCGTTTGTGTGTGTGTGTGTGTGTGTGTGTGTGTGTGTGTGTGTGTGTGTGTGTGTTCGAATTTAAATGAATGCGTATGACAAGAGAGACAGGCAAGCATATCAGGTCTGGCGGGGGGGCAGTGCCGGTAAGGTGCAGAATCAGGGGCGAACAATAAGGGAAAAGCCCGAACACCTGGTAACAGGGTTTTTAAAGGGATATTGAGGGAGCCGGAGTGGCCCAGGCGGCGCAGGTGTTGTCAGGGGAACTCCAGCTGTTTCTGCTGTTGCTGCTGTACAAGTTGGTTGTGAACAGTGTTGTGAAAAGGAACACCAGGGGACAAGGTTGGCATTGAGATGTTTACCTCTGCTGGTGGAGTCGGGAGGGCTGGGTCAGTGTCGATACAGTGGTGATGAATATCGCGACGTTACGCGCCATCGTGAATCGAATATCACAACAGTTTTGGTATTGAGGGAAGTTCACGTGTGAATATTGAAGACGAATATTGAGTCTTCATGGCGCACGTAGTTGTCCAGAAATCCGAGCGATCCAGCGGATTACAGACGTGGCCGGGGCGTCATGGGGTAAATGGTATGAGACGAGGTTTGTTTTTTAGCTGATTGGACAGAGGGTGGTAGGTGTATACGCACGAGGGGTGTTTCACGTTCCACTTGAGGACAAGGGGTAGGTGTGAGGGCGGGTTGAGGCACCACTTTGCTTGCACCAGCGCGATAGAAAGCCTCGCTCACTCACAGCTCTCAGGTCACATCTGGAGAACCAAGAAAAAAATGGTGGGGAGCCAGAGTGAGGGAGTGGAACTCCGGTGTGGCAGACTTCCTCGAGCGATGCGTTTAGTTCAGGAATTATTATCAGTTTGTGCGTCTGCTGAAAGCCGGAGGTGGTGGTGGCCGGGGTGGTGGTGGTGGTGGTGGTAGAGGGGGAGAGAAATGTAACCGGAAATTGGAGTATGAATTGTAATAAAGAAAAGAGAAAAAAAACTCTCGTTGGAAAAATGCATATCCGAAAATATACGAAACGGGGAGTTCTGTTTTTCTTGCCTCGGGGGTTAGGGTTGGTTAGGTGGTGGTGATGGTAGGGAGGAGAATGCGTTTATCTGTGTGTGTGTGTGTGTGTGTGTGTGTGTGTGTGTGTGTGTGTGTGTGTGTGTGTGTAGCAGGAGCAGTACAGAACTTTAAGACATTATAATGCCAGTGTGACCCGCCGTACCGTACCGTTGTCTCGCTCACCAAGGGCCACTGTGGAACTAAAGCTGTTCCCTTCATTACGCCCCTCGTCCTCTCTGCTTCGCCACGGATGGAGATGGAGTAGGCGAAGTGGCTTACACCCAGCGTCACGCGTCACACACCCTCTGTCACGCGTCAGGCACCATCTGCGCCTCGCCTCACACACCCTCTGTCTCGCGTCAGGCACCCTCTGTCTCGCCTTACACACCCTCTGTCTCGCGTCAGGCACCCTCTGTCTCGCCTTACACACCCTCTGTCTCCCGTCAGGCACCCTCCGTCTCGCGTCAGGCACCCTCTGTCTCGCCTCACACACCCTCTGTCTCGCCTCACACACCCTCTGTCTCGCCTCACACACCCTCTGTCTCGCGTCCCACTTCCTGATGTGTGGTATCCGAATGTCGTATTCTCCCTCTCCACCACACACACCAGTTACTGCCCCGTCGTAAGCTCCCCCACCTCCCAGTTACTGTGTCGTAGACTCTCCTGCCAGGCTACTGCAGGACCCAGCAGTGTGTGTGTGTGTGGCATGCACGAGCAGATGACCAGGACAATCTGGCAACAGCAGCTCTCTCTCTCTCTCTCTCTCTCTCTCTCTCTCTCTCTCTCTCTCTCTCTCTCTCTCTCTCTCTCTCTCTCTCTCTCTCTCTCTCTCTCTCTCTCTCTCTCTCTCTCTCTCTCTCTCTCTCTCTCTCTCCCTGACGTGTGTGGAGCCAATTTCCTCAGGTTTTCCCTCCCTGGTTCGGGGCCAGTAAAAGGGCTTCCCTTATCCCCTTGTCACCCTCCTCCTATAGCCATTGATTGCTTTAATCCCAGTCACTTCTGGCTGCCAAACGCGTTTACCTGGCAAAACACCTTTGGCTGCCAATGTTTCCGCCTACCATGGGTATACGTGTGTGTGTGTGTGTGTGTGTGTGTGTGTGTGTGTGTGTGTGTGTGTGTGCCTGGCTATCACACGTATTTGTATCCCAAATAGCAGTTGTTATTACACTGGTTTAACAACATTCTCCTCGATTCCAGTTGGTTTACGGGTGTGTGTTTTTGTTTGACGGACGCATGAGCAGTGGTCTGTATATATACTGTACTCAGAACTGGTGTGTGGTAGCGCTCGGTAGAGCGGCGTCAGTTGCAGCTGCTCAGCTGACGGTACCAGCTGCAGCTGCTCAGCTGACGGTACCAGCTGCAGCTGCTCCGCTGACGGTACCAGCTGCAGCTGCTCCGCTGACGGTACCAGCTGCAGCTGCTCCGCTGACGGTACCAGCTGCAGCTGCTCAGCTGACGATACCAGCTGCAGCTGCTCCGCTGACGGTACCAGCTGCAGCTGCTCCGCTGACGGTACCAGCTGCAGCTGCTCAGCTGAAGATACCAGCTGCAGCTGCTCAGCTGACGATACCAGCTGCAGCTGCTCCGCTGACGGTACCAGCTGCAGCTGCTCAGCTGACGATACCAGCTGCAGCTGCTCCGCTGACGGTACCAGCTGCAGCTGCTCAGCTGACTGCGCCACGCTCCCCTGCGTTCCACCTGCTGAATGAGGAAATGATGTCATGCCAGATATATATAGAGAGCTGCATGCTAATTTGTCTATATGTCTCCGCTGTACCCATAGCCCTCCCTTTATGTATAATTCATACATATGTACAGTAAGTCTTTACACACACACACACACACACACACACACACACACACACACACACACACACACACAAGCTGGGTTCCAAGGAAGGTATGTCTAACACATACTAGAAGATGTGGAATGTTGATGCTGGTCCTTACGTCTCCAGGAGACGGAAGCTAGCAAGTCTCTTGCACACGTAGATGCGACAGGCTACGCAGTCTTAGCACGTACGTTAAGACTTGCTGTTGATGAAGCCATGAATGTCCGCCTCCCGATGAGGCAAGATAAGGATGACAAGCATAGGCAGGCGAAAGATATCGTACAGATACTATCAGTGAATGGCACGTGTCGACGTATGGAGAAGAGATTGGACAATAATGTTGTAGCGGTGATTTAGGTACGTTGTCGTAGACGCAGGATGTAGGGCAGATTCACAGCGGTACAAGCAGGCTGGACACGAATGTCGTGGCAGAAGGCAGGACAGCATTACGGTACATCGTGAGGGTGCTTACGTGATGGGTCGCTTGTCCAGTGTACCATCTTCTACGGACGGTACCACCGCCACCACCGCCAAGGTCCCGGATGTCTACCGTGAGAATGGCCGGATTAAAGTAAGGTCGTCTCATTTGAATAACAGACGAGAAGATGTATGTATCACTATGCCTCACGGGGACCATATACACGTACCATGCCTCTCTCAACAGCGTTGACTCCCGAGCACTAGAAGTACCGGAAAATCCACGGTTTACCCGACCCACTTTTCATTACTATCATGTTTCCCACACCCACGACCCCCATCTGGTGTAACAAACCCCCACATCTAAATACAAAACTGTGCTGTTTACGGACGTGCCAACACACCTCGTCAACAACAACAATAACAACAAAAAATGTTTATGATTCCCTCCCCCCCACGTCCCACTTGCCTAACAAAAAGTCTGTAGACTTGCACAGCAAAAGTCTTAACTACTTACCAAGGTTTTAGTGTGTGAAAAAGGTTTACTGGGTTATGGCAGTCGGCTGGAGATAAAGATGTGTTTGTTCACTGTTTGGGGAGAATTTTTAAGAAATGAAGTTGTAGAATATGGGAGGGCTGTGTTGGAGGGTTTTGGAGGGTGCAATAGTTAAGAGAAATAGAATAATTACAGGAATATTCATAGTCTTTGGCTGGTATTACTTCTTAAAACAACTCAATGTTTTCAAACGTTTATATCCATTATGTAATTATATATATATATATATATATATATATATATATATATATATATATATATATATATATATATATATATATATATATATTGATAGATAGATAGATAGATAGATATCATGCAGCCCCTTTGGATAGAAGTGGTTCCCCAGGCGGGTACCGTGAACAACGGGGGCATGATAATGATGTTATGGGAGTCTGATGTATGACGTTGTCGAAGCAATGGCCGGTGGTGATGGAAGGTAATACCTGGCCATATATATACATACACACCCATCACTCCTGGACCTCATGGTGTGTGCCTCATACACTCTGGCGTCACACACTGGAACTCTATGGTCATGGGTGAACGTAATGGAGACAGGTGGTCATCAAAGATAAACTGCCAGGCTTGGATATACGAAATAATGGCTCCTTAGCTATTCATTTATTGTTAAAGAAATATATATTTTTGAGGAATTTTTATATAAGACGTCCCAGGCCAGAGATGCGACGTCTGTAAGTCACGACTTGTTTTTTTTCTATAAGACTTACGACGTTGCCCCAGCTTGTCGTATCCTTGCCAGACCAGAGTTGTAGTTACGTTTCAAAGGAGGTTCATACGTCTTCGAGCCAGTCATAGTCCGAGACCAGAGGTATGTAAGGACGCTTCCCAGAGTTACGACACCCTGCGACCAGCCACAACGACCCAAGTCGTAAGTTGCAGTTCACCACTTGTAAGTTGTAGTAAGCTACCAAGTGGGAGCGACTCTCTTACGATAGAGTCAGTCTGTCCCTAAGGCGGCAGTCGATTCATCTTGAGGAGCAGAGTCGACTTTATGACTAGTCGCTTGTCCTGGTACGACTACTTGGTAGAAAGGACGTGGACCCAAGTTCCAGGCGTTGGCGAGGAGCACGAAGCGATTACGCCATACATCATCACGATGACTCCCACCACGAAGTACGTTAACTTCCACCTTGAAGTACGATGATTCCCACCGTGGAGTACGGCGTCATGCCTCACGTACGATAACAACCTTAGGCGTATACCTGACGCTCTTCGTCAAGAGCATTTCTAATAACACCAGGACGCCAGGGGTATCGCTGGTGACGAGCAGCCTCGCTCCAACGATATGAGGGTCGGTAAAACGTGGCAACAGGGTCGTGAGTGGCGCGACTTTGTGTGTGCCCGAGTCATACACGTACGACTAGATCGGGTACATCCGCCTATTGATCACACTGGAAGACATATATCAGGTGACACATTCAGCTGTGGTAAATGCCACACCAGCCAGTTCTCAGGGGATGCAGTGGTGCCACGTATATGTCATTAAAGTTCAGTGCATCATATTGAAAATGAGTTGATACTCAACTGGTGGGAAAAAAATTGATATGATTGACGAGATAATGGATTTGATTTCTGTCCAGATGTATCAACATGAGCTTATGAATCTGTATGAAAATCAATATGAATAACCACACTGTCATATATATATATATATATATATATATATATATATATATATATATATATATATATATATATATATATATATATATATATATATATATCGCCAGGAATAGTTTAAGAAAGGCCATATCCGCTCATATCCATTCTCTAGTTGCCATGTGTAATGCACCGAAACCACAGCTTCCTATCCACAACCAGACCCCACAGACCTCTCTCTCCATGGTTAACCCCGGACGCTTCACATTCCCTGGTTCATTCCATCGACATTACGTCGACCCCCGTATGCCACATCGTTCCAATTTATCTACCCCGAGACGCCTCTCTCTCTCTCTCTTCTCTCTCTCTCTCTCTCTCTCTCTCTCTCTCTCTCTCTCTCCCTGCGTGTGTGGAGCCAATTTCCTCAGGTTTTCCCTCCCTGGTTCGGGGCCAGTAAAAGGGCTTCCCTTATCCCCTTGTCACCCTCCTCCTATAGCCATTGATTGCTTTAATCCCAGTCACTTCTGGCTGCCAAACGCGTTTACCTGGCAAAACACCTTTGGCTGCCAATGTTTCCGCCTACCATGGGTATACGTGTGTGTGTGTGTGTGTGTGTGTGTGTGTGTGTGTGTGTGTGTGTGCCTGGCTATCACACGTATTTGTATCCCAAATAGCAGTTGTTATTACACTGGTTTAACAACATTCTCCTCGATTCCAGTTGGTTTACGGGTGTGTGTTTTTGTTTGACGGACGCATGAGCAGTGGTCTGTATATATACTGTACTCAGAACTGGTGTGTGGTAGCGCTCGGTAGAGCGGCGTCAGTTGCAGCTGCTCAGCTGACGGTACCAGCTGCAGCTGCTCAGCTGACGGTACCAGCTGCAGCTGCTCCGCTGACGGTACCAGCTGCAGCTGCTCCGCTGACGTACCAGCTGCAGCTGCTCCGCTGACGGTACCAGCTGCAGCTGCTCAGCTGACGATACCAGCTGCAGCTGCTCCGCTGACGGTACCAGCTGCAGCTGCTCCGCTGACGGTACCAGCTGCAGCTGCTCAGCTGAAGATACCAGCTGCAGCTGCTCAGCTGACGATACCAGCTGCAGCTGCTCCGCTGACGGTACCACTGCAGCTGCTCAGCTGACGATACAGCTGCAGCTGCTCCGCTGACGGTACCAGCTGCAGCTGCTCAGCTGACTGCGCCACGCTCCCCTGCGTTCCACCTGCTGAATGAGGAAATGATGTCATGCCAGATATATATAGAGAGCTGCATGCTAATTTGTCTATATGTCTCCGCTGTACCCATAGCCCTCCCTTTATGTATAATTCATACATATGTACAGTAAGTCTTTACACACACACACACACACACACACACACACACACACACACACACACACACACACACAAGCTGGGTTCCAAGGAAGGTATGTCTAACACATACTAGAAGATGTGGAATGTTGATGCTGGTCCTTACGTCTCCAGGAGACGGAAGCTAGCAAGTCTCTTGCACACGTAGATGCGACAGGCTACGCAGTCTTAGCACGTACGTTAAGACTTGCTGTTGATGAAGCCATGAATGTCCGCCTCCCGATGAGGCAAGATAAGGATGACAAGCATAGGCAGGCGAAAGATATCGTACAGATACTATCAGTGAATGGCACGTGTCGACGTATGGAGAAGAGATTGGACAATATGTTGTAGCGGTGATTTAGGTACGTTGTCGTAGACGCAGGATGTAGGGCAGATTCACAGCGGTACAAGCAGGCTGGACACGAATGTCGTGGCAGAAGGCAGGACAGCATTACGGTACATCGTGAGGGTGCTTACGTGATGGGTCGCTTGTCCAGTGTACCATCTTCTACGGACGGTACCACCGCCACCACCGCCAAGGTCCCGGATGTCTACCGTGAGAATGGCCGGATTAAAGTAAGGTCGTCTCATTTGAATAACAGACGAGAAGATGTATGTATCACTATGCCTCACGGGGACCATATACACGTACCATGCCTCTCTCAACAGCGTTGACTCCCGAGCACTAGAGTACCGGAAAATCCACGGTTTACCCGACCCACTTTTCATTACTATCATGTTCCCACACCCACGACCCCCATCTGGTGTAACAAACCCCCACATCTAAATACAAAACTGTGCTGTTTACGGACGTGCCAACACACCTCGTCAACAACAACAATAACAACAAAAAATGTTTATGATTCCCTCCCCCCCACGTCCCACTTGCCTAACAAAAAGTCTGTAGACTTGCACAGCAAAAGTCTTAACTACTTACCAAGGTTTTAGTGTGTGAAAAAGGTTTACTGGGTTATGGCAGTCGGCTGGAGATAAAGATGTGTTTGTTCACTGTTTGGGGGAGAATTTTTAAGAAATGAAGTTGTAGAATATGGGATGGCTGTGTTGGAGGGTTTTGGAGGGTGCAATAGTTAAGAGAAATAGAATAATTACAGGAATATTCATAGTCTTTGGCTGGTATTACTTCTTAAAACAACTCAATGTTTTCAAACGTTTATATCCATTATGTAATTATATATATATATATATATATATATATATATATATAATATATATATATATATATATTATATATATATATATATATATATTATATATTATGATAGATAGATAGATATATATCATGCAGCCCCTTTGGATAGAAGTGGTTCCCCAGGCGGGTACCGTGAACAACGGGGGCATGATAATGATGTTATGGGAGTCTGATGTATGACGTTGTCGAAGCAATGGCCGGTGGTGATGGAAGGTAATACCTGGCCATATATATACATACACACCCATCACTCCTGGACCTCATGGTGCGTGCCTCATACACTCTGGCGTCACACACTGGAACTCTATGGTCATGGGTGAACGTAATGGAGACAGGTGGTCATCAAAGATAAACTGCCAGGCTTGGATATACGAAATAATGGCTCCTTAGCTATTCATTTATTGTTAAAGGAATATATATTTTTGAGGAATTTTTATATAAGACGTTCCAAGCCAGAGATGCGACGTCTGTAAGTCACGACTTTTTTTTTTTTCTATAAGACTTACGACGTTGCCCCAGCTTGTCGTATCCTTGCCAGACCAGAGTTGTAGTTACGTTTCAAAGGAGGTTCATACGTCTTCGAGCCAGTCATAGTCCGAGACCAGAGGTATGTAAGGACGCTTCCCAGAGTTACGACACCCTGCGACCAGCCACAACGACCCAAGTCGTAAGTTGCAGTTCACCACTTGTAAGTTGTAGTAAGCTACCAA
>NC_092279.1:15453660-15523660 GCF_036320965.1 Panulirus ornatus
ATGTATGTGTATACATATGTATATATATGTGTTTATGTATCTTAACTGTCTGCTTGTCTATATATCTTGTATTTGTCTATCCATATATATATTTATACAGAGAGAGAGAGAGAGAGAGAGAGAGAGAGAGAGAGAGAGAGAGAGAGAGAGAGAGAGAGAGAGAGAGAGAGAGAGAGAGAGAGAGAGAGAGAGAGAGAGAGTAAAGGATGGGTTGGACAGGACAGTTGATGGTGTGTGTGTGCGTGTGTGTGTGTGTGTGTGTGTGTGTGTGGTGGACCTTGCAGCATGCAGGTGTGATGTGTGTTGGCCATCAGCCAGGCATTGGTCACTGTGGCACTGAAATATGCACAGCTGATCACACTTAAGCCGGAGGCTCCCGCATGATCCCGTCGTGTGTGTGTGTGTGTGTGTGTGTGTGTGTGGATCATGTCCACAACACCCGAGGGAGAGGCACGAGGGGAGGGAGAGCTGTCCTCAGGATACAACCATCCGAGGGAAATGCTCCTCCGCCTCCCGTTGGCACGCCACAATATTGCGCGTATGTTTGAGTAAACCACCACCGCCTCCTCGTCCAAGCTGGCTCTCTTACAAGGGCGGGGTCTCAGCTGCTACCCCTGCTCTGCCTGGGCTCTGTAAGACCGTGTAGAACAGGCTATGGAAATTGGCAAAGTCGTCCCATCAAAGCCACACGACGCATTAAGCTTACTCTGCTCTACAGGGAGTATCGTCGTGGTCACCCTGAAGCCAGCTTAGCGTCTCCCTCGGACGAGTAAAGTTACCCCCCATTGCCATGGTGGTCGGAGGTGAGATGCCACGATGCCTTTCGGTTTCCCTCTCTCCCAGGGTGTGGTCCTCTGAATCACCCGTAACGTAAATTATACGTACAGTAAAAGCGAAGTTCATCCCAAATTATACGTAAAGCAGAGTTCATCGCATAGTTCATGTATGTACTTTACCAGTTGTAGTAGCAATTTGTAAGTAGGATAAGCGGGACTGTGAGGAATGTCCCTCATGGATCACGAGCTGGACCTTGTCCTCCTCACCCCTTATGATCACCCGTTGTTCCATCACTCTTGCTATCCTCATGACGGCCACCGTCGACCTCACAATGGCCAGGTCGCTGCCAGGGCCTCCATGTCCACTCCCAGGAACATCAAATCCTCCTCAGCTTCCCGTAAGTGAACCACAGGACTTGTAAAATCAACCCAAAAACCTATAGAGATCTTCCATGACACAGAACACTAGACGCTTATCTACTGACTTACTAACTTACACAAAGTGTCACTTATATGCGGTCAAATGCTCAACCTAGACTACAAAATGTCGGTCACACTAAATTCATTACAAATTCCCAGCGACCAACACACCAGCGATCGCCAGTGACCAGTAAAAGGGAAACGTGAGGGCGTCACCTTTACTCCCCATCTCACGAACCATCATATTTAACGTCAGGGTCGTCCCCTTGTTACCCTCCCCCGCTCCCGGTGGTTCTCCCCAGCGGCACAGTTCACCCGCCATTGGCCTTAATTCCATCAGGGTGTTCCCAAAACACGGAGCCTCCCGTTCATGGCATCAGATACTCTAACAAAAGGGTCGAGTGTAATCCTCTTACGGAGCTTCGTAGGTAAATAGAGTCGCCTTTACTTCAAAGCGTCACGACCTTGCCTCGTTATTCGAGTCTGTCGTCAGCCATTCCCCCTCGCACGGGATAACATATACCAGTGAAACATGCTCTTATGTATTTCGTGATAGACTGATGAATTACATAAACTATACGTAGACTTGTTGAGAGGTTGTCTGATGCATTCGCGAGGTGATTAATTGTATTGATACGTAACCAAGTAACCGAGGGAGTAAGCTGCTTGTTCCATGTTCCAGGCCTCGACGCTCACCTTTTTTTTTTCCCCCATGGTGACCACTTGTTTCTTGTCGCATTACTTGGAACGACCCACCTTCCTCAATCTGTCTCTCGGCACACACGCACACACATCTCTCTCTCTCTCTCTCTCTCTCTCTCTCTCTCTCTCTCTCTCTCTCTCTCTCTCTCTCTCTCTCTCTCTGTGCCTCAGTCCCCTCCAAGCCTTCCCCATCCCTCTTTGTCCCTGGATTCTCCAACTCCCACCTCCGCTCCCGTGGCTGCCCCTTCCACTCCCCCCCTAAACCTTGAGGGAGATGAGGAGGCTCTATATCTCCCTCTCCCTCTGTAGGCGTTGTCCCCTCCTCCATCCTTCCCCTTTGTCGTAGTCTGAAAGTTCCCCAAATCCCTCCCTCTCCCTCCCATCCTCCTCCTCCTCCTCCTCTCAAGGTTTGCCCTCTGAGACCCTCACTGGACTGACCGGCTAGACCTCTGACAGTGCCTTGTTGATGGATGTTTTCCCACCGCTCGATTGTGGCGGTATGAGGAAGGGCGGGAGGAGAGGTGAAGTGGACTTTGTGTGGAGGAGTGGAGGGGAATTGACGATGTAGATCCTCAGTGATAGGGATGTGGAATCGGGGTACCTGGTGTCGACTGCGCCCACCTTGTGCGCCTCACCTCCCTGTGCTAGTGACCCCACCACTTACACCCGACAAACACCACGGCTTTGTACCTGCTCGAGGATTACAGCCCTTCAGCTAGTCTGGCTTGTCCTCCACATGCTCTCACTCCAGCACATCTCGCCCTTCACTTCTTCCTGGAAGAGTTCAGTATCTCTCCCTCCCGCTTGGAGCACCGTTTCCCACCCACCCAACTATGCAGAATGCCTCTGTACTTCCCACTCGCCACCATTAACCTCAGTACCAGTCTCTCTCTCTCTCTCTCTCTCTCTCTCTCTCTCTCTCTCTCTCTCTCTCTCTCTCTCTCTCTCTCTCTCTCTCTCTCTCTCCCCCAGGGGGTTAAGGAGGCTCCTCTTCCCCTGGGTCAGACGGGGGTTCGTACCCTCCCTGACTGATTTTGGGGACTGGTAGTGACTGACTCGTGTTGCTTGCCTCTGGTGTGTAGACCAGAGTGGATGGTAGAAATTGTGTGGATTTTCATAGTTTTTCTGTTGGAACTTGTACACACACACACACACACACACACACACACACACACACGCACGACCAGTCTGCGGCCCCTCGTGCCGCAGGCGGCGCCGCAGGGGACAGGTGTTCCTCCCGCCTTGTTTACGCTGAAGCAGTTGCCCACGTCGGGAAAGTGGCGTTTGGTTCGCGCTGTCCAACATCTGTATTCATGACTCGCGCACGTTTGGCCCAACTTGTTTCATATTTAGCATCACGTGCCCCAAAGATACACGCCTTGGAAAAAGGGAATTTTTAGCAAACGAGCTCTCTGGCGCGGCATAAAGTTCAAAGGGGGGGGGAAAGAAAATGAAATTTGAAAAAGAAAAATGATGAAATATTTTTTCTTTATCAAGATTATCATCATCGAAGAGTTGCTAGCCAGACCAATCATTTAATGGTTTGGCCTACGACCCAAATGAAGACTTCAGATTGTAATGCGATATCTTCCGTTGGTCGGAGGCGCCTCCGGCCCTTGGTAAATCCTCGTGTAATGATGCCATTAAGTTTCCAGTGAGGCAAGACATTACAGCCACACACGCCCGACACCGAATTACACGAATGATAACGGCTGGAGGTACGAATGGAACGAACCACGCGCTGTAGCTGGGAGGGCGGGGAACGGAACAGCAACATCCCAAACTCTGTTAGTTTGCTCTGACCAGACCGACAATGAGCGCCACCTATCACCACCCTCTCAGCCGGTGTGATTACTCACCGGGCGCGCGGGCGGGTCTCTCTCTCTCTCTCTCTCTCTCTCTCTCTCTCTCTCTCTCTCTCTCTCTCTCTCTCTCTCTCTCTCTCTCTCTCTCTCTGAGTCATTGTAACAATCAGCCATCTCTCGGGTGTCCTAAGGCCAGTGGCTCCCACGCGTGGTAGTACTAATGACTGGTAACCAGATCGACCGTCTTTCATCCGTCGATGATTTTTTGTTTTGGTTCGAGAGGGCCGACTGCCCCGAGGAGCCGCCGCCCGTGACCACGACCTCCAGCTGAAGAAAGGAAGAAAGAAATGGATCCTCTCCTCCCTCATCTGCTCCGTGTAACTCATGTCAGTAGACACATTTATTTTTTTCCCCCCCTCCCGTCCTCCTCATCTATCCCCAGCTTTGCCTGACGTCCCCAGAACACGTCGGGGGGCGGCTTACGTAGTAAACCCCACTGACGCGCGAGAACTCCACAATGAGCAGAATGGCGCACCTCGTCCAGTATCTCAGTTGATCAGTGCAATCTGAATGGGTCACAACACACACACACTCCTGCCCATTACTGAGGGCGAACGCTTTAGCTCGCGATCCCTTCACGTGTGTGTGACCTTCTGCCTACGACGCTGCGAGAGGTTTAATGATGATCAGAGATGTGGGGGTATGCTGGAATCTCGTTGATGGCAGCTCCACTTTATGTGCACCAGTGTGTACTGAAGTTGTGGGTGTAGGTCAGAGTGTGTAGGGTGTACTGCGAGGCTGTGAGTAGAGGTCAGAGTGTGAACTTCACTGTGTGTGTGTGTGTGTGTGTGTGTGTGTGTGTGCACTCGACATATTCTCTTGCCCTTCTCACTAACCCTTGGGGCCCCCTGCCACACATAGCATCATCCTCCGCTTCCACACGCCACACCCTCTCCTGCAGCAAGGTACCAGACGTGAATTGGACCTTCAGGACGGTGTCTTTCTCTGGGGGTATATTTCGATGCTAATAGACGCGGGCGATTGACGCTACTCGTTCTCTAGACCAGTTTGATTGTAATCGTAGAGACACTACTTCAGAAAGTAATACGGTAATACATGACTACATCCACGAACGACACGATTCCCCCGACGCCAGACTGGTATGTTCTCCGGAAAGTCGTATTTAACTCGAGAGAGAGAGAGAGAGAGAGAGAGAGAGAGAGAGAGAGAGAGAGAGAGAGAGAGAGAGAGAGAGAGAGAGAGAGAGAGGAAAGAGTCCTTGGCGTCCTCAAAGAAAACGGCATTGACCCCGAACTGATTTGATCTTATCATGAATGCATTACCTCGCCTTCCGAGCATGAGATTAAAAGGCTCCTCCACAAACGGAGTCGATGTTCTCCTCCTCCTCCTCCCCCTGATGATGAGGTAGAGGACTTGCCCCTCCTCCCAGACACCTCCCATAAACCAGTCTTAGAAATAGACACGAAATTTGGAAATACACACACACACACACACACACACACACACACACACACACACACACACACACCTTTCGTGGTATTACACCTTAATGTGAGGGGGTCATGACCCCCCTCAGTCGTCCCCCGCCACCTCTCCTGGTCATTTCCCATGTCGCTTGCGGCCGTACGTGGAAGGTTAACACCGCGCTACCTGGGGGGAGAGAGAGAGAGAGAGAGAGAGAGAGAGAGAGAGTTCAAAATTCCAGAAAAAGGTGAGTCTCATCCGGGTCTCAGCGTCATAACGCCGTACGCAGACAAAAGGCCCGTGACGCGTCGCCATCGCGGGCGTCATTATGTCTCACCCGTCTCATCCTCCCGTCGGAAGTGGGAGCAGCGGCGGCCGAGCGGTTCTTAAATTATTCATTTCGTGTATGTCTGTTTTAAACGCACCGAAGCCTCGGGAGAAGTGACGATGTTCCCTCCTCCGCCTCCTCCTCTTCTTCTTCTTCTTCTTCTTCCTCTCTAGTGACGAGGGACGAGCACCTGTGCCGTAAGCGGAGGTAAAGTAGAGAGGAGAAGAAAGAGAGAGGGAGAGAGGGAGAGAGAGGGGAGCGGGTCTCAAGCACGGCTGGGGTGAGTGAGGAAGGCTGGGTCTCCTCGGAGGGCGGGGAAAAGGCCGCTTCTGCGACATCTGTTCCACCAGCTGGCGACTCCTGCCTGAGTCATGTGTCGACAAACTTTTTCCTCATCTTGTTACCGGCGAGGCACCTGTGATGGCTGCATGTCCTCCTGTGTTGTAGTGATGGCTGCACGTCCTCCTGTGTTGTAGTGATGGCTGCACGTCCTCCTGTGTTGTAGTGATGGCCACACGTCCTCCTGTGTTGTAGCGATGGCTGCACGTCCTCCTGTGTTGTAGTGATGGCTACACGTCCTCCTGTGTTGTAGTGATGGCCACACGTCCTCCTGTGTTGTAGTGATGGCTACACGTCCTCCTGTGTTGTAGTGATGGCTGCACGTCCTCCTGTGTTGTAGCGATGGCTGCACGTCCTCCTGTGTTGTAGTGATGGCTACACGTCCTCCTGTGTTGTAGTGATGGCTACACGTCCTCCTGTGTTGTAGTGATGGCTACACGTCCTCCTGTGTTGTAGTGATGGCCACACGTCCTCCTGTGTTGTAGCGATGGCTGCACGTCCTCCTGTGTTGTAGTGATGGCTACACGTCCTCCTGTGTTGTAGTGATGGCTACACGTCCAGCCGGTGGGGGAACCTCTGATTGCTACTTGGTGAGGACCTCTTGCTAAATGGGTGGGGACGTGTACACTGGTGTGGGGTCTGTGCCGAGTGGATGGGTACATGTACCAACCATTGCGCCCTAATGCACCTTTTATCTCTCTCTCTCTCTCTCTCTCTCTCTCTCTCTCTCTCTCTCTCTCTCTCTCTCTCTCTCTCTCTCTCTCTCTCTCTCTCTCTCCTCTTCCTCACGGCACGTTAGGCTAACGGTGTTTGACTTTCAAAGTGAGAGAGAGAGAGAGAGAGAGAGAGAGAGAGAGAGAGAGAGAGAGAGAGAGAGAGAGAGAGAGAGAGAGAGAGAGAGAGAGAGAGAGAGTCGTTTACGCTCAGAAGGGTCGAGGTGACGAGGGAGACGAAGCTAATATGGTGATGCCTGTGGGAGAAGAGGGTTCTCTTAAGCCCGGTAGGAAGGACCACAAGCCAGGCACATACACCTTGTGTGTGTGTGTGTGTGTGTGTGTGTGTGTGTGTGTGTGTTTGTCTTTCTGTGTGTCTTTACAAGTAAATACTGCTGCAACATTTGTTTAGTCTGTTTACATGGATCTGAATACCTTGTTAACATAAGTCCGGCTTCATACGATGCTCAAAAGCATTGTCTGCATTTTCGTTCAGATTTCTTTTTTCTTTTTTCTTTTTTTCTTAGAATTCTCTTTAGTTGGGAAGCTTTACGTAGTTGTTTAGCCAGAGGCCGAGGGAGCCTCGGGGAATGTTAATTGCGCGTCTGGCTCCACCGCTGGAGCTTTACGTTGCTGCTTTTCCTCAGTTTTATGTATGCAATGTTCCGTCCTCTTTGTTTCCCGAGAGTCAGGGAGACAGTGGGCTGGGCAGCGACGATTTCTTCGTCTGCTGAAGGGGTCAAGGACGCAGGTAACTCATGGGACAAAGCTCCCTCACCTGAAGAAGGGACAGGGACAGAGTGTAGTCAGTCACAAGGGCCGCCCCCTTCGTTCTCTGAAGGGACAAGGGCGCGGGGCACTCTAACAAGAGTCCAGGGCCCCCTACTCCCTCTGAAGAGACTAAGACCCGGTTTACTGAGGTACAAAGCTCCTTCGCCTGCTGAGGGAACAAGGGTCCCCTTCGCCTGCTGAAGGAGGATCACCAACACTGTGGACTGAGGAGGAACTATATCGTCAACTGCTGAAGGATTGTGAACACTTGATGAAGGAGAGGTCACTCGTGCACCTCCTGAAATGTCAGATATATGTGGGTTCAGGAGTGAGGCCTCTCATCTGCTGAAGGATCAGGTATATATGTATTCAGGAGTAAGGACTCTCGCATCCCGAAGGGATCAGGTATATGTAACTCAAACACAAGGAATCTCACCTGAAAAAGAAAAGAACATCAGACCCATGTAGACTCGGGGACAAATCCTGGCTCGCCTGTTATATTAGAAATCCTGGTCTTTGCGTTATAATCGCCAGTGGATTACTTCGGCCTGCGGAACACGCTCAATGTAAACATGTGCCATAGTCTATTTTGACAAGAGTTTTAAATACCACGTCAAGCCCTGATACAGACGCAGGTGTTACCTCCTCTGTGTTCGTATTTTTAAACCAGCTCTCGTGTCCTGAGATAAGCGGTACATGACAAACTCTGCGGTCAATATGACCTTCTCTTCTCCTGGTGTTTGCGGTAAATAAAACCTGCCCTTTACCTGGTCTCTGCGGGAAATAAGACCTGCCCTTCACCTGGTCTCTGCGGGAAATAAGACCTGCCCTTCACCTGGTCTCTGCGGTAAATAAGACCTGCCCTTCACCTGGTCTCTGCGGTAAATAAGACCTGCCCTTCACCTGGTCTCTGCGGGAAATAAGACGACTCCAGTTTAAGATCCTTACCTGACGCTTCGCCTGACCTAACCGACGCCATGATCGTTCCAGGTGCCTAACGACTCCAAATTAGGTCAGCCTCATTCCCAGGACCGCCTTCCTGACGGCAGAACTGTGCCAAGAAGAAGACAGACAGACGAACAGAGACGGGAAAGAGGTCACTCAGAGGCGCGAGAACTGAAGCGTGGCACCGCCAAAGCTGTGAGGGGACTTCGATATATGGCCGGTGTCTGCGGTTCCGTCAGCTTTACTCTTCCTCTCCCGCAAGCAACCGAAGCTTTCTTCCGCCCGCAAAATAAGTTCTCATATTTGACCGTCATACGGCCGTGATGGATGGGGAAATGCCGGAGCCCAGCGTAAACACATTAAACTTTATATCAGACTTTCCTCCAAACAGCTGGGCTGGGCAAGAGTTGGGAAGTTGGGTGGGGAAAATGTTTCTACGTACGTCAGGCGTTGCAGTTGTACTCCTTGCTACGCCAGGGTCACCCGCTACGCCAGGGTCACCCGCTGCGCCCAGGGTCACCTGCTACGCCAAGGTCATCCGCTACGCCAGGGTCACCCTGCTACACCCAGGTCATCCGCTGCGCCGGGTCATCCGCTACATTTGTGCTGTATGGTACACCCAGGTCACCTATAACATTCAGGTCACCTGCCATACCCAGCTCACCAAGTATACTTGCACTGCCTCATACACTCAGATCACCTGTTACACCTGTGCTTCCTGCTACACCTGCGTCACCCGCCACCAGTGAGTGTAGCAGGGGACGTCGCCACGGATGGAGATACGATTTATCACAAGGTAGATGTGGACATTCACAATTCCCCTCAACGTAAGGTTTCCATGAGCCTTAATAGGCCTCTGATTACACTTCCCAACAGGGATTTGAAAAAGCAGTGTTTATCCTTGTGAGCACGACGGTACGACCTTTGAGCGCGATGGTACGACCTTTGAGCACGGCGTTGCGACCGTGCGACCGTACGACCTGGTCTTTGACCATCGCCCTCATGGGCCACGTTAAGAGACCAGGCCATTATACCTATGGGCTGTGCCATCGTGATCAGGGGTGTCGTACCGTCGTGCTCAAGGATCGTACCGTCGTACGCATGGATCTTACCGTCGTGATCAAGGATTGTGCCTTCGTACTCCTGGTGTCGTACCGTAGTACTCAAGGATCCTGCCGTCGTGCTTAAGGATCGTACCGTCGTGCTCAAGGATCGTACCGTCGTACACATGGATCTTACCGTCGTGATCAAGGATTGGACCTTCGTACTCCTGATGTCATACCGTCGTACTTAAGGATCGTGCCGTCGTGCTCAAGGATCGTACTGTCGTATGATAACGGGTCTCCACTCCACAACCTTCCGTGGTCCTTCCTGCCCACAGTAGCGCTACGCAGGCTAGCCTGTCAACAGGCAACACTGTGCCTTTGTTTGCCCAGTCATAACAAGGCCTTTGGAGAGGCAGTTAAACCTCGTTTCCCGAGGAGCTAGGAGGGTCCCCGGCGAGGCCAGTTCTTGTCAGCCAATTACCCAACTGTTGTCGTCTTGCACCGGTGCTGTGATGAGGGCGCCCCCAAGGCCAGGTGGTCATGGCTGACAACAGCAGCCAAGGTATCTGAAATTTCTTTAAGACAAAATCTCAGTTTTCGAAGACCTTTGAAAAAAAAAAAAAGATTTTTTCGTGAATATGGAGGATTTATGTTTATATATTTTTTGTACGTTGTTGTATGAGTGTGTGGATTCATCTGCTGTGTTAAAGGATACAGAATCTGCTTTCATAGCATTAGATATTTTTCCCGATTGTCTCATGATGCTCATTCGTTTTTCTAATGGTGTAATGATGCTCTCACTTCTTGAAAGACACATAAGACTCCTGTAGAATCGTTCTCACATATCTGCAGCGGACAGAGGCTCATCTCTTATTGACTTTGCCAATAACCCATACTGAATTTGCAGGACATCCAGCCTCACATTTTCCATGTTCTTTCGCATCAGGATCCCTCGTATGTTGTTATCAAGCCTCAGACGCATCAAAGTTACTGTCATTTTCGGTGAGGGCTCTCACGAATTCCGTCCAATCAGTCCATGAATAATGGACGATGAAGTTGAGGCTAAAGCCCCTGCTTGATTCTGCCAGACTCCAGGCATGCAGTGGCTGTTTAGTAATGGTGTTCCCAAGGGTGGTAGATTTTCTCGACTGGGAGCCTGCCTGGAGGTTCCCAGGCGACGCCCTAAGGGCACACTGGGGGAAGGAAAGAGAGATAGGGATAAGATTCAGCTTGAGGTTGGCGACAGGATGTGTAAGAACCCATGTCACACCATTGGAGAAGCTTCGTAGTTGAGATTCACATGTAACAGAAGCACTACAGCTAAGATTCACATGGAGACAGAAGCACTGCAGCCAAGATTCACATGGAGACAGAAGCATTACAGCTAAGAATCACACGAGGTAGGTGGATCTTGACGGAGATTCGCATGAGGAAGAGAGAATCAAGTGAGATTCAGACTGGAGATATGACTGAGTCTCACAGTGGAGACAGAAATGGTAGCTGCAGTGCACGATGAAGATCACCCACATTCCTGCTTACTTCGTGAGAAATGATACGACAGATTCTTCCTAAGAACACGAGGGTTAAGCTAAAGGCCAAACTGGCATACCCAAAGGTCGTGTCGTTGTCTTCAAGGGTCGCACCGTCGTGTTCAAGGGTCGCACCATCGTGCTCAAGGGTCGTACCGTCGTCCTCAATGGTCGCACCGTCGTGTTCAAGGGTCGCATCATCGTGCTCAAGGGTCGCACCGTCGTTACTCAAGGGTCCTACCGTCGTACTCAAGGGTCGTACCGTCGTACTCAAGGGTCGCACCGTCGTGCTCAGGGGTCGTACCGTCGTACTCAAGGGTCGCACCGTCGTCCTCAAGGTGCCGTACCGTCGTACTCAAGGTGCCGTACCATCGCCGTTAACATGTGGACAGATACCTTCCCCCTCTTTCCTCCGCAGCCATCTAGCGTCTTCGGATCTCGTCCCCCGATGATCCTACACACCACCACCACCTCCACATCCTCACCCCGCCTGCTGAACACTCTCCCCCGAGACGATCGGACCCCACTATCGCAAATACGCGGGCGTCTCCTTTTTATCATCATATCACAGAGCCGGGGACGCGGGAGGGGGAGGAAATGAGGATGAATCGAAAGTGTCGGCCGGAGGAAATGGCGTAGCCTTTTGTCGCAAATGGAATAGGAAGGAAGGAAGGGCGGCTAGCCTGGGAAGGGGAGGGAGAGACCGCCAACCATCCCTCCTCCCTCCTCCTCCCAATCAGTTTCCACTCAGTCACACTCCCCCTCGATAGTCAAGTCACAGATACCAAAATGCGGCGTCTGACACCGCCTCATTTTGGGACACACACACACACACACACACACACCTCCCTCCCGCTTGGCTCTTCCAGGCGTCTGCTCGTGATTGTTATTATGAGGCAAAGGAGACACATTCATGTCAGGATGTCAAGAGTCTCAACTGTTTTGTGTATTTCGTCTCTCTCTCTCTCTCTCTCTCTCTCTCTCTCTCTCTCTCTCTCCATCTGTATACCTCTATATATATATATATATATATATATATATATATATATATATATATATATATATATATATATATATATATATATATCTGATCTATCTATCACCTATCCCTCTATCTACCTATCCACCTATCGATCGCTCCAGGGGGTCACCAATAAGTCACTGTCTGCAAGTTGTAGTGTCTGTCCATCTCGCCAGGTGGCGACGCACACTGACATTTTGTGTTCGCATGAAACTTTCATGTAAGGTTCCGTAATGTCGCTGCTCTCGTTCCAGGTGACGTAATGAGGTGGTTGACGGTGCTGTGGTGTGGTAAGTGGCAGGGGAGCTCCCGCCCTGGGTGCGTGATTGTGTGAAGTGGCAGGGAACTCTCGTAGTGGGTGTTAGAGTGCGTTAGGTGGCAGGGGGAACCTTTGGATTACGGTACTTGACATGTATTAGGTAGTAGGTAGCATTGAGGAGGTAGAGTGCGTTAAGTAGCAGTAAATCCTCTTTATTTCAGTGATAGGTAGACAGTTTCTGGAAGCTAGGAGTGCCTTTTCATCATGCTGTTACGGGTGTGTTACGTAACAAGTGGCCTTTTCATCATGCTGTTACGGGTGTGTAACGTAACAAGTGGCCTTTTCATCAAGTTGTTACGGCTGTGTAACGTAACAAGTGGCCTTTTCATCAAGCTGTTACGGGTGTGTTACTTAAGAAGTGGCCTTTTCATCAAGCTGTTACGGCTGTGTAACGTAACAAGTGGCCTTTTCATCATGCTGTTACGGGTGTGTTACGTAACAAGTGGCCTTTTCATCAAGCTGTTACGGCTGTGTTACGGGTGTGTTACGTAACAAGTGGCCTTTCCTTATCGATAGTCATTAAAGACACAGTCTTCTGGCAAATAATTGATGGTTGTTTTCGGTGTTCACAGTGGTTCGATGTACCTGTGGTGCTGAACTGCAACTCAGGGAATAGAGATCTCCGATGGCAAGAGGTGACGGTGGCGGGGATGGTACGAGTAGGTTCTTACCGAATTGTCAGATGAGGACGAGATGATGGTTTGAGACAAGTGGGAGGAACAATGATGTTTAGAGCCTCAAGTTAAGTTGTGGAAGAGGGGCGTCTTCTGTACCTTATCTAGTTACTCTTGGGAGGTGGACGTGGAAAAGGACCAGGCGGGGGAAGCAGAGATGAATTTGAAAAGAAGAACTGGGTAAGTGTTCTTGAGTTCAGGCACAGGTAGTCCAATTTGTCGTAAGATTACGGAGAGTCTAGAGACGATAGCTGGAGGATTTGATGATGGTGATGCCGTATTCCCCCCCAATTACAGTTTATCGTCCCTCTGGAGTGAGCAGCCTGGCGACGCTCCATACTGAGGAAGTCTGAAAGCTATGGAACGTGACTCCTCCTCGATCCCACGTTCCATTGCTGATGACTTGATTCATGGTCAGTGTTATGAGCGACCGGGTCGAAAGCCTCGGCGTAGACGATGGACGCTGCTGACGAAGTAGTGAGGAGGCGAAGGAGGTCTTCGTACCGCCAGACTGCTTAAGAGCCTGTGGAACTTGCGGTGGTGTCTGGGTAAGCCGAGTTAGACCCGGAAACTTTGGCAGAGTAAGCCCGGGGATCTGGGTGATGGCATTGGATCCTAACTCGCTGGGAGATTGTGGGTTTATTGCTCTCGGGACTGGAGACACATATGAGGTCTTCCAGTCAATGGGATATTTTAAGAGTGATGGAGGGAAGCCCCGACGATGGAGTGGAGGGGTTGAGGTAGCTTCGTGGAGAACTCCTTTGTGTGATTTTATAGGTAAGTTAATGGACGCAATTGAGCGATTTATTACGATCCTTTTTTTTTTTTTATCGTATTTCAACTTCAAATTATTGTATTGATCCAGGAGCTGCTGGGAGATGGTTGGTCTCAAGAGCCAACCAGTCTCTGGCATATGGTGGCGAAGTGGTCGTTGATAAATTGAGCCGTTCTCTCAGCGGAGAGCTGCCTGACGAAGGGTTAGAAGTGAGTCTGCTGGTTCAGAGTGTTCGGCTCCTCAATCTCCCCAAACCATTGGACTGATGCCGGACTGGTTCAGGCGTTGTAACTCGTGAAGACCGTAAGATTGCGTCACGTATTTTGCGAATTGCGTTGTGACGGTGAGTGGCTCTTGAGCTTAGTGTTGTTATGGTGTTACACTGTGTGTGTTACATGGCTGTGGGACTCGTGTGTTGTAGTGTTACCGTGTGTTCTGTGGCCGCAGGGGACATCTGAGTTGTAGTGTTACCGTGTGTTCTGTGGCCGCAGGGGACATCTGAGTTGTAGTGTTACCGTGTGTTCTGTGGCCGCAGGGAACATCTGAGTTGTGGTGTTTGCGTTGCGTTACCCGACTGAAGAAACCTGTGTGTTGTGGGTAACGTAGTGTTAACATGGTGTTGTATGCTTTGGGGAACATCCGTATTTTGATATTAGCGCGGATTGGTGTGTTAGATCGTGGTAGACAGCTCTTTCCTCAAGGGAGGTAGTACAGATATATATTGTCGTTTTTCAAGTGTTCTAAACTGTATTTGTATAACTAGAAAATTATTGGACTCCGCCTGCTTGAGGTTATAATCACCGCGAGTGAAAAAAACAAAAGAGAATCACTTTTAGCAAGTCTATACCACTGAGCGCACAGTCTCGTCAAAGACCTCCCTCTTCAAAGGAGTCTACATTCCCAAGCTCCTGGAAATAGCGCAGCCTCGGACTGCAGGAGCCTTTCAAAAAAACAAAAAAAACAAAAAAACACCAAGACTACTTCATAGAAATATCTTCCTGGGGTAATTTTGAGTATAAAGAATATATAATTATTATTATTATTATTATTAAAGGAACGACCACAAGCGAACAGGTCAGGTTCGTCTAGTCCATTAATACGTCACACCTAATATATGCTGCATTAACACCAGTTAAAGAACGGGCTTTATTTTCTAGGTTCCATTAAGCCACAGTAAAGTATGTTCGTTTTTTTCCTCTTGTATGGGGTTGCATTAAGTCAAATTGGAGAGTCAGTAATTTCTCTTAAGCTGAATTAGGACAGCCCCAAAGAGTATATATATATATATATATATATATATATATATATATATATATATATATATATATATATATATATATATATATATGTATGTATATATATATATATAATGTTTTACGCCCACTTAAGAGTATTTTTGTTTCCAACACTGATGCAGTAAGCCCAGATTTTAAGTCCTAGGATAAGCGAGGCTGTTCACAGTAATGAAACAGGAGCCTTTAATCAAATCTCTCCTAGTTACAACTGGTGAAAAAGAAAAGTAGAAGAAAAAAAAATGTGACATTGGAATGTTGACGGAAATAGAGCAGGTGAAGTTAATCAGACTTTCATCTTTTGACTTTGAAGAAAAAAAAAAGGGAAAGGAAAAAAGAATTCGTGATTGGCTGGGCACACGCGATTTACACTGCCCAAAAAAGTGTGGGAATATATATATATATATATATATATATATATATATATATATATATATATATATATATATATATAGGCAGGGCAACCACTGCGTAGTGGAATGTGGACGGAGGAGAGAGAGAGAGAGAGAGAGAGAGAGAGAGAGAGAGAGAGAGAGAGAGAGAGAGAGAGAGAGAGAGTGAGTGTGTGTGTGTGTGTGTGTGTGTGTAACGTGCACTGTGCCCGGAGATTTTGAGAGTGGGTTGAATTTCAGGTGGATAGGAAGGGAGGTGTTGGAGATTCCCCCTCATCCACCACACGTGAGGTGGAGAGTTGGAGGAGGAGGAGGAGGAGGTAGGTGGGAAAGATGGTGGAGTGTTTGTGGGAAGGGGAAATACTGCTTCCCCTCTTAACTGGGAGGGAGGTGAGTGACCCCAAGCTGAGTGACCTGAGGTCACGCCACTCGTTCCACCTGAAGAGTGAGGGGCGGGTGCTCAACAAGGGGGTCGGGTGGAAATGCGAGGAGAGTGCCCACTTCCACCATCCCATCCCTCCCTCCTCTTGAACCTGTTGCTCCCAAGCCCTCTTGATATCCCTCCTCACACTCGCCACCAACACTTGCCACCACAAACACTCCGCGATGCACTTCACCCGAGAGTGCTTTTGTGGCAGCCACTTGGAAATTGACAACACACACACACACACACACACACACACACACACACACACACACACACACACACACACACTCAGTCGAAATAATTGATTGGTGGATTATTCGGATAACTACGTTTATCTGGAGAACCAGCTTGGTAAATGGGGAGGTAAACGCCTTATGTGTTTATGGTTTACAGAGGTGAGTGTAAATACATCATCTGTGAGATAAAGGAAGACACTGTACGTTGACTTAACATCGAGTAACATCGTCAGAGACCAACTGATCTTCGTTAAGTTGTTGAGTAATATGTCTCGTCTCGTCTCGTCTACCGTTTCATGAATCTCAGCGAGACAGCAGATCTCGCCGACCTTCACCTTCCCGTAATACCCCTTGACTGTATAACATCCCTTGTGGCTTTGCCACATCCCACGGACCAGTGAAACCCATCGTGTCAGCAACATCCTTGACCCAGTGCCATTTACGGCTGCTCAGCGACATGCCCGGGCTGGATGAACACCTGCGGTGGATTGCCAGCCACATCCCCCTATACACTGACAGCGCCTCACCAGCGTCCATGCAAGGTGGTGCGCCCCCGACCCGATAGCATTTCCCAGAGATAAGCAAGCCCCAGGTGGGAGTGAGGAGGAGGAGGAGGGTTCACAGACAGATGCCACGAGTGCCGGGGATTAAGAGGAGCCCCTGTAACCATATCCAGGGGGGGTAGGAGGGTGAGGGAGATTACTGTGGGTGATGGAGAGGCGTCGGTCAGAAAGGGGAGGAGGGGGACAGATCGGCTCAGCCAGTCAAGCGACCGATTCAGCTGAGGAGGGAGGGTTTCAGGCGCCGTAGACACCCAGGTGGTTAAAGACAGGTGATTCACCTGACGGGTGCTGAGGTAGGGTGATTACCAAGCGATTGCCGATTCAGCCAATTAGTGATGGTAGTTCGTTCAGGTGGTTCGAGTCAGCTGGTAAGTGTTCCTAACGCCTGTTTTCTCTCCTCCATCGCTTCCCCACAGAATTTTTTTTTCTTTTTTAACCGTGGGTTAATCTAATATGTTCTAGCGACTCCTTAATTACGGACACCTTAATTACTAGTCTCCCTAATTAAAGATTCCTCCATTACAGAATGCTAGAGCAACTCTCGTCCCTTTCTCACTTCTTGTTATCTGTTAATGTTAACGAATGTGTGGTTCGCTTCTCCTACCTGATCATTAAACTCTTGAGCACGACGGTACGACCCTTGAGCACGACGGTACGACCCTTGAGCACGACGGTACGACCCTTGAGCACGGCGGTACGACCCTTGAGCACGACGGTAAGACGCTTGAGCACGACGGTACGACCCTTGAGCACGACGGTGCCACCCTTGAGCACGACGGTACGACCCTTGAGTCTGATGGCCTGACCTCAGACATGACTCTGAAGGGTCATTTCGTAGGTCAGGGCCATCATACACGTATGGAACTCTTCGTCATCTGCGGTGACCATTGTAAACTAATAGGTACGGTTGACGGCCTAGTTTCTATCACGTCAACTTTGAACACAGAATGACTTTCCATTCCTGATGGCCCTAAGAACATTATGGGATCATTTCATATCATTATTATTATCATCATTATTACCATTAGTAGTAGTAGTAGTAGTAGTGTATCATTATTGTTATTATTATTATTATTATTATTATTATTATTATTATTATTATTATTATTATCGGTATCATGATGATGATGATTATTATTATCATTATGATGATGATGATGATGACTTGTCATACCTGACTCACCATCATACACGACCTTCCTGCACCTATCATGATCGAGGTCAGTGTCATAATGTCTGTGTTGACTGATACAAGCAACCACCATGTCTCAATTCATTCTAGATTAGGGAAGTTAAGATTACATAGTACAGGTCCCTCAGTAAGTAAACCTTGTCATAGACTATAAGGTCTTGTGTGTCATAGTCCTTACCATATACTGTGTAACACATATCTCTGTCTCTCTTACAGGTACGTCCTGCTGAACAGAAAGGAGGAAGGTAAATATGTACACGTTCGTGTGTGTGTAGCGCTTGATAGTGTAGCGTTGTGGTGTCTTCTGGCTCAACGCACTCCATGTTGTTCGACATCATCTGTTGTCTGTATGTTCCAGTCAGTGTGCGGATGCCAACATGTATATATATATATATATATATATATATATATATATATATATATATATATATATATATATATATATATATATATATATATATGTGTGTGTGTGTGTGTTTGTGTGTGTGTGTGTGTGTGTACACACACAGAGAGAGAGAGAGAGAGAGAGAGAGAGAGAGAGAGAGAGAGAGAGAGAGAGAGAGAGAGAGAGAGAGAGAGAAAACTCGCGAAAACGAGTGAAATCTGGGAAATACCAGATATTTCCATGTGAGAGATACTGATAAGGAATTAATATTTGTCGTTAAGAGTTGATGAGTTAGGGGATTTGATCCGTTTGATGCTCACAGTGTGTGTGTGTGTGTGTGTGTGTGTGTGTGTGTGTGTGTTGGAGGATACTCTTGTTCTGAACACAGTGAGGAACGTAAGACTGGAAATCCTCGAACATTTACCGAAGGAAAGGTTTTTAAAGTCGTTTATCCCTTTATCATGGCGTGAGACATATTTCCACTGTCGGATGGAAGTTGTTACAGTTCTTACACACCCTCTCTGACACGCCGGGATTTTCGAATATCCACCAGACACAGACGCCCCCAATCTTACATTAACAGGTCTCCTCATGGTTCAATTGTTGTAAAACTTACGATAACGTTATCTGTCATCTTCATCCTAGGCAGACGGACGGGAGGGGTCCCTTCCCCCTCGCGTGTTACCCGACGTATGCAAAACAGAAGTGAAGAATGTTCACAATCTGTGTCAGGGATAAAGTTATAATTGCCCGTCGCCTCGCCGTAGGAAAAACAAATGTTCCTGTATGACACGGAGTTAGGCTGTCAGTCTGAAGTGATGTTGGTGTCGTAATAGTGTCGAGGTGGTGTGGGCTCTGTGCTGTGGTAGGTGGTGTGGGCCCTGTGCTGTGGTAGGTGGTGTGGGCCCTGTGCTGTGGTAGGTGGTGTGGGCCCTGTGGTGTGGCAGGTGGTGTGGGCCCAGTGGTGTGGTAGGTGGTGTGGCTTCTGAAGTAGCTGTGCTTTAGTGGTTTAGTTACGCTGTGGTGATGCTGTGGTTGCTGTGCTGCGCTGTTGCTGTGGCTGGATTGGTAATATTCTGGTGGTGCTGTGGTAATGTGGCCCCGATAGTGCTGTGGCAATACTGTGTTGCTGGTGTGACGGTATTGCAGCGATGTTATGACGCTGTTTGGGTGCTGTGGAGTTGCTGTCTTGGTGCCTTGGATCTGACTATGATGCTCTAGCGGTATATATACATATAGTGATGCTGTGTTGGTACTGTACTGATGCTGTGGTGTTCTGGGGTAGTGTTATGGTGAGGCTGTGTTCACATCATCGCCTCGACAACATACCTTTGTTGTGTGGTTCTAGCATGGCGGTGATGCTGCGATAATGCCTGCATGGTGATGCTGTTGTGGTCATGCTGTGTTGGTCATGCTGTGTTGGTCATGTTGTTACGGGGCCATGCGGTTGTGAAGGAAGCAGAGAATATATCTCTCTTGTCATCCCCTTTCCATGTCTCATTTGTTTTTTCCTGTGACACCTGTCGTGCGCACCTGCCATGCGCATTGAGACATATCATTAGTTGTGGCTTATCTCGGCTGCATGTCGGCTCTAGCCGTAACCTAGGCCTTGCCTAGAGCAAGTTCATAGATCTCAGACTAGAAGGCTAAGATAGACTCCTAGAGGTGTAGTTGATAGATACTATCATACCAGTTCATAAAGCTTTCAACATGGTTATTATTTGATAGATAATGCAATAATCTATAAAACTTTCATGGCGTGTATGTTATAGGTAATACAGTAATGCAGTAATCTATAAGACTTTCATGGCGTGTATGTTATAGGTGATACAGTAATTTCTAAAGCTCTCAACATTGCATGTATCTAGTAGATACAGCAGTGTATAAGGCTTTCATCGTGACATATGTATAATACAAGATACAGTAATCTATCGAGCTTTCAACGTGACTTATGGTTAATATTTAGATGGGTGGAGAGGTACGGGAGTAATGCGAGAAACAAGGAATGAAGAAAGTGGTGTGATGATAGAGAGTGGTCAAGAAAATGGTGCCCCCACCAGTGTAGAACTCCCTCCCTGTACAGCACAAGAGATGGGGGCCTCGCGAGTGTAGAAAAAGAACAAAACTCCCTCCCCGTACTACACAGATCAGGTCATTACAATTATAGGTAATAATGACCCATTACGTAACACTTAATAAAGAACACTCCGTCCGTCTGTCCGTCTTGTCACAAAGAACCATGCTACCTCCTCCTCCTCCTCCTATTCTACCCACCTTCCTCCTCGACACACACACACACACACACACACACACACACAGGGCAGGCCACCGCGCTGGGTCACCACGACGGCAGGAGAGAGAGAAAACGACAGGCTATCCAGATTCGAAGTTTGGGTTGAATGTCTACGTCCCCGAGTTTCTTAAGGGACGAAGTTCTGTTTAAGGGCTTTGAGGGAGATGTTTCTTGCTTATGTGCGGTTAAGTCGTGGGTGGCTGAAGCTCCCCACCTCCTCTGTTCACACTGATGTTCCTAAGAGACTGTGATGTGTGGCTTGGATAATTATTATTGCGTCAGCGAGGCATTGGTTGTCTTGCTTACGTAATACATTATGGTAATGAAGCGCGCGCGCGCGCGGGTGTGTGTGTGTGTGTGTGTGTGTGTGTGATTGTGTTTATACAACCAGTGTATCCCACAAGCCTCATGAATACATGATCTTGTAGTCCACTAATTTAATTCCTTTGATGTAAGCTTCCCTCCTCTTTGTACCTCTATCTTGAGCCCCTGCTTTGAGCCGCGCACTATTTCTTTTTAAGTGTTTCGATACCCCTTCCTCATACAGACCGCCAGAACTTCCGTCCATTCTCCTTTCACGGGTTTCTTCCGCCTTGCGATGGGCCATTTGTCTCCCAGGTATTGGGGGCGGGAATGCTAATATTGTAGAGTACAGTTCCTGCTTCCCTAGATAGAGTGTTCGAGAGCTGGAATTTATGAAGATTGTGGTCCAGCTTTGTTCACTTTCCCCCAAACAGGGTATAACCTTTCCGCTTCCCTGCCATATTTATGAACCTTACATACCAGCCACCCTTATCTGCTGTACACCATTCCCCCTTTCCTTGCCACCCCATAACTCCCCATTACCAACGCCTCCTCCGATACACAATCTCCTCCAGCATCAACCACACACACAACACCCTCCTCCCTAGAACATTATGTAATCCTCCTCTTCCACACTAGATACCATCCCATCACCCACCACCTTCCTTACTACACAGTCTCCTCCTTCTTCCCCCATACAATCTCATCACCATCTCTCCACCACACAACCCCTGTCACCTCACCCTCCTCACCAAACTGCCCCAAACTCTACTTCACTCCTCGACACAGATCGCCACACTCCCTACGCAGCAGGGAAAGCGATCAACAACTCTAGTAGAGTGCTACCTGTATGTATGAGGGTATTGTGGGTGAGCGAAAAAGAAACACACCAGGTAAACCCGCCTTACCAGGATTGACGTTTTGGGGAGACGAAAGTAAAAAGGAGCTGGTCTGTATGTAGCAATCTGGCGCGGTCACACTTATGTCTGGTGCGTCGTCGGAGAACACTGGATGGGTTGGACGGTGCTACACCAACGTGTCATCAGTTGCGGACGACCCATTATGTTGTTAGAAACAGTTAGGAGGGGCTGGTTAAAAGCAGGAAGTCTGTATACATGTTTACCCACAAACACTCAGTCACACACACACACACACACACACACACACACACACACTACTACTGCGCCACCAGCAGAGACCCCTTTCGTCCCCCGTGTTGCAATTGGCCACCACCACAGCTGCGTCGACCCCATCCGAGTTCGTACAGACCTCCAGCCTGGACGGGAACAATCTCCTCAATACGCCGCCTCCCCCCAGTGTGTCTGTGTGTGTGTCTGTGTCTGTGTGTCTGTGTGTGTGTGTGTGTCTGTGTGTCTGTGTGCAGACTGACCCCATTTATCCTCTCCCCTTTCTCGTAGCCACACTGTCTGTATTGTTTTTTTTTTATATCTGTATTTTTTTTTTTTTTAGCCTTCGGGCTGCAGTTAATTCAATAAACTGTTGAATGGAATAATATTATGGTGGTAGTATTAGTGATGTTATTGTTATTATTATTATTATTATTATTATTATTATTATTATTATTATTATTATTATTATTATTATTATTATTATGATTACTGCTACTACTACTACTGCTACACACACACACACACACACACACACACACACACACACACACACACACAAGTTATTTCTCTCTACTACCTCCCTTGTTTTTTGTCGTCGTCAGGAATGATTTTCTGCAGAAGGGAGAGAATGGGAGGACGACGGTTCATATCGTCGTGTGTAAAGTCGTTCTTCGGGGAGGAGGAGAGGAGGAAACACGACGGGTCGCTGTCAAGTCGCTCTTGGGGTAAGACCCGACCGACTAGTAGTCACTCTTGGCTGAGACGAGGGACGACAGAGAGGGCGCAGGAGGAGGGTGTGGGGTCGTCAGGGACAACAGGAGGGTTGGGGGTCATCAGCGACACCAGGAGGGTTTGGGGTCGTCAGTGACACCAGGAGGGTCTGGGGTCGTCAGCGACACCAGGAGGGTCTGGGGTCCTCAGCGACACCAGGAGGGTCTGGGGTCGTCAGCGACACCAGGAGGGTCTGGGGTCCTCAGCGACACCAGGAGGGTCTTGGGTCGTCAGCGACACCAGGAGGGTCTGGGGTCGTCAGCGACACCAGGAGGGTCTGGGGTCGTCAGTGACACCAGGAGGGTCTGGGGTCGTCAGTGACACCAGGAGGGTCTTGGGTCGTCAGCGACACCAGGAGGGTCTGGGATCGTCAGTGACACCAGGAGGGTCTGGGGTCGTCAGCGACACCAGGAAGGTTTGGGAGGTCTTGCTTACATCCCTCAGTCTTGCTGGCTGTACAGTGGTCCTTTCTCTCGTATCTATAATGTGCCTGTGGATCATGTACTCTCTAAACGCGTCATGCTGTATTCACGGTGACAGTACACATGCCGCTTGGCTAATCTGGGATTGGCTCATCCATCTCCAATCACCGAGTACTGTGATCCCGTCGTGCCGCCTCGATGTACTATGATTAGATCCTCGACGGCGGAGCTCTTCCTCAGGAGCAGTGCTTGGGGGTCAGGCGGCCTTCAGACCACCGCCGTTGGGGCGGCCAAAGAGATGAGCGTGCGGTCAAAATGCACGAGCCTGAACCGCTGATCTGCGGTCAGACGGGTGAGGCTAAACCGCTGCTCTGCGGTCAGTCAGAGTCAAAGATTTTATTTATTTTTTATTCCATCCTTTTTCCCCCAAATGTCATGAGATTGATGATGACAAGGTCATAGGACGTCAGTAAGTCTACCGTTTGATCCCGGCGTTGCGGTCGAGGCTCACCCGTTTGACGCCAGCGATTCTAGCCATCTTCTCCCCCTCCACCTCCGGTCCTGCCAGTCCTGGCCTCAGTCTCGCCATCACCGCCCAGCATCCTGGTTCGAGCCCCCGATAGACGCTGCTCTGCCACTCCGTCGTCAAGCACTTGATTGCTGTGTCCTCGGCCTCGCACACTCACCTGGAGTCTCGCTTCATCTACAATCGTAACCTTATGCTTGTGAGTCTGTGGTGCGTGAAGCGTGCGTGAGTGCGTGAAGTGTGCGTGAATGCGTGAAGTGTGGGTGAAGCGTGCGTGTTGCCCGTCGCCCCATTCTCCTTTTAAAGCCAACTAGAGCTTATCACAGTGAAATTTGGCTTACTGGGGCGGAGATTGTTTTCACTGTTTGAGTCAAGTTAACTCAGATGGCATCTTTTATGCAGACGTTCCCGTCCATCACAAGACGCACTCGGCCACGATGCTCCGTTCTCGAATCAAAAGTTAAGAGTGAAGTTTTGAGGCTTTGATTCCGATGATTATGTCTGGCTGTCTGGGGTGCTCACGTGAATGTTGGAGGTAATATGCGAGAGGCGGGAAGATTAGAATTACATTTAAGTTCACTTTAAACATATCCAGTGTGTAGACACACACACACACACACACACACACACACACACACACACACACACACAGGCACAGATTAACCGCATCACATTACCATTATGCTAAAACTTTTTTTCTCTCTCTCTGTGTTATGTAAAATGCTGGTATGTGTCATGTTTCTCCTAGATTGACAGTTTAGATTAGTTAATACCCATCTGTGTATGAGACTCGTAATTACCTCCGCACCAGCGTTAATGAGTAATACAGACTTGTAGACCATTAGGAAAAAATGCAGCTTACTGGTTTTGCCAGTGTTGATTACTGGTTGGCAACATCGATACATGGAATGACAGAACGGCTTTTCCCTTTCCCCTTGCCTCTTTCTCGTACTATTTTTCCTTTTTCCATTCAGCTTTGGTGATGTTTTTTCCCCCCTAAAGTCGTCTGGTTTTGTGTTGCCTCCGTGTGTGTGTGTGGGGGGGCGCGCGCGCGGGGCGCAAGGAGGGTGTGGGTGTGGTGTTCCTGCCTGCCTGCCTTCACCCGCCTGCTGGTCGTGTGTCCTCCCGCGTGGGCGCTGAATTTTAACTACGTCGAGTCGTTAGTGGAATTTCGGCCCCCCGCACAAGTGAATTTTCTGTCCGTAGTCGTCGACGTCTTGTCAGGCCGGCCCAGGGATGGGGGATGGACCAGTGCTGCGAGAGCTCTTCCCGACCCCTGAACTAAGCCCAGCCATCACATCGTCCTCCTCACCACACGCGCACCTGACCGTCTCCTCCTTCGTCAGTAGATGGCCTTCTTCTAACCCATCGCTTTAACTTCGTCCCCCTCCCTCCTCTCAAGCCTATATCCCCAACCACTATACCTTATACCACTATACCCATTGCTCCTTTCCCCACCCCATACCCCTCTACCGCCACATCACCTCCTTATATAGTCCCGTCCAGCTTTCGTTCCGTTACATATGCCCACACCTCACCAGCTCCTTCCCTCGAGACATCCTATCTCGCTACCGCCTGACACCCCGATTCCCCAATCGCAGAATAACCACCATCTCCCCACCACACCTCTTCCAGCACCCTCCTCCCCTCTCCCTACCCTACCACACCTCACCTCCTCACAACCCTCCTTCACATTACCCCTGCCATACTCTACCGCCCCAGCATCTCACGGACTCCCGAAGTCCGTGGCCATATTCTTGGCGTCTCCTTGCAGCCCTCACTCCTACAGAAAATATCGGTCGGCTCTGAGCTGAAGAAGTCTTTAATGTTTATTTTAGACTGGCTATTTTAGATCGCAGTTTGGGGAAAATAAATAAAACATTTAAGGTGAACTCGCTTTCCCCATGAGCTATATTCTGTAAAGGGAAAATATATTTTATATTCGTAATATAGACGCAACCAATGCATCGGCTCTCTCTCTCTCTCTCTCTCTCTCTCTCTCTCTCTCTCTCTCTCTCTCTCTCTCTCTCTCTCTCTCTCTCTCTCTCTCTCTCTCTCTCTCAGGCGTATTCGAAACTAACCCAGAATTTTTGAGTATGAATTCAGGCCACAAATTACAGCTGTGATACCCGCTCTGATAAGATTAACATGGTGATAAATCAGGAACTCCCTTGATAGGTCTCGACACAGAAACGAAACAAGAGAGAGACAGAGGACTTAACGTGTGTTCAATGTGGTTTAGATGATGACAAAGGCACAAAGAAGCCTCATTCGTATATATCGGACCCACTGGAACACGATGAAGAGTGACACACACACACACACACACACACACACACACACACACACACACACACACACACACACACACACACACACACACACACAGAGAGAGAGAGAGAGAGAGAGAGAGAGAGAGAGAGAGAGAGAGAGAGAGAGAGAGAGAGAGGTCAGTAGCCTAGTGCTTGTCCTCACCCTTTGTTTTAGATTCTCGGGAAGTGGCTGGGGTGTGTGTGTGTGTGTGTGTGTGTGTGTGTGTGTGTGTGTGTGTGTGTGATCCTGGCGCTATATCTAAGGATACGAAGTTCCCTTGAGGGGGGGGCGGGGGGTGAGAGAAAACCAATCAAGAAGGATTTTTAAGGGCAACCCGCCTCCAACACCCGGATGGACCAAAGCCAAAACACGACCACTAACCTGGCTTGGTTTCCCTAGTGCTACAGACACACACACACACACACACACACACACACACACACACACACACACACACACACACACACACCCTGGAGAATGAGATGGTTAGGTCTATGAAGCATTGTATAGACACGGAAGTGTACAGTAGGTGATTCCTATGTATCCATGTCTTGTGTGTGTGTGACCCTCCACTCCACCTCCCCCCCCCCTTTTGTGTGTGTGTGTGTGTGTGTGTGTGTGTGTGTGTGTGTGTGTGCGCGCGCGCCCCCCCCCATTTCCTTCGCCCCCCTTTTTGTGAGGTCTCAGGAAGTGCGAGGTGGGACAGGTTCGTTGCTTGCGACTGACGGTGAATGCAAGACACACTGCCGTGCTTCGAGGTTCGTCGAGAAGAAGCGATGCCTCTTCGGGCCACCCGACCGCACCACCGCGTCTCTCGTGAGATCACAACACAACACAGCACAACGCTGCAACGCCGGAGGAAGAGACGTGTTTCAGAAAATCTTACTCACAACACGACAGCCCGTATGCTTGTTGTGTATTTCCCCAGGATGAACAAGGGGAATAGGACCTTGGGGGGGGGGGGGGGGGGGGGGTGTTGAGGATACCTTGGTACAATTGCTGGCGATCAGGATGTTTTCTCTGGTCGTAAATCTGGGTTTATGCTAAGCCGAGAAGGACCTTAAAGATCCAATGGCAGAATTATGCACTGTAAAAACCCCCGTCACCATCTGTCGTCCCTTCTTAACGAGGGAGTCTGATAGTCATGGTCTGGGAGCGGGAGGTGATAGGGCGAGGTCACGTGGTTACGCACCTTTGATGAGGAGCGGGGTTGAAGATGGGGGGAAGGGGTCAAAGGTCAAAGTCGCGTACTTACAGAGCCTCTGGTGAGAAGTGAGGGGGTTCAGCGAGGAGGTTCAGAACTCTGGTGACAAGTGAGGAGGTTCAGAAGACATAGTTACGAGGCCAAAACCGTGGCGACACATAACTACGCTCTCCTTGGCTGGGGAGAATTACTTAACGACCCTTGACCTGGCCCAAGGTGTGGAGGACGGGCTGGTATGTGGGGTCAGAGGATGAGCGACGACTGTACGACTCCTGAAGCACGACCTTGCACACCGCCTGGGTAGGTATGATGGCCGAGCCTTTTAACCTGATCCAGTCAGGGTCAGGTCAAAAGTCCGGCTGGTCATTTGACCCAAGGGTCGTACCGTTATGATCAAGGGTCGTACCGTTATGATCAAGGGTCGTACCGTTATGATCAAGGGTCGTACCGTTATGATCAGGGTCGTACCGTTATGATCAAGGTCGTACCGTTATGATCAAGGTCGTACCGTTATGATCAAGGGTCGTACCGTTATGATCAGGGTCGTACCGTTATGATCAAGGGTCGTACCGTTATGATCAGGGTCGTACCGTTATGATCAAGGGTCGTACCGTTATGATCAAGGGTCGTACCGTTATGATCAAGGGTCGTACCGTTATGATCAGGGTCGTACCGTTATGATCAAGGGTCGTACCGTTATGATCAGGGTCGTACCGTTATGATCAAGGGTCGTACCGTTATGATCAGGGTCGTACCGTTATGATCAAGGGTCGTACCGTTATGATCAGGGTCATATCGCCGCGCTTAAGGTTTTTTACGCAGTTGACCAGTGAGCGCCGAGGTGACCTTCTCTGGGCTCTGGGTTCTCCAGCCTCTCTCTCTCTCTCTCTCTCTCTCTCTCTCTCTCTCTCTCTCTCTCTCTCTCTCTCTCTCTCTCTCTCTCTCTCTCTCTCTCTCTCTCTCTCTCCACCAACACACCACAGCACAACACCACACTACACCACACCACACCACACCACACCACACCACACCGCGCCACACTCCCCGAGAAATCACATCACAATCAAGACTCATTAAACACGACGCTATGAACCCCACACCGCTGCAGGAGCGACCAGTTAACTGAGCAAAACTTCCCGTAACACAGTAACACATCCCGTAACACCGCATCCATAACACTCTGGCACCTCCTTAAGACACTCTAGCACCAACCATAACACTGGGGCGAGATCCAACTCTCGCTACTCTAATCACCTTGTTATTGGCTCGTTACAGCCAGTTTACCCGTTGATTTCCTCGTCTAAGATTGTTTGCTGAGCCTTTATAGCTTCTAGGAAGTCTGGGGGGGAGGGGGGGTCTTGTTTTGACGTGGGTCCGGTACGCCAGGGGCTGCCAGGGGTCTTCCCCACCGTGTGGAGCGGTGGGAAGAGGCCACGCAGACCAGAGGAACAGGTAGACCACATAGACTAACAGACCAGCCCGGTGGGTTGACCACACAGGCCAGGCCAGCGGGTAGACCACACAGACCAGGCCAGCAGATAGACCACACGGATCAGCCCATTGGGTAGACCACACAGACCAGGCCAGCAGATAGACCACACAGACCAGCTCTGTGGGTAGACACAGATATCTCACCTTGTTAATTGACTAACCCTTTCAATTCAAACCTCCCCCTACATTAATCTTCGTCTGCGTATTAGACGGGAGGATACGGAAGGGGTAAATAGAGCGTAAGGGGAAAAAAAATATGCTCCTAGGGAGAGACGGGAAGAAATGGGGTAAATAAAGGGAACAAAAGAAATGAGACACAGATAAATGGGGGTGAATTACTGGCCTCATATACTACCCTGGCCCTCCCTGGCCTTGACACAGCCGGACCATCCATGGTGACGTGGAGGGGGGGAGGGAGAGAGAGAGAGAGAGAGAGAGAGAGAGAGAGAGAGAGAGAGAGAGAGAGAGATGTAGGGGTTGGGGGTGGAGTTCGAGGTATGATGGTGGACTATCGCAAGAGATTACTCCCACCCACAATCTCCCACAGCCAGCACAGTGGCGAAAAGAGGGAGGGGTGTGGTGTGGGTTGGGGAGTGAGATGCTCACTAGAAATACGCCTCCTGCCCCGGCCTCCCCAAGCGGCCGATGTATCGCTTCATAAATATGGGATGAGACTATAACACGGCCCGCTTGTTGGGCCAGGGGGTGAGGGGTGGCTCCCCTCACTCCTCTCACCCCCTCACCCTCACCCCAGCAGCAGCCAGGGGTGTATGTCACTAACAACCAGACCAGTAACAGCTCAGGTGTGATAGCTTTTGGGGGGGACGCGCGAACAACCCAGGAGTGTGGTAGTCCAGCCAACCACAGCCCGGGGTGTGATGGTTAGGGCCAGCAACAACCACAGGTGTGTGGTAGTAAAGCCAACAACCTCCAGGTGTTGTCACGATCCACTTCAACAACAACTAGGCGAGTGTGGGCGTCTTGCACACGCCCGTAAGAGCCAGAATTGTGGGCGGCGGATGGGGTACACATGCCAACGCCCCCGCTGGGGCCGAGGCAGACATCGGGGTTGGAATGAAACTCGCTGGAGTGCTGACGAAGGGGATATAATGGTGGCCGAGATATCATCAGGCCGATCACGCCCCCAGACAAAAGAGGTGGGTGATCAGGCAGGCCGTATGGGGCCACACGGGGCCAAGCTATGTCGGAAAAAAGCTCAGACGTGACCCAGCGAAGCCATGTTATATAGGACGAGTCTAAGAGTTCCACGCGATAGGACAGGTGTTGTGGCCAAACCAAGCCATACAAGGTCAGGTGTGGCCACGGCGCGTCACCAAGTGTGACCAGTGTTACCAAGTGTGGCCAAGCAAGAGGAGGCAGATTTAAGCTGGCCACTCAGCGCGACCCCACCTGGTCAGACTTGGGGGTAAGGCGAGGTCATACAGGATCAGGCGAGTTCATATATTCACAGGTACGGTCACAAGAGGTCATTCATGCTCGGGCAGGGTCATGCCAAGTCGTTACGAGGTCAGTTAAGACCAAGTGGTGAAGTACCACACAATTGCACCTAACTACCACGAAGTGTCGTTCTCTCCCGACACATATCACCACACAGTGTCTCTCCTTGTTTACACCGGGTAGTTAAGTCCAGCGCTATAATCTGTTTGGTCAGTAAGGTCAAAGGTCAGAGGATGTCCTCGGGAGGAGCAAGGTGACCATTCCTTCATTATAGAGATAATATTTTTTGCATGCGAGGGGAGAGCGTCGGGGTTGTGAGGGGAGAGTGTGAGTAGGAGCGTGAGGGTGGTGTGTGTGTGTGTGTGTGTGTGTGTGTGTGTGTGTGTGTGTGTGTGATGGAGTGTTGGGGATGTGTTTGAGGGATCTTGAGGGGTGGTAGTATGTGTGTGTGTGTTCGTGTGTGAGGGAATGTGAGGGGTGTGTGTGAGGGAACAGGAGGTGAAGGAGCAGAAGGTGAGAGATATATGAGGTGACGCCGAATGAGGGATGGGGGAAATTGACACAAATTTGAGGGATCACGAGGGTCCCTCTGCACCAGGAGGAGGGATGGTGGATCCTGGGAGGGAGGTAGAGGCCACAGATGTGGGGAGGGGAGATGGATGAATGTATGAATAGATAGGAGAGGCGATAGGATGCTCTGGATAGTCCAAAACTTGGATAGACCATGTCTGGATAGACACTACTGGCTAGGCCACCCCTGGATGAACTACCCCGGGATAAACCAACCTTGTATAGGCCCGTCTTGGATAGCCCTGATAAGATAAGATAAGGGAAGGTTGCTGATGATATGGAGAATCTTAGATAACAAACGATGCCATAGGTGATCATAAGCCTGGATAATCCGAACCCAAGATAAGATATCTCTGGATAATCATCAAGGCCATAGACAGAAGAGACACTGGACTAATGACACTTTGGATGATTAAGACCCCGGGTGTCTTATTGGATCATCATGACCCCGAATGATCAATGAAGACCAAGGTTAATTACCAGTTGGTTAAGAACCTGGTTGATTCAGACGGGTCTGATGAGCGCGACCTTGGATAATCTAGTATGGATGGCTGACATTAAGGGCAGTCGACTCCTGGACACCTGGTTGATTTGGGCCATGAATAATCAAGGTCTCAGCTCACCACGACCTCGGCTCACCAGATTCTTGGCTCACCAGGACCTCGGCTCACCAATTTCTTGGCTCACTTCGTCTCATCAAGGCTTCTCTCCCCTATCCCCAGGATTGCGCAGATCGGGAAAAGTACCGAATTAAACTCACAGAGACAGTGACCATTGCATAGTTAACGACGTCGTTAAACCATCTTGTGAGGCTGAGACACGGCTGCGTTGATCACTGTGAATTCATTAAACCCAACGAAGATTCCCCTGGGAGCGAACCAGATGTTCTTGTATTAAACCCGTGTTGATATATATATATATATATATATATATATATATATATATATATATATATATATATATATATATATATATATATATATATATGTATTCCTATGAGTCCACGGGGAAAACGAAACAAGATAAGTTCCCAAGTGCACTTTCGTGTGATAGTCACATCATCAGGGGAGATACAAGAAACAAATATATAAGTCAGTTGATATACAACGAAGAGACGTAGCTACGACGCCATTTGGTAAACGAATGACTATAAATATATATATATATATATATATATATATATATATATATATATATATATATATATATATATATATATATATATCAAACATGCTATACAACATCACCGTAGCCCTGAAACATAATTTCTGAAACTGAAGTCGTTTTTTGGTGCCACTTCAGTTAGTGATGGCAATTCAGCCAGTGGTCGTACTTCAGTCACCACTTGTCGTTCCTCAGTCAGTGGTCGTACCGCACTGACAGTGGCCGTCCCTTCAAGTCTATGGTCGCACTTGGGTCAAGGTCGAGCTTTTATCAGGAGGAGCCGGTCGTGCGTAGAACGACCTACTCTCTCTCTCTCTCTCTCTCTCTCTCTCTCTCTCTCTCTCTCTCTCTCTCTCTCTCTCTCTCTCTCTCTCTCTCTCTCTCTCTCTCTCTAAATAAAAGAAAAAAGAAAAACCGCATTAGATGTTCCTTCCCCTCCTCCTGCCTCCTCCTCCTCCTCCCATGCGAAGAGTGGAAGCGATTTTGAAAAAAAAAAAATACGTTGATTTTTATTACATTTCTGTGCTAATCACAATATGTCTAGTCAGCGTAGGGGGGGAGAGGGAGAGGGAGGGAGAAAAAGGGGTGGGCGGAAGTGGTGGCGGTGTGGGCGGGGGGGATGGATGGGCGGGCCAACGTTTCCCCTTAATTTGGCTTCAGCCATCCAAAACCCCTCTTATCCCCCTCCTCCTCCCCTATTCCCCCCTCCCCTCCCCTCATTCCCTCCCCTCCCCTCCCTTTCCCCCCCCCCTCCTCCTCTCCTCCCCTCCCCTGGCCTATCGTTTCAGCGGATTTATTTGCGCCATTTAAGTCCCCTAATTACCGAACGACTTGCCTCTGATCCCCTGCCTGCCTCTCCCTGCTCTAAGTACGTCCCTTTTCCTGTCTGATTTTGCACCGCCTTAGATTGGATGTATCTCCATAAAGCTCTACCTTGTTGTATAATGCTCTGCTTCTGTGTACGGGGCTTTATATTATATATATATATATATATATATATATATATATATATATATATATATATATATATATATATATATATATATATATATATACATACATATTCCTATGAATCCTCGGGGAAAATGAAACACGATAAGTTCCCAAGTGTACTTTCGTGTAATAATCACATCGTCAGAGGAGACACAACGGAGGAATATAACAGTCAGTTGATATACATCGAAGAGACGAAGCTATATATATATATATATATATATATATATATATATATATATATATATATATATATATATATATATATATATATATATAATGCTTTGCCTTTTTATGTAATTATCTTTTTCTGTAATGATCTATTTTTTTTGTAACTTTCTAATATTCATATAATGCTATACATTTTCTTCATTAGTCTACCTTTTTCAGCACTGCTTTACGTTTTCTACACTGCTCTGCTTTTTCCTTATAATGCTCTAGTTATTTCTATAACACTGTCTGCCCCATGAGTTTTAATTTTTCCTACCATGCTTTGAATGCTTTGATACTCTATAATACCTCGTTACCAGGTTGTGCTATAAGGCTCAGTGAAAGCTTAATTCTCCATATAGTTCCATACCATCCAAGGCATGGTATAAGGCTCGAGACGTGTCGAGATGTCTGTTTGTTAGCGGGCCCCAGCCGTGTCATAATGCTTCACTCGTGATATAATGCCCCAGCTGTCTCATAACATTCCAGACCTAAATATACTTGTGTCTGTAAATGCTGCTGTTATACCGTAAGGAAAAATAATGTTCAAAACGTGTTCGAAATAGTGCCTTGTGGCTTGGCCAGTCACTCCAGGAGTACACTATACTACTTTACCGTATATATATATATATATATATATATATATATATATATATATATATATATATATATATATATATATATATATAGATAGATAGATAGATAGATAGATAGATAGATAGATATTGTCTGAAAGGCTTCGTATGTAGAGAGTGTGTCTGGTCTTCGAATTATCTTCACTACATGAAGGTGTTCAAGATTAATCGATTGGTCAATTGGTGGTTATAACTTGATGATGATGGCCTGAATGACCCTGCTAGTCGATGGGCCTGAACCACAAATAGCCAGCCAACTAGCCAGCCAACTAGTTAGCCAGCCAACTTGCCAGTCACCCCTGACCCCCGTCTACCAGTCGCCGTGCGAGTGCGTGGAGCTGTGAGTGCGTGGAGGACCTCCCCTCCCAATCAGCCCCAAGGGTCTTCTCCTTATCCATCTTCTCCTTCCCAGCTATTCCCACGTACCCCCCCTTCACCAGCATTCCCCTCCTCCTTCTCCCTCCCTGTCTCACCTTCTCTCCAGCGTCCCCCACATACACTCCTTCCCCCCCTGCCCGCGTCATGACCTGCACCCCTGCAGCAGTAAGGGGGAGGGAAGGTTCTGAGGGTGGGTTGTCTAGGGGTGTGGTGGTGTAAGATATCACGGCTTAAGGTAATGTGAAAAAAAAACACCAACAGTAGCAGAGGCTTTTAAATCCCCGTGAACTTGGAAACCCCACGAAGAGACTCCTCACAACCCGCTCACAAGGACGACTCATGGCCTTAATGAGAGGTTTCTGGGAGCCTTGGGTGAGATCTTAGGGGGTGGGGGAAAGGTCTTGAAGGAGAAGCTAGGAGTGGTCATGGTTGAAAGGCTAGGGGATGGGAGAGGTCGTCGGTCAGAGGCTGTGGATGGGGTAGGAGGAGGTCTTGGGAGTGAGTGAGTGAGGTAAGGGATGCTCAGGAGGTCTTAGGAGGGAGTTGAGGAAGGGATGGAGGCCCTGAGTGAGAGCGAAAGAACCCTCTTATTTTGTCGGTCTTAACTGGGAAAGGCGTCAAGGTCTTGAGCAAGACGACGCTAGCTAGGGTAAGGCAAGAGGTCTTAGCTGGCAAGTGAGGACTGGGGGAAAAAAAAAAAAGGAGAGATAAATCTAAGGTTAGAAGTGAGACGTGCCTGGAAGCCTGGAATGAGAGGAAGTAAGACGTGTCTGACGTGAAGCAGGTGGCACCCGAATAGATTGTATCCCCGCTGAACGCAGGGTAACCAGTGTCATAAGGAAACCCAGTCATGCGATGATACGCCACCAAGAACGAAGAACGGAAGGCCTCTGTAAACACTCTTATCACGAAAGGTTTCTGATGTCTGAGGGAGTTGAATGACTAAGACTGTACCATTTAGCCAAGCACCTTTTGTCTGGTGCGACACTCATGCTGGTCCACACAGCGCACCACAGCACAGCACAGGAGTGGAAGGCTGTGTGGAGCAGCTATGACGTCTGCACATATTCTAAGGTAATGTATTACCATAATTACATCTTATATAAGAGACAGTGACGGTCGCATGGTAGATGGCAAACAATCCTACCGAGAATTACGTACATTGTTTCACAAGAGACTGTGTGTGTGTGTGTGTGTGTGTGTGTGTGTGTGTGTGTGTGTGTGTGTATCTTGAAGGTTATTGCAAATTTGGGGGGCTCTCAAGGGGCTAAAAATGGTCAGAGGCAGTGAGAAAGAAAATGTTGCAACTCCACAAGATATCTCTATCCTTTCTTAAACACTTACAAAGTTTTTGTGTCTCCACCACGCTCATAACATTTAAATTTACACCCTCGTCGTAAATCTTTTCCCCACGCCTCTTGCTTACATAAGCGCAGCGCGTGTGAGCTCCCGTAGTCAGGAGATATGAGAGACTTATTAATTTTGTTGTGATGTCCATATTAACGGCACGCACACACACACGCGCGCGCCATGGGGGTTAAGTGAGCTGTGGAAAGGGCTTCCGTAACTCAGGTTATTGGCGCTGTAAACCTGCGAGATAATCTCTAGCGCCAGTGTTTTAAGCCAGGTTCACTCTTGAAAATAAGCTTTTGCGCCGTTAAAACACCATGATACCACGTTGTTCGATATTTGTGTTATCACATTTGTTATTTCATTCTCGGCCGTAAGACGTTCATTGTTTTACTCTCCTGCTGTTCATTCGCTGTTTTCCTGTTTTTGTTTTTGTTTTTGTATTTCTTTACACTTTTATAGAATACATTTTTTTTTTTTTTTTTGCACCCTGAGTAACCATCACAACATAATGAGAAAGATGATACAGTGATAATGAATTTGTGTTATAGTTACAAAAGATCGTACTGTAGCTTTATGACGTCAGCCAGGTACGTACACCATTTATGACGTCAGCCAGGTACGTACACCATTTATGACGTCAGCCAGGTACGTACACCATTTGCAAAATCCAACTTTTTCGTGTTTAATTGTTGCTCGTCGTCTTTATCCTTACCGGAATCAGCTTCAGACTGAGGCTACTTATAATTTGCATATTAGTGTTAAGTGACTTATAAAGTGGCTGAAGACCTTTATCTTAAGTCATCTTAAAGCGATAGACTGGGAATGCCCAATCATCATGCGACAAAACTTGTTCATTACGAACTCTAGATTAGCCAATCACACGGGTCACCATTATACTCTTTTGTTTTGCCAACCGGGATAGATGAAGACGAATAGAGATTTGTTTTTTTATACTAAGATAGTTTAAACATACGAACGTTGAATTTAAAAACATTTCTTTCTTGTGTTTCCCCTGATGATGTGATTATTACACGAAAGCGTGGACTCATAGGAATAGATATATATATATATATATATATATATATATATATATATATATATATATATGTGTGTGTGTGTGTGTGTGTGTGTGTGTGTTGGTAGCGTTTCTTCTTCCTAACATATTCTATTAAGATGACCTGATAAACAGGATCTTTATATTCATAAAGATCTCCGTTGTAAATTATTCATCGGAAAGAACTCGCTGGGAGGCGAGCGCTTCATCAATAGATGTTGTTGATGCTATGAGAAATACCTGAGTAGATATTCCCTCGAACCCAACCTCAATAATCTAATCAATTTCCTCCCTCTTAGTGTTGGAGTTATTTTTAAGACATCTGAGAATATTTGAGGCATTTCCATCTCTCTCACTGGTTCCCTAATTCTTTTTCTTTAGGGGGGGGTAGGATGGGGGTGTGTGGGGGAATGATACGAAATGCAAATGAGTTGATGAATATTATTGAAAATGTAGAAAATGTGTTGAGGAAGTTGGCTGGTTCAAGCCCCATGTCAAAACTCATCACGAGACGCGGACAAGGCGCATGGAGAACGGTGCAGTGTGTGTGTGTGTGTGTGTGTGTGTGTGTGTGTGTGTGTGTGTGTGAGGGGGATAACAACCTGGCCAAAATTACCATAACAACGCCATAACTCCTGCTGACGTCAGTCACCCCCTCCACCTCAACCCGTGCATCAGCAGTCGATCCGGGGAATTCCGTAATCTCCGTGGGGGGGGTTGCGAGAGGCCACGGGAGGGAGGAGACTCGTCCCCGTCGGGATCTTATTTTCGTCATACGAGAATCGATGCTTATTTGAGGGCCGAAGCCTTATTTGTTACGAAGGGAATCACGGACGCTTGTTATTATACACCCTCCCTCCCTCCCTCTCTCTCTCCTGCTATGTATTGACGCGCTAGGAGGTTTGGGGAGAGTGGGAGAGGAGGGTAGTGGGGAAGGGCGTTGTCGGAGGGGGCCAAGTGCGACATATGAAATGCTGAAGTATAAAGACAGATGAGAATAACACGGTCTTTCCCAGGAGGGAAGGTACTGTGAGCGCTTAGAGTTTAAAGTTCTTGGGTAACTGTGGGCACTTTTGCCCGTCGGAGCCTTTGCAAGCACGCAATTCCAGACGCTGTGTGTGCTATAGAGACGCGACCTGACCTGACCGCTGTTCCACCTGGATCTAAGCCTCCAGGAGTCGTGACTTGGCCTAATAAGTGTTGCTACTTGTGTCTCATGTTGCTGGAACCTGGATCTGGACCTGCAAGATTCGTGAGCTGTAGTAATACACATGTATAGATTCCTCGTAGTAAATCACATAATCACATGTATACGTGATTGCACTGTTATGAGTAAACTTGCTGGGTGGAGCTTGTGAGTTTATTCTCTCTCTCTCTCTCTCTCTCTCTCTCTCTCTCTCTCTCTCTCTCTCTCTCTCTCTCTCTCTCTCTCTCTCTCTCTCTCTCTCTCTCTCTCTCTCTCTCTCTATCTATATATATATATATATATATAGAGAGAGAGAGAGAGAGAGAGAGAGAGAGAGATTGTTTTTAGAAAATGGAGAGTAACTCCATTAAGAGGCCTGTTCCCCCCCCCCCCACGTGTAAGTGGTGTCTTTATTAGGAACGTTTGGCAAATCTTTTCCCATTACTCGGCCGGCGAGAGACGCCCTACCCCTGGCCCACCCCGTGGCCCACCCCGTGGCCCACCCCGTGGCCCACCCCCTGGCCCACCCCCTGGCCCACCCCGTGACCCACCCCCCTAGCCCTTACGTAACAACGGGAAACTTTCGGAAAAAAAAAAGTTAAAACGACGTTTGTCCAAAGACGGAGTCACGTGTGTGGCCTGGAAAGCGAAATCAATATCGATTAGACATTATACGTTTGGAATGATAATGAGGATGATAAGATAAGATGATAAGCCAGATTCAAGATTATGTTGAAAGTTAAAAATGTTGGTTACTTTCATGTGTGATGGACAGGCGTTAAAGGACGCCGAGGATTCGAACCCAGGCCCTACTGTGTGGCAGATCTGTACGCTAACCACTAGACTAAAGGACGTCGAGGATTCGAACCCAGGCCTTACCGTGTGGCTGACCTGTACGCTAACCTTTGGACTAAAGGGCGTTGAGGATTCGAACCCAGGGTCTACCGTGTGGCAGACCTGGACGCTAACCATTGGACTAAAGGGCGTTCAGGATTCGAACCCAGGCCTTACCGTGTGGCTTACCTTACGCTAACCATTGGACTGAAGGACGTTGAGGATTCGAACCCAGGCTCTACCGTGTGGCTGACCTGTACGCTAACCATTGGACTAAAGGACATCGAGGATTCGAACCCAGGCCTTACCGTGTGGCTGACCTTTACGCTAACCACTGGACCACGAGGCGACAGAAGTATTCCATCTCAGACCAGCCAGTGGACCTTGAGATCAGTGGACCGTGGTTACTGGGAGCGAAGGTAAGAACAGACGGAAATATTGACAAGAAGATCTCGTCAACATCTATATGAAATTCCTTGACCAGGGGAGGAATTTCCAAGCTGTGAATCAGGTTAAATTCTAGATTAAATGTAATTTTTTTTATAAGTGATATGAACATTTAAGCTAGAATTATGTGGCTTATGTCATTCATTTCTTTATAAGTAATATGAACATTTAAGCCTGAGTTATAGTACTTATGCCTTTCAATTCTTCATGAGTTGTGGAAACAGTGGTATTGAGTTTGATGTGTAGTTGGTTCTTATTTCACGAGTTATGATCGAGGTCTATGGTTAAGGTAGGATCCCCTGGAGATGGACGGGCGTACGGAGTAGGGTTAGACGTACGGGCGGACTAGGGTTACTACCATGTCACTGCCACAGTATATATGTAACCCGAGCATGGCTGGCTTCTTGGAAAGCGGACGTGGCCGATTTTTGATGAAGTTCGGTACGAATTTTGGGGGATGAAAAGACAACGTTTTTTTTTTATGTCAGTCTTTCCCTGGAATCTGTGTTCCATTATCAGATATAAAATGAACCGCCTTTTTTTTCCTGTTTTAGACCTGGTGATGATGAGAGTTTAGTCGAAACTATGTTTCAGAAGAATCTCTCTTTTTTCATCCCCAAAGTTGGTACTACTTTATATATTAATGCGTTACCGGACTCCGCCTGCATGAGGTTACACCACGAGGGAAAGGTCACCTTTGGCGAGGCTTTAGCATGAGCAGCATTCTCACGTCAGAGAAAATCTCATTCCAAGGAGTCCGCATTCCCCTGCTACTGGATGAAGTGCAACGTTGGGCCTGCTGGAGCTCGGGTATATACTGGTCTATGACATGTGGCGAAGACTGAGTGAGGGTGCCCGCGATGGGGAAGAGGGGTTGACTGATGGGGGTGGTGAGGAGGGGCTGACTGATGGGGGTGGTGAGGAGGGGCTGACTGATGGGGGTGGTGAGGAGGGGTTGACTGATGGGGGTGGTGAGGACGGGGTCGACTGATGGGGGTGGCGAGGACGGCTCTGATGGGGAGGAAAGGGGGGGCCGACTGATGGGATGATGAAGGCTCGCCCACTGGGGAGAAGGGTCGGCAGTTGCAACCGTAGATTACCCTCTGCTGGCCCACACAGTCAGCCTCCACCAACTTGATACTACACCACTCATCCACTTGCCCCACTATTACCATCCATCTCATCCACGACATCCACTTGCCCCACCATTACCATCCATCTCATCCACCACATCCACTTGCCCCACCATTACCATCCATCTCATCCACCACATCCACTACTCCTCACCACCGCCCTCCACCTCCGGCATTCCACAGGTCACCTCACCCTCCCTCACCCAGGGCCGCCTCGTCCACCCCCCATCCACTCACATGACCACCGCCGTTCCACTCGACCCCCCTCCTCCCCTCCTCCTCTTCCACCGTTTTCTAACATCACGGGTGTTTACCAGGGTGGCTGGCTGGCTGGTAAGTGCCAGAAAACGGGTCGATGTATTGAGTGCCAACTGCTGGTGCTGGTGGTGGTGCCTCGCGGTACTCACCTCCCCCAGTGCCTGGGTAGCGGCGCGATGGGCACACCTGTCCTGTGGTTGGCTTTCCCTTGGGTAGTGGTCGAGTGGGAGTCCGTTATCCAGTGGGTAGTTGACCCGAATATCCTCCTCCTCCTCCTCCTCTCTCTCTCTCTCTCACACACACACACACACACACACACACACACACACACACACACACACACACACACACACACTCGTCTGTAGGTGACCTGGCAGACAGTAGTGAGGATGGTGTCTTACCCCGCCACGTCCTGGGTAGCCTGGTTAGCTGAGTTCTCTCTCGCCCGAGCGTGTCGTTCCCGGGGTAGTCTGGCCGTGCAGCTGGGACGATCAAGACGAATAGATGAAAGCGGATTTGCCTCCTGTGTAGCCTGCGTTATTTTTTCTTTTTTAACATCGCTGAAAATTCAGTGGTGTGAATACGATTTCTTTGTGTGTGTGTGTGTGTGTGTGTGTGTGTGGGTGTTCCTGAGGTAGGGAGGGGTCTGGGCGAGAGAGAGAGAGAGAGAGAGAGAGAGAGAGAGAGAGAGAGAGAGAGAGAGAGAGAGAGAGAGAGAGAGAGAGCAAAGATCTGGTATGATGATCATTCTGAACTGGACGAGGAGGAAGTCGTTCGTAAATTAGGATGCGAGCCAGAGGTGCTCAGGGGGAGGAGGGTCTTCTTGCGTCGGGTAATAATGATCAGTCAAGACTTGAAGGTATTAAATTCGTCCTCCAGGCGTCGCCCTCAGTACACACACACACACACACACACACACATACACACACACACACACACACACACACACACACACACACACACACACACACACTCGTTAGTGTTCGAGCAGCGGTCGTGTTATCTCGTGGTAATGACGCTCATCTCTCTCTCTCTCTCTCTCTCTCTCTCTCTCTCTCTCTCTCTCTCTCTCTCTCTCTCTCTCTCTCTCTCCCTTCCACCTCCTCGTCACCCACTTCCCTCCCTCTTAAGTGAGGTCAGGTTCCCTCCCTCCCCTCCCTCCCTCCCCTCCAGCCAGTTCCAGCCAGACCGGACGCTTCGCTACAGGATTTTTATTTTTTTCTACATTTTATTCCCTTATCGTTTTTTTTTTTGGACATGCAGAGTGCACGCATGAACAACGGATGGCATACATAAATTGATAATGTATGCAGTGGATTGCATTCACAAAAACGTTAATAAAAGAGGGTTCGTTGTGCTAACTACACTATATTAACTCGTGCAGCTTTCAATATTATTTTTTTTCCCCTGCCCAAATTTTTGTCCAATTCATTTCATTTTTTTTTTTTTTTGGCCATGTTTCATAATGAAAGATGAATGGGTTATACATGAGAGTTGCGGGGGTCGCAGCAATTTTCATCGTAATTTTCAAAATGTTCATTTACCAATAACTGCGCATGTAGTCTGGCTTTTGTCTTTCATTCAAGTGGGGTACATTCATCGTCATGGTGGCGTGAATCGTCCTAACTTATAATGTATGAAAAGCTCTATGGCATTTATAGAGATACGAACTCTCTCCTAGAATCACTGTTCGGGTCGTAAACTCTTCAGAAATAGTGTACTCCGTGATGAATATATAGGTTCATTGATGAGTATAGGTCTGTAGTGATGAACATAGGTTTATTGTGGGACACACGCACGGAAAACGTCCTTATACCCCGGTAAACCACGGGATCCTCTCGCGTGATGAGCCGTTGAAGGTGTTGGTCGTCTGTGATGGGCTAAGGAGGGATCCAGAAACCCGTGTGACGAAGGGACTTTATTCGTCTTGTGGTTTGAGCCGCTGGTGAGAAATGTGCTCGTTGTGTACGTGAGTGTACTACTGACGTAGGGCGAGGGAGCCCAGCCACCACTTTCAGCCGGGAGGCGGATCAAGTTGTCCAGAATCACCTGGATTTGCTTTCCGTGTACAACGTCGCTCATTCTTCACTCGGGTCAGTGGAGGTCACTTTTTTTTTCCCCTCCCTTCCACGAAGTCGACGGCTCCGGTCACGGTCGAAAGTCTCCCTCGTGGCCAAGCCTGAAATAAAACGCTGAAAAGGTATAGTAAAACTGAGGAAAATATATAGAAAATAGGGAATAGCAGTCTAAGATTTTCTTTTTTTTTCCTTTTAGAAAGTAGAGTACCTGCGTTGTAGAAAGAGGTAGGTTGTAGCTCTTAGGAGAAACATGGAAAGGAAAACAGTTCCTAAAACTTAGTGGTGTAGGAAAAGAAACAGATGTCGTAACCATGAGCAACCAATGACCACACAGTGATCATGGGACGTAGTGGACTGACGAGTATTACTCGGGTCTCTTGAATGGCAGAGGCACGGTAATAGCCAGTTCTCGGGAGCGGAAAACTTAGTAATATCTACAGAAGGGGCGGGGAAGAAACTCCAATCTACTTTTGATGTCATACAGGGAGTATTGATAAGCTGCTTCAAATACTCAGCTCTGCTGTGTATGTACATAGAGCTAGAACCGCCCCAGATGTACTCCAGACAAGGACGAATCAAATCATATATTAGAACAGCTCTTAAGAAGAGAAGAATCCTCGACGTTTGAACAAGACTCAGTATATATATGAGAGACAGACTATACCATTTGTGTCAAGCCGTATCTGATGATACGGTGATACAAAGTGAGGTTAACTGTGTGGCGGAGTTACTGAGAAACTCGAAAGACTAGGGGAGGTTCTGAAGAGCTTTGGAAAGAGCATAGTAGGCAGAGAAACTGGTTGTCGAGGGCATTCAACGTAACCATATTACCTCTGCCTCACTGGGGGGAATCCATTTCGAATCTGAGATAATGGGAGGAAGGTTTTGGGGAGACGAGACGCAGACATAGATGAAGAGGGTGATGTGTTGCGTATCTGAGAGAATTGGAAGAATAACGAGTAGAAGAAAGTAAGAAAGAAGGGCATTATGTCAGGGCCTATCGCCGGTGCTGAGGTCTATCGCCAAGCCTCGTTCATTGCCCCCGTGTTTTTCCCTCATGTTGTATATTAATGTTACGTCGCCAAACAGCAGCGGTACAGTAGCTGTTAAATGGCCACATTGAGCTTTCATCCTCCAGCGGTACACGCTGAGGGGTGGCATGAATCTCTCCCGCCCGACCTCCTCTTTCCACCCAACCACACACTCACCCAGACACACACACTCACCCACACACTCTCACAGTCTCTCTTAAGACTCATCTTGTCGCTCACACTCGCACGCACCCACTCACGCCGCGCACCCACATTTAAAGAAACCCAAGCGGCGTAAATATGAAATTTTGAATTTTACCCGCATGAAAGCGGCTTATTTACCGTGCTCTCGTACCCACTCTTTGGGAAGGTGGCGCTGAGAGGGGGGGATGTTGAGTCCACCAAGTGCTCAGGAACAGAACAGTGATTTGAAGTATTTAACACGGTATATGAGGAAATATATATATATATATATATATATATATATATATATATATACAGTTGGAAGCAGTGTGAAGTGTGCTACCCCAGCCTAACGTCAGGTGTGTGCTGGGTGGCACCCTCACCCCAGCGTGACGGGTGGCACCCTCACCCCAGCGTGACGGATGGCACCCTCACCCCAGCGTGACGGATGGCACCCTCACCCCAGCGTGACGGATGGCACCCTCACCCCAGCGTGACGGATGGCACCCTCACCCCAGCGTGACGGATGGCACCCTCACCCCAGCGTGACGGATGGCATCCTCACCCCAGCGTGACGGTGGCACCCTCACCCCAGCGTGACGGATGGCACCCTCACCCCAGCGTGACGGATGGCACCCTCACCCCAGCGTGACGGATGGCACCCTCACCCCAGCGTGACGGATGGCACCCTCACCCCAGCGTGACGGGTGGCATCCTCACCCCAGCGTGACGGATGGCACCATCACCCCAGCGTGACGGTGGCACCCTCACCCCAGCGTGACGGTGGCACCCTTACCCCAGCGTGACGGATGGCACCCTCACCCCAGCGTGACGGATGGCACCCTCACCCCAGCGTGACGGATGGCACCCTCACCCCAGCGTGACGGTGGCACCCTCACCCCAGCGTGACGGTGGCACCCTCACCCCAGCGTGACTGATGGCACCCTCACCCCAGCGTGACGGTGGCACCCTCACCCCAGCGTGACGGATGGCACCATCACCCCAGCGTGACGGTGGCACCCTCACCCCAGCGTGACGGTGGCACCCTTACCCCAGCGTGACGGATGGCACCCTCACCCCAGCGTGACGGATGGCACCCTCACCCCAGCGTGACGGATGGCACCCTCACCCCAGCGTGACGGTGGCACCCTCACCCCAGCGTGACGGTGGCACCCTCACCCCAGCGTGACTGATGGCACCATCACCCCAGCGTGACGGTGGCACCCTCACCCCAGCGTGACGGTGGCACCCTTACCCCAGCGTGACGGTGGCACCCTCACCCCAGCGTGACTGATGGCACCATCACCCCAGCGTGACGGTGGCACCCTCACCCCAGCGTGACGGTGGCACCCTTACCCCAGCGTGACGGTGGCACCCTTACCCCAGCGTGACGGATGGCACCATCACCCCAGCGTGACGGATGGCACCCTCACCCCAGCGTGACGGTGGCACCCTCACCCCAGCGTGACGGTGGCACCCTCACCCCAGCGTGACTGATGGCACCATCACCCCAGCGTGACGGTGGCACCCTCACCCCAGCGTGACGGTGGCACCCTTACCCCAGCGTGACGGTGGCACCCTCACCCCAGCGTGACGGACGGCACCCTCACCCCAGCGTGACGGTGGCACCCTTACCCCAGCGTGACGGTGGCACCCTCACCCCAGCGTGACGGACGGCACTCTCACCCCAGCGTGACGGGTGGCATCCTCACCCCAGCGTGACGGGTGGCATCCTCACCCCAGCGTGACGGGTGGCATCCTCACCCCAGCGTGACGGTGGCACCCTCACCCCAGCGTGACCCGGCCCCACCGACGCCGCACTTGGTCATTGAACCCGTGTCACCCTCACGTTCGTCCCTCCCCCCTAACCCCTCCATTAAAGAACCATGGGACCTCCAGCGTCATGAGTGGGGCGCGGTGTAACACTGCGTCAGCCGCTGTCCTCAAGGTCGGGTCCCCCTCTTCCTCCCACAGCTCAGGTTTACGTTTTGGATTTCCCGTGAGGTATTCTTGTACACCCGAGCAGCAACAGCAGGGGATCCGGTACATATTATCTTCAGCCGCTGGTAGGGCTACGTTTTCCATAGTATCATATCGCTTTATGTACCTTTTTTTACCGAAATTTTTCTCTCCATGGCCTCCGCTTCGCGCCCCGACGCGGCCGATTCCCGCGCGTCATTTCTGGCGTCGTTAACACCTTCGTGTTGAGCTACTGCTTGCTTCCTCCCTCCTCCTCCACCACCACCATCCCCCCAGCAGAAGCCTCCGTCCGTGCCCACCTCACGTACCACTAATCTCTCTCCACGTACAGCATCGTTCGTTCGTGTCCAGCTCCTCCCCGCATACGGGGAAATTTTCCCTACACTTTTATTCTCATTAAAGATAAGGTCTCTCTCTCTCTCTCTCTCTCTCTCTCTCTCTCTCTCTCTCTCTCTCTCTCTCTCTCTCTCTCTCTCTCTCTCTCTCTCTCTCCTGCCATTGCTCTCATGTTCTATATATTCCCCCCCCCCCCACTCCCAACCCAGCAGCAGATGCGTGCGTCCGATTTCTCTATCTCTATTTAAACTCGGTGAAATATTGAGAATTGCCTTTTATCTCCCAAACTTTAATCTGTTCCGTATCTCTCTATCACATCGTGGCTGGTCGTGGACTCTTTCTTTTTTTGCTTGTTCAGTTTTTCCTGCCGTGATCCGGAGTTGTATATTTATTCCCTTTGAAGTTTCTGCCGCTCTTTCTCGATGACGAAATCTCGTAATGTCTTACCGTGGCCGTCTCCTACCACACGTATGGTGGTGGGGGAGTGCTGCTGCTGATGCTGGTGTTCCGCCATAACATTCCTTCCCTCGTCCCTGCCGCCTTCGGCGTGTGCGAATTTTCCTTTCCCTCCTCCTCCCTCCCTCCCTCCCTCCCTGAAGTGTGCGTTCTTCCACAGGCGGGTTTTGTTCGTTCCCTCACTTTCCATCCTCCCTCACAGTGGCCTCCCACGGTCCTCATTCCTTCTACAACAGTAAATCAAACATTCCGTCTCTTTTCTTTTTTGTTTCCCTCCCTCCCTCCGCCACTCCGCCTGACCTGCTTTCTAATGCTGGTTGCCTCGCACAGCCTCACTCACGCCTACACTACCTCTCCGGTTTTTGTTTTGTTTTTCATTCCAGAGTTTCCTTTCGATCATTATTTTCGCCCGTGATCTACGAGTACAGAAGATGGGGTCATTTAGCCTCATGAACTGGCTGATGTAACACCATAGTCTCGTTATGGTGTCTGAATATCTTATTAAGTGGTGGTGTTCACCGTCAGGGTAAAAAAGAAGGATCAAAACCTTCTTATGTGATCCTCAGCAGAGGGTGTGTGTGTGTGTGTGTTGGGTGGTGGGTGGTTGGGGTTTATCGATCATAGTTCAGGGTTGGAGTGTCTCGCGTCCGCTCCTGTGTAAGCATCTGATCACGTCCCTGACTGCTCTTGTCACTGCATCTTCTTCTTCTTCTTTTCTCTTTCTACTCGTATCGTCTTCGCTCGTCGCCGAGCTAAGGGATCTTCCAGGCAGCTGCCGCCGCCGCCCCTGCCCCTGCTGCTGCTGCTGGATGGCGAGCGAGCACCACAACCACCTCCATCTCTAAGGAAAAGGTTTTACGTAAATTGACGCATTACCTCGCAGCCCGCCCATAAGTTGTGATCAGGCGTGAGAGTTGACGTAGTGCTTATACGCCTCCGGGAACTCTTATGGGTGGGGAACTCAGAGGAGAAGGGGCGGTGTGTGTGTGTGTGGGGGGGAGGCGGGCGGCCGTACATAAGACACCATGACCCTAGAAACCAACACAGGGTCGTTCCACAGCGGGGACGCTCCCAACCACCCACCCTCCCCCTCACCCCACAAGCCTCCTCCTCCTCCTCCTCCTCCTCCTCCTCCTCCTCCTCCTCCTTCCTCCCTCCCTAGGAACACCAACGAGCCTATTGTCTGGAAATCAAGACGGCCGACGAGTCGAGCACTCGACTCCGCAAATAAGCTTATTTGACATTCTCCACCAGAGACCTCGCCCGGACACCACCTCCTGGTGCACCACCTCCACCACTCCTCCCTCCCTGCACCTCCGTATCCATGCCAGTGCCCCCTCACCCCCGTGGGCTCTTCGGATGCCGGTGCCTTTGCGCTCTCTCTCTCTCTCTCTCTCTCTCTCTCTCTCTCTCTCTCTCTCTCTCTCTCTCTCTCTCTCTTCCATACAACATGATCCCTTCGGCTACAAACATGGTTATCAAAAACGTTTCTTGTAGTCTGTGGCTGCAGCATATATGGCTACCACCAAGTCTTAGTTCATCAAAAACGTTTCTTCTCTTTTGGCTACATTATATTCGGCTACAACCAAGGTTATAAAGAACGTTTCTTTGTAGTTTGGCTGCAGCACATCTGGCTACAACCAGGTTTTATCTCACCGAAAACGTTTCTTTAACTTTGGCTACAAAGACAGGTTATAAATCGAAAACGTTTCGTTCATGTAATTGCATTTATCTTCAGAAGGAGAGAGAGAAAGAGAGAGAGAGAGAGAGAGAGAGAGAGAGAGAGAGAGAGAGAGAGAGAGAGAGAGAGAGAGGAGAAGGCTTTGGCGTCCAGTAATATTATTTCTTTTTTTTTTTCGTAGTCCAAGCTCTCGTGTGATGGGTAAGGAAGTTAGATAAAGAGACTAAACTTTATCGAGAATGACTGACGGTCTCAGCACATATACACTTGCTAGAGACGAAGATCAAAAAGGAAAATATAAAGCACGAAAAATATACTATTACATCTATCTATATTGCCGATAGATAAACAATCCAGTTATCTTTAAAAGCATCCGTCAATGGGAATGGATATGTAAAGAAATGTAATAGTGAAAATGGAAATGGGAGATAAACTGATTTGTACACCCCCGTCCCTCTGGTAAATCTGCACCAGTTAGATATACATAAATCGTATCCATCATTGTCATAGCCAGTTATCAATTTCAGGAGGGGGAGCTGGCTGGGGGGGGTGGGGGGTCCAAAAAAATGGGGAAAAAAAAGGAAAAAAAATCATGATTGGTCAATATTCGCAATTTTTTTTTAATAAAACTTTGCTGATAAAGCAATTATTGTACAATTTGTTACAACTTACAGTCAGAGTGTTGTAGCAACTGATGGCCAAGTCATTGCTTGGCCAAGCTGGGTGCATGCAGTGTGTGCAGGCGGGGTAACACAGTGTTACTGTGACTAGAAAGTGTGAGTAACACAGTATTACTGTGACTGGAAAGTGTGGGTAACACAGTGTTAGTGTGACTGGAAAGTGTGGGTAACACAGTATTACTGTGACTAGAAAGTGTGGGTAACACAGTGTTACTGTGACTGGAAAGTGTGGGTAACACAGTGTTACTGTGACTAGAAAGTGTGGGTGACACAGTGTTACTGTGACTGGAAAGTGTGAGTAACACGCGACAGTCAGAGGGCAACGTGGAGCCAGTCATTTGAGGTTGTGTGTTTGTTGGTAATAAACCTGTTTAGTAGACATTGACGCAGGATGTGTGAGGTGTGTGAGTACCATACACACTGGCTTTGACGCAGGATGTGTGAGGTGTGGGAATACCATACACACTGGCTTTGGCTCTATCTTGTTCCTGGCCACGCACCTACCCTGGCCACACAACCGTCCCTGGCCACACACCATCCCTGTCCACACACCTTCCCTGGCCCACACACCATCCCTGGCCACAGACCTTCCCTGGCCACAAACACCTTCCCTGGCCCACACACCATCCCTGTCCACAGACCTTCCCTGGCCACATACCATCCCTGGCCACAAACACCTTCCCTGGCCCACACACCGTCCCTGCCCACACACCTTCCCTGGCCCATACACCGTCCCTGCCCACACACCTTCCCTGGCCCATACACCATCCCTGCCCACACACCTTCCCTGGCCACATACCGTCCCTGGCCACATACCGTCCCTGTCTACACACACCGTCCCTGGCCACACGCACACCGTCCCTGGCCACACGCACACCGTCCCTGGCCACACACACGTCATCCCTGGCCACATACTCCGTCCCTGGCCACATTGTAGACCCACCTCAGTCATCGCCACGGTCGGGTGTCCACACTTCCCGCCCTCGGCGTCGGCTTGATGGAGCCTGGCGTACTCTTGACAGGCTCTTGGCCGTGGCTTGACGGCGGAGCCCGGGCTTCACCGTGGCGAGACCTGGTCTGCTCGTATGGTCTCGACAGGGCTTGGAGAGCGTTTGGTATATGGGTGTTGTGCCCCGACAGTTGTTGTGGAACAGCTTGACAGCAGCTGGCTTTCAGCTTGACATTAGGTTGGAGACTGGTTAGTCGAATTCGTATTTTTCATTTCACATCGGCGGAGCCTTGTTTTCTTCGTCTGTATTCTAACTAGGCTTGCCCTAGTGTCATTTGACCTTGGGTGTGACTGTATCTTAACTAGGTATAGCGTATTATCGTTTGCCCTTAATTGATAACGGCTTGGAGCAAATCCCCTTTGAAATGCAACTTCACATCTTGTAATATGGAGCGGGTATGATGATAATGTACGGAGCCATCATGAAATACACCCAGACGAGAAACTCTCATCCCAGAACACACACTCACACGCTGGTGATGCGAGACGTGTTGTCGTTGTCAGTGATGGAGATGCGTCCTCCATCCGCTAGGTGGCAGCAGTCATCAGTGTTCGTGTTAGCGGTGGCTGTTCACTCCTAGTAACAGACGTGGTCTTCGGTGATATACTTGTAGTGTTTGTATGGCAGTGGTGTTCTCCCCTGGTTTCGTACTCCTCTGGCAAGCTAATATACCTCGGGTTATCTTCGATTAAAGTGAACAGATGGAAAAATAGATTGAAATAAAAGGAGCTTTACATATTCTTGATTATTTCCAGATCTAGAAACAAAGAAAAAATCATTTTACATGTTAATTATCAGCGTACAAGTTTGGAAAATGTAAAGTGATTAAGTTTACTATTTCACAAATTACTGAGTGGGAGATTGGGGTGGATAAAGAGATTAATAGATTAAATTGTGTATATTGAATAAACACCATAAACACATTATCAACATGTTGTATATCATACCACATGGGAATAACGAAGCTGAGTAAGAAATAGTTGACACGACCGAACCATCATCATCTACTCTCACAGTAGATGGCTTTTATAGATACAATACACTGTAACATATTTACGTAGATGATAAGATTAAGGAAAACAATTACAGATAAAACCGTGAATTTTTCACCGGTATTAACCATTTTGAATACATCGTTGGATACAATCGGGGTCTCAAACACAAATATGTGACCAACACAAGAGCTGGACGAAGTAATGCACAGTCCATTTCGAAGCAAAGGCAACGGGATGGTATTTGCTGCTCAAAGGCATCTTGGGGAGATGTGGTCGTTCCTCATTCCAGTTTAACAAAAAGCTCTCGAATGACACTCTCTCTCTCTCTCTCTCTCTCTCTCTCTCTCTCTCTCTCTCTCTCTCTCTCTCTCTCTCTCTCTCTACCACCGCCACCAAAACGAAGCTCAGTCGGAGTGTACCTGCTTTCATGTAATTAAGTGGGAAGGAAGTAAGACGAGGCTTGCGGTAGTGACCAGACTGGGGTGGCGAAGGGAGGAGGATGGATGTCTCTATCCTTGTGTGTCTTGGTAATGGAATTGTCTGGTACTTACGAAAGACAGTGAGAATTTGCTTTAGAAAAAAAGATAAAGAAGAAAAGATTGTTTTTATGTCGTGTTCGTTGTTGATAGATACTTGTTAGTGTGATGAGGTTTATTGATTACTGAAGAGGAACACAAATAGCTTCCATTACTCAAACTCTCCTACCCCAAACTCTCCTACCCCAAACTCTCCTACCCCAAACAGATATGGAGTTTTTCTTGAAAGAATACTTGAATGAACTGACATTAGCGTAGTCACTTATCATTGCTCTTATAATTAGTGTATTTTCCAGTGTTCATCTGGCGTCCCGCGGCATATGCTATAATCATTTTCGCGCGTGAGACAAGTGGTTTGTGTTACCGCTCGAGAAGTTTTGCGTGTGGTCTGATTATTTGCTTAATGTTATGCTTTTAGTTCTTTGGCAACACTGGTGTGTGGATGATCCTTGAATGGTGTGTGTTTACAGGTCAGGCTGTCATGTGAGGTGGAGTTGTAAGGTCGGTCAGTGTGCATGGTGAGCGGATGGTAGGTGTATGGTAGTGGAGAGTCGATATATGGTAGGTGTATGGTATGTGTATGGTAGAGGGTAGGTAATGGTGGGTGGAAGGTCTATGTAATGGGGGTGTGATGGGTCTTTGTGTATTGGGAGGGTAGAGAGTCTGTGCATGTATGCTGGGTGGAGTTGGGGTGGTGGAAGGAACCCATCTAAAGCAGCAGTAGCTTTTCCCCCACTCCCCTTATTGTGACTACACTTACACACACACACACACACACACACACACACACACACACACACACACACACACACACACACACACACACACACACACAGAGGCAGTTCATCTCGGATGCCTGGCCGTGCAACCAGCCCCCGACAGAGAACTCCACTTGGAGATAATGATACAGACGAGATGAATGTCTATCGATTGTTTAAAGAAATGCCCCTCCCGACTCGGCGATGTCCGGACGCTCGTAATCACCCTCTCTCTCTCTCTCTCTCTCTCTCTCTCTCTCTCTCTCTCTCTCTCTCTCTCTCTCTCTCTCTCTCTCTCTCTCTCTCTCTCCACCCTACCCCAGAACCAGGTCAAGAACCGTCACATTCGTGTAACGAAGGTCAAGCGTCATAGTGGTTGTGAGAGAGAGAGAGAGAGAGAGAGAGAGAGAGAGAGAGAGAGAGAGAGAGAGAGAGAGAGAGAGAGGTCTTTATGCATGCTCTGAGGGGTCGAAACAGAGGTCATTCCTTGTCCGTAAAGGTCACTACTCGTCACGAAGGTTAATGGTCATTAATTGTAACGTCACACAGATCAAAGGTAGTCGGAAAGGTCAAGGGTCTTCAGAGAGGTCAAGGTTTCTTCAGACAGGTCAAAGGTTTGTTTTTTTTTTTTGTACATCTAGAGACTCAAAGATTTATCGTGACAGGTCAAGGGTTATCACACAAGGTCATTCGGTCGACGCACGGGTCAGAGGTTATCACATGAGTCATCATTGGTCGTCACACAGACGTCGTCGCACATGTCAAGGGTCGTTGTGGATGTGGTCATGCACGTCCATGGGGGTGTCAAGCACGACTGTACTCCCACCGTCAAACCGTCATGCATTACTGGTTCTTTGTCGTGATGGTGTCATGAGGACCCTCATTCGTGTGGTGGTACTGCCAGGCCCTGAGGTAATGTCTTCTGCCGTGGCTGGTGTATGGTAGAGAGGCAGGGCTGTGCCAGTCTCCTCCAGGAAGGAAAGACAGTCCCGTTCGGGAAGGGAAGGCTCTTCCCATCTCCAGGGAGGGGAGAGAGAATCCTCGTCTCGTCCAGGGAGGGAAGAAAATCCTCGTCTCGTCCAGGGAGGGAAGAGAGAATCCTCGTCTCGTCCAGGGAGGGAAGAGAGAATCCTCGTCTCGTCCAGGGAGGGAAGAGAGAATCCTCGTCTCGTCCAGGGAGGGAAGACGATCCTCGTCTCGTCCAGGGAGGGAAGAAAATCCCCGCCTCTTCCAGGGAGAAGCAAAAATCCTGAGGGAGTGGATCCTGCTGGCCCTCTTTCTTTCAGCTCCCTAAGAGCCGCTCACTTTTTGCTTAGGGAGCGAGGCGCACCAGCAGCCCCAGCTGAGGTGGCACTAGTGAACAGTGGAGTGTTGGCCACCCCACTCCTCTCTCTCTCTCTCTCTCTCTCTCTCTCTCTCTCTCTCTCTCTCTCTCTCTCTCTCTCTCTCTCTCTCTCCTGTCGTGACTAGGGTGAGGAGGTGTGGTTAGCTGGAATACATGGACTAAGTATTTGGTGAGGGTTGTGTGCAGCCACAGTGTACAGGAGTTATCACTAGGGTGAGAAAGAGTGTGGCTAGGGTGAGGGAAGTGTACCTAGGATGAGGGAAGTATGTGGCTAGGATCAGGAAAGTGTGGCTAGGGTCAGAGAAGTGTAGCTAGGGTCAGGGAAGTGTGGCTAGGGTAAGGAAAGTGTTGCAAGGTTCAGGGAAGTGTGCTTAGGGTGGTAGAATCGTGTCTCCGTCGAGGGAAATATGGCTAGGGTGAGGAAGGTGTGGCTAGGGTGAGGGAGGGTGAGGGTATGACCTGACTGCGGTGAGGGTGTTGGATGTCAGTGGGTTGAGGCAATAGGGAATTAGCCAGTTACTATCACCGAACGGAGATCTTGACTGTGTCAGTGCACAATACAGGCTGCCTGTGTGTGTGTGTGTGTGTGTGTGTGTGTGTGTGTGTGTGTGTGTAAACTATGATCAAGGACGGTCTGGTAATGTCAAATAATCCTTCTCTTGACATTTGATCTCGAATGCGTCACGTGTCGTACGGTAATTATTCTTACACATCATGCAGGATCAGGGATTAAATCATTATGTATGGCGCTGTATGCAAATCTTGTCATTATATGTAAAATATTACTAACCTGCCTTTTTTTTTTTTTAGTGTGTGAACCGGATTTAAATTTTTGTTTCTGCCTGACTTCACGTTTTTCCGGGTTATGTACTGGTATATATTCCGTGTTAAAAGCCGGAAAACAATTTTATATGGTAATTGTGGGTTTTATGGTGACTGTCTTTTGGAGCTGTCGTTAGTCTCCTGTCGCTTCCAGTCCATTAACGTCACGAAATGAACACGACGGGTACGACCCTTTTGATCACGTAGGTGCGACGCTTGAACACGACGGTGCGACGCCTGAGCACGACGGTACGACCCCTAAACACGACGGTACGACGCTTGAGCAAGACGGTACAGCCCTTGAACACGACGGTACGACACTTGAGCAAGACGGTACAGCCCTTGAATACGACGGTACGACGCTTGAGCACGACGATTACGACCCTTGGGTACGAGAGAGGGGGCACGCATCCACCCACCCACGGTCTTTGACCTGACCCTCAAAGTTCAAAACCCAGGTCACCGCCACTAAGGGTCATACCGTACAGGCGTCGTGCTCAAAAACTCAAAAAGTAATTAATACTCTCCTGAAAGTTCGGGAATGGCGTGTGTTACTTTTTAAAACTTTCTAAGTGATTGAAGTTATCATCCTATTTTCCACAAAGGTCTTAAATTCCCCTTATCTTCTTTTCTCGAGGTGTCTTTTATCTGAGTTTGATCATTCCAACCTAATTTCTTATGATGTACTTACGCTCTCGCCATCGAGTGGTGGAGTTCGATAATGCTGGCGAGGCTGGGATGTCCAGCATGTGTGTTGACTGGTGCTGTGGCAGCTGTATGCTGTGTTGTGCTGCCACGGAGGATCCTGCAGGCACAGCATGTACCTGTAGTGTATAGCCAGCGACTGAAAACTCTGTGTGTGTGTGTGTGTGTGTGTGTGTGTGTGTGTGTGTGTGTGTGTGTGTTGTTGACGCGTCCAATTAACGTGTCTGTATTGTCTTTTGTGCTTCAGAGAATAAAATCAGATTGGGTGCAAAGCTTGTGTCTTTTATGTCTGGACGTTGGCCGTATGGAGAGGCACAACCATTATTATTAGTAGTAGTAATAGTAGTAGTAATAGTAGTGGTTGTTGTATAAGTAGTGGTAGTAGTCGTAGTAGCAAAGTAATAGTAGTAGTAGTAACCGTAGTGGTGGTGGTAGTAGTAGTAGTAATAGTACTAGTAGTAGAAATAGTAATAGTAGTGGTAGTAGTAGTAGTAGTAGTAGTAGTAGTAGTAGGAACAGCAGAAGTAATAGTAGTAGTAGCATTATTAATGGTAGTAGTTGCTTAGCCAGGCCAGGCACATTGAATGGGTGGAGTTCGCTGGCCGAGCAGCTACACATGCATGAGTGTGTGACTTTTAAATGCTGTGTGGGTGATGGTTCGGCTCGGGGCCACCCGTGGCTACAGTGTGGGTGTTGAGTCGGCCCGGGCCACTCATGGCCACAGTGTGGTGACAGGATGGCACTTGGTTGGTTCCCTAGTGGTGCCCTGGGAGGACCATGAGGGTTTTAGTACCATGGAGCCAGTGAGGGGGAGGCGAGACTTCGTGTGTTGCCCCAGTGTTGGCGAGTGTCGGCCCCTCACCTGGGAGTGTTGGAGATGGGAGAGTAACGCACCTGACCTACACTCATGTACCAAGCCCCAGCAGATGGTGGAGATGGTGGTGGTGGGGGCGAATGACGTCTTTAATATCTGTAAATCATTTACATTTGCCATACATCGGCTTAAAGGTAATATGTTATTCTACTCCGACCTACGTAAATGTTTACGTATCTCGAGATGGTGGTGGTGGTGGTGTGGCGGTGCCGGCAGACCCAACATCTTAATAAACATCTAAATTACAAAATCAGTTGGCGGAGGACTTCCTTGTGGGCAGGAAGGGAGACGCCCTTGGTGGAAATGAAGACTTATTTGTGGCCCACTGACACACTCACACTCCTCAGTCACTTGCCTCAAGTTCAGTGCTTTCGTCTGTCTTGTTTGATGGCATCGGGATTGAAAAAGCAGTTTTTCTGCGTTGAACAGTATATATATATATATATATATATATATATATATATATATATATATATATATATATATATATATATATATATATTTATATATTTATATATATATATATATATATATATATATATATATATATATATATATATATATATATATATATATATATATATATATATATATATATCAGCTGAGACGGTAGGATTGTGATCCGCACGTCGCATTGGACAGCCAGTGATTATAGTGGCTTGGGAAGCCTGGCTGTGTTTGATCTATTCGCAGCCACAACTTATTATTCAGGGGAGCGTCACCTGACCTCTGGGATGTACGTACGCCTTGATAGTCTGCGTGGAGGTAGCAACCAGGTGGAGAGGAGGAGGAGGAGGAGCAGGGTGAGGGGGAGGGAAGCCTGCCTGCCTGAGTCAGCCAACCCACCCGACGGGTTGTGATCGGCCGTGACGCGCTGTTGCCATCCAAGTGGAAAGATCTCATGGACGAGTCGGGGAATAAAACAGATTTGAGAGGATCCCACTGTGTGCAGGAGGGGTCCTCAGGCACGACCCTCTGTGGCCTTTGTTGGAGAGGAGGTATTCCACTACAAGGGACCGGTGGAATACCCTTGCTCTGGTCTGTGCACCCAGCTAAGGGAACGTGCACCGATCTTGGGTGTCTGTGCATCCAGTGAGGCGTTTATACACCAGCTGGGAGTCTCTGCACCCAGCTAAGAGTCCATACACCCAGCAGGGGGTCTGTACACCCACCTAGGCGTTTGTACATCCAGCCTGGGGTCTATACACCTATCGAGGGGTCCGTACACCCAGCTAGGGGATCTGTACACCCATCTGGGGGGTCTGTACATCATGCTGGGGTAGGGTCGTCCTTCACATCCTTACATACTGAGTAGTGAACACGGCGGATCGTACTCAAGATTGCGATGTCCCGCACCTTGACCCTGACTCGGTTACAAAGACCCCGCCGTCTGCACGGGTGGGGTCAGAGCTGGCGGTAACCCAGTGAGTGGGGGGGGGGGGGGGAAACTGGCGCGTCCAGTCCACGCAGTTAGTCGGTCAACTGCCATATGGTCGTCCCGTTTCATACGGTGTCCCAGCTGCCCGTGGTGTTGTGAGTGTCAGTGATCCAACGTAGTAGATTTTAGGCCACAGAAGGACACTGCTCAAGGTATAAGGGACTGAATGTAGACAAGCTAGAATATTTATGAATATTTCACATGGTCACTGATGTCTTCAGGCAGAGTTGAAGCAACGGGGGCCACCAAGATTTTGCCCTTATATTCTCTGTAAATTACAGGTAATGGTTTTTTTTTTGCAATGGCGGCCTTTCATTTTTATGCCTTTTCCAGGTTGTTCTATAAAATACATCTTGATAGACGGTAGATATAGACTCGGAAAACACACCCGGTCATTAAAAAACCGCAAAGTTATCTGCCGACTTGGGTCTCCCAAAAGGGATCTTAAAGTTTTCGTTTTCTATAAACCGCGCCTGAGTTTCCTACATTCCCCTGTACCGTGCATCCATCAGGTGCGGCATAAAATTGAGGGGTTCCGACGCCTCGTACGGTAACATATACGTATGGTAGCGTTAGGCCCGAGGGGGGACAGACGGGGGTAACGTGACAAGTGTGTGTATAGGAGAGCGGGGTTTTCAGAGCGGCAGTTGCAGCAGCAGCAGCAGCTGATAACTGTGTTAGGCTGAGACTATGCTGGGGTTTCTTTTCCTGTGGTGTTGTGTGGCTGACTAACTGACTGACTGGCTGGCTCGCTGGCTGGTTGGCACACAGGGTTGGAGCTGCTGCTGAAGGGGTAGAGGCTTTGGTCTATAGTCGACACCCTCACACACACACACACACACACACACACACACACACACACACACACACACAGCCGAATCGGAGGGGCTGGTAAATTCTTTATTGATACGGAGGAGGAGACTGAGCTGGAGGCCTTGTATAGGACCTCACGGAGCAATGTCACTGTGACAAGATCTCTCTCTCTCTCTCTCTCTCTCTCTCTCTCTCTCTCTCTCTCTCTCTCTCTCTCTCTCTCTCTCTCTCTCTCTCTCTCTCTCTCTCTCTCGACGAACCCAACATCACTGAGTCGCCACACGCTGCAGGGACACTCATGGAAAAATGGAGTTTGAAGAAAAAAATTGTCCTCATTGCTGAAAGACTTGGATAGCACAGCGGTGCTCCCATGGTGAAGAATGAGATCCTAAGAGGACCGTCGGATATGCTACTCAATGCCATGGAGGTGGCTCGCTCTGCTCCTTGTGTCTCAAGGCCTTAGAATAAGTGCTAATCAATAGGGGAAAAAACATAAGAGGTTTGTAAAGGCACGTCCCAAAGTCGACCCTCTTCATGAACAATTGTCCGCTTAACTCTGCTCCTTAGGTGTGTGTGTGTGTGTGTGTGTGTGTGTGTGTGTGTATGTGTGTGTGTGTGTGTGTGTGTGTGTGTGTGTGTGTGTGTGTGTGTGTGTGTGTGTGTGAGGTAAGAACCCCCCCGGGGGAGGTCAGAAGAGCCTTACGTCACCCAAGAGCAATTATACACGTGAATGTTTTCCACAAGATGCTCGTGCAGTATAGAATATCCCTGCTCTGGGCTCATGTTCCCTCATATCCCTGCTCTGGGCTCATGTTCCCTCATATCCCTGCTCTGGGCTCATGTTCCCTCATATCCCTGCTCTGGGCTCATGTTCCCTCATATCCCTGCTCTGGGCTCATGTTCCCTCATATCCCTGCTCTGGGCTCATGTTCCCTGATATCCCTGCTCTGGGCTCATGTTCCCTCATATTCCTGCTCTGGGCTCATGTTCCCTCATATCCCTGCTCTGGGCTCATGTTCCCTCATATCCCTGCTCTGGGCTCATGTTCCCTCATATCCCTGTTCTGGGCTCATGTTCCCTCATATCCCTGCTCTGGGCTCATGTTCCCTCATATCCCTGCTCTGGGCTCATGTTCCCTCATATTTCCTGCTCTGGGCTCATGTTCCCTCATATCCCTGCTCTGGGCTCATGTTCTTTCATATCCCTGTTCTGGGCTCATGTTCCCTCATATCCCTGCTCTGGGCTCATGTTCCCTCATATCCCTGCTCTGGGCTCATGTTCCCTCATATCCCTGCTCTGGGCTCATGTTCCCTCATATCCCTGCTCTGGGCTCATGTTCCCTCATATTTCCTGCTCTGGGCTCATGTTCCCTCATATCCCTGCTCTGGGCTCATGTTCCCTCATATTTCCTCCCAGCTCCCGGAGAGAGAGTACATTTTCTCTTATATAACAGCAGTACTTTAGCCTCACCATACGGACGGGTATCATGTTCGGCGTCAGCGGAGAGAAGAGCGGGTAAAAAGGGCAGAAACAAAGTAATCTTATTTTTTTCTTTTAAATCTCTCCTCGCTATATTCAGCTCTGTACAGTGCTGTGGGGGGAAGGGTGATATATTCTAAGCGATCGGGTTGTTTCATGGGGGGAAGGCGTGTGGGGGGGGGGGGGGGGAAGAAGAAATCATCCTATGCGATTGGTTGATATTGCTTGTAGCAGTGAAGTGGTACACTGGTTATTTTGCCGTAATCATCAGTGCCGATAATTGACGTAGATAGTCAGTGAGCATGAAACGGTAGACCGTTACTTTGCCGACACGAGGCACTGATTCGCCCATGTGCAGCCATATCATTATCCAACCCCACGACTCCTCCCTTTTTTTTGAATGGGGTTCCTGCGGCTCTTAGAGGTTGCGCTCGACGCAGGAGCAGGGTAAGTGTGGGCTTTCGTGGTGCGAGACGTTTTCATGACGTTGACTCTTGTGCTCCTATTGGTCTGGTGAATCGCCGCTCGCGTTTTAACCCTTCCAAACGGAGTCCGGTAACACCTGTATATATATATATATATATATATATATATATATATATATATATATATCCTTTGCCGGTAAAGGAAATGGATTTCCCTGGACACCAGTGATTCTCCAATTCCAAGTCATATTGTCTTTTTTTTTTGGCGAATGGATTCCAATACCGGTACGCACGGTTGACTGGCTGAATACCATCAGACCGGCCACTATTGCCAGGCTCCCGAGGGAGGAGACCACAGCCTGATTGATCAGTAGGATTAGAACCTACACCGTCTCCCCAGCAGACCAGCCTGCCCCCCGATCCCTTCCGTGCCCAAGCTTAGGGCATGGCAGCAGACGCCACCTCCATCCCCTTGGGTGGATTAGATGGATGGTATGAAGGGAAACCTACTGGCTAGAAGGATAGAAGGTGTGATAGAATTTGCTGTGGCTGGACGACCACTTGGTAGACTCCCCGGGTATAGATAGACTGTTGATAGATAGGACGAATACCGGCAGACTCGTTATATGGACGAATATTGGCAGATTCTGCATGTGGACGAATGCTAGTGTGTGTGTGTGTGTGTGTGTGTGTGTGTGTGTGTGTGTGTGTGTGTCCGTCCCAGAATGGAATACTTCTTCCATATCTCGGGTGGCTCTTCTTTCACCTTTCTTTCAGCCGGAGTGGAATCAAAAGCATTCGGACTCATTAACTTGCCTGCTCTCCTCGACCATCTCTTCCCCCTCCGCGGGGATTTTTTCCTCTCCTCTCCCATTTTATCTCCCTCTGTTTTGAAGTCTCCCCCCCAACCCACCCCCACAACCCCTGGGCACGGACCGAAGTCCTCAGCTAAACTAGGCCTTAAGATGATAGGAACGAAGGGAGAAGAGTAAGGAGTGTTTGAAGGGGATGGAAGTCCCGTTTTCATTATTCGTCATAGAGGGAAAACTCTTTTACCTCCCTTAGGACGATACATACATAGGTGGCATGAGGATGAGAAAATATGAAAGAGAACGAGGAGGTTGGTAGGTGTGTGGTGCACAGTGGTGGAGAAGATTTCGTACGACGAGCCTGGGTTGGTTAGTTTTACTGAGGCGGATACTGACCAGGAGTCTCGGCCACGGGAGGTAAGAACAGTGCCAGATCCAAGTTTCAACTACGACGTCAGGAGGGGAGAACTTCCCTGGGGGCGGCTGCTGTCTACAACCTCCTGACGCGGAGGGTGTGAGTAAGATGGTCCCGGCCACCACTTCGACACTCCTGAGCCAGGAGGGCTACGTAGTACTTCCCTAGGGGTTGCTGTTGTCTGCAGCCTCCTGACGCGGAGGGTGTGAGATGATGAAGTCATGGGAGGCAGGAGTTTCCAGGGCGGCTGGTGTCGACTACCAGCTACATGTTTTACAGATGGTATATTTCATCCCGGCTGTTGTGAGGTATCTGCTCATAAGAGCTGGACCCACAGCACGCAACGGTCTACATCTTTCCCTCACATCAGCCACACGAGTGTCGGGCTTTGATATCTCCTCCTTCTTCTTCCCTCGCACGGTGAAGCTTTTGGGATTCTCTTTCCTCCTGACGTCTTTTCCATCTTCTTATAACCTTCCCACTTTCAAGGATCGAGTCTGCAAGCACACCCGAGGAATTTAAATTCATTCTTCTTGTATTATATTTTCTAACTCATCATTTCACATTTTCGTCCGACGTGGCTTCAGGTGGAGGCCGGGTGAGGGAGGTGCTGTGGTGTGGGCGCATTACACACATGACAGCTGGAGAATGGAACGCGAGCGGATGGTGCCTTTCTTCCTCTTCTTCCTGGCGCTACCTCCTCCAACACACGCAGGGGTTTCTTGCAAGCGTCTCCGAGCTGCGTGTTTTGGGGCCTGGACATCCATCCCTCTCCCCTGGACCATGGATTTTGATCTTGTTATTCCAGCTTTCCACAGCGTCACTCACTCGTTACCGCTGGCTGTCTGTACCCTTCCGTACCACCACTCATACAGACACACACCGATGGGAATTCACCTTTCTTTTTACTCTCATTTTCTTCTATCTTTAAATTTCTTTTTTTTTTTTTTTTTTGGTCCTTTTGTCCCGATGTCTTAATTTCACCTGACTCTCACGCTCAAAGGCTTCCCATTTTCTCCCATGAATCGAAGCGAGTGACCTGGTTCACTCCGTCTGTACGTTTTAGATTCATTTTCTCTTTTGTTTTTCTCGGAATTCAAGTTTGCTTTACACCTTCCCGTTTTCTCTCCCAAGTCGCCGTACGTCACACAGGGTCGGGGCGTTGGGACACCACAAGCGGGACGGGAAGCGCTGACGGGGAGGGAAAAATGAATGTTGGTGAGGCTGTGTTGGGGCGACTGCATTCTGGTCACAGCCCAGCACAATACAACTGTCACGGGACGCGAAGACCCAGGAGGGACACCCCGCGCCCTCCCTCCTCCGCCTGCAGGGGGGCAGCAATCACAGGTGGCAGAGGTGAGGGGCATGGGGGAGGCGGAGGAAGTCTGGGGGAGAGAAGAAGAAGAAGAAGAAAAAGAAGAAGAAGAAGAAGAAGAAGAAGAAGGAGAGAGAGAGAGAGAGAGAGAGAGAGAGAGAGAGAGAGAGAGAGAGAGAGAGAGAGAGAGAGAGAGAGAGAATGTGATAGGTAACCCCTACCTACCCTTCCCCTTCTGCCCACAACAGCAGCCAGTAATCTCCCTACCTTACTCTCCTTCCCTTACCCACATCACTACCCTCCCTTCCCATCTACTCCCCCCTACCCACAACAGTACCCTCCCTCCTCCGTCCCCCTACCCGCTCCTCCTCCTCCTCCACCTCTCCTATAATACTCCACCACCATGCCACTACCCCACCCCCGTACCCCGACTCCCTCCTTCCCCCCGCCACACATACCACCGTCACTTTTCATGTTGATGTGATTGAATTCATTTGTGAAAGTCACGCCTCTGGCTTGTGGCCTCGTGTGTGTGTGTGTGTGTGTGTGTGTGTGTGTGTGTGTGTGTGTGGCCCCTCCAGGTCTTGTGTGGCAGACACTCACACCCCTTTACGTGTTTAGCACCACCAACCAATACTAGTGCTTTCAAGTCCCTGAACACCTCACACATTTTTCGCCCCTCTTGAAACCCTGGGCACTGTGCAGTCTGGTATGACAGATCTTATACATCCTCTCTCACAGCTTTAATTTCACTGCTGGTTAAGACCAGGTTGGGCTTGTATGCCTCGTTGTGTTCCCACGAATGTGGGGCCCTAGCTGCCTTACCTACACCTGGTGTGGCCGGCTTCACACGGACCTGACCCCCTCCCCCCTTGTTATCCCATCAGTTGCGTCAGTGTGGGTGTAGCTATACTTGCAATGGGTGTCGGGAGGTGCCCAACGCTGAGGTGGATCCTACACTCATTGTAATGACCCGTGTGCCACATTAGGTGAGTCAGTAGGTGGCTTACTGTGGTGTAGGAGAGGTGTGTGTTACCTTACTCTGGCGTACGGGTGTGTTACCTGGAGGGGTGCGTTACCCAACTGTGGCTCCTTTCCACTCGTCTCTTGAACACCGACCCTCCTGCCGTACTACGATGTGGGACTTGACCAGTGCTAACATCTGCCACCGCTCTGCCGCGCGGTAGCTAACACTGCTATACAGCAGCAGGGAGGTTGGCCCTGTTAAACGTGCCTCGACCTTAGTCCTCTTGAGGTCCTATGCCTATACTTCTCACCTGCTTCTCTTCCATATCCTCCTCATTTTCCTCTCTCTCTCTCTCTCTCTCTCTCTCTCTCTCTCTCTCTCTCTCTCTCTCTCTCTCTCTCTCTCTCTCTCTCTCTCTCTCTCTCTCTCTCTCTCTCTCACACATAGTCTCCCATTATCTTTCTCACTCTCCTCTTTCTCACTCTCTTTCTCCCATATTACCTCTCCCAGACATTCAACCAGTCACTCAAACACTCAGCCGACTAGTGACACACTCAACCAGTCACCCAGACACACAACCAATTTCCCAAACGCCCGACCAGCCAGCCGACCAGACATTCAACCAGTCGCCCACACAGTCGACCTGTCTCTGGACCTCCCGGTAGTCAGCGTTCTCACCAGCTCAGACTCTCACTCTCCATATTTTCCTCCTGAGATCTTTTTTCCCCCTCTCCCCACCTCTCCCCTCTCTAGTCTCCCCAGCCGAGCCATATCGCCCCTCCCCTCCCTGCCCTTACTTCCCTAGGACCTACATTGATCGTCTTCTGAGAATAAGGGTAAAAAAAATCTTTGGCTGCTCCAGTAATGAAAGATTTATTAGACCAGTCAGTCAGGTCGCTTTTGGTGGAGATTTTCGTGTGAAGGAGGAAGTGTTGGAGAGGTGGGTAGCGGGGAAGGGGAGAGAGGTTACGAGGGAGTGTAATTGGGGGGAGTTGTGTATGGAGACTTGTTAAGGGAGGAGAGAGACAGCTGGGGAGGGTATGGGGCTAATTTAAAGGGGTGTGTGTATGGGGATGTGTTTAAATGGGATCGTTGGGAGCATGCTCGAGTGTATATGGGGGTATAGGATGCTAAGGGGATGTGATGAGGGAGTGTAAGAATGCACGGAAAGTATAGACGGGGAGGAGGAGGGCTTTAGGGAGAAGAGTGTGTGTGTGTGTGTGTGGGGGGGGGGGGGGGGCGAGCACAGGTGTGTGAGGAAGCGTATGGTAGAGTGTGTGTGAGGAAGCGTGTGGTAGAGTGTGTGTGAGGGAGCGTGAGGTAGGGTGTGTGTGAGGAAGCGTGTGAAGGTCTGAAGTACGTGAGAGGAAAGGAGTGAGGGAAAGCGTTTAGTCCCACATTCCACTGTCCTTCCAAACCCTTTCTTTCCCATATGAGATCCAAGGCTTCCCTCCCAAGCACAAGCAGCTCTTCAGACACGGCCTGGAAATCCGGCCCTTAATCAGACTCATCAGTGACAGAGCGGAGTATGTCCCACCTCAGCCGCTGCTCCCGTCACACACACCGTAGCTCAGCTGAGCCAAGAACACATCCCCTCACGCCAGCCACAGTGGCCCGGGAGACCTCCTCACACAACACCCCCACAGAGACCAACTAACACCAGACCACACATACTGGGAGACCAAAGACCAATTTAGACAGGAAAGACCACTTAAGAACAATCCACTCGTGTGTCGAAGTTGGAAACAGACCAATGCAGGCCACTGGTGTATGATAGATAGTAATCATCTATCGACTCCCCCGTGCGAATCTGGAAGTGTGGCACTTGCAGACCTGTTGGAGGGTTCCTTCCTGCAGAAGGTCCAGGCTACAGGGAACACCGACTGAAACTGGAGACGTCATCATTAACCCATTTCGGTGTGGGTGGTGGAGGAGGTATGGGGGTGGGTGTGTGGGCGGTGGTGGAGTAGTAGGGTGGATGTATGGGCGGTGATGGAGTAGTGGGGTGGGTATGTGGGCGGTGATGAAGTAGTAATAGGGGTGGGTGTGTGGGAGGTGGTGGAGTAGTGGGGTGGATGTGTGGGCGGTGGTGAAGGTTACCCTGCTTGATGTGTGTGTGTGTGCGTGTGTGTGTGTGTGTGTGTGTGTGTGTGTGTGTGTGTGTGTGTGTGTGTTGGCGGGGGGGGTGGCTGCGGACAAGCCACCTTTGACTCCCTCATTACCCACGTCACAGCTTGGGTACAACAATAATGTCAGCTGATATTGATGATGAATTGATCTTGTTTGTGTGTGTGTGTGTGTGTGTGTGTGTCGCTTTATAGAGCATTATGAAGCGTTGTTTTCAGCTTAAACGAACAGCTGTAGTTATGATCATTGCATCCATATAATCCTTATTTGTATAAGATGGAAACATAAACCAATTTTCTTTACAATATATATATATATATATATATATATATATATATATATATATATATATATATATATATATATATATATATATATATATATATATATATATATCCTCTCGACAACCTTATACAGGGAATACATTACTCCAATATACATTTGATAATAGAGTCTGTGTCCAGAGGCCATATCTAGGGAAAAATTAATGACACGGGAATTTCCTCGGAAGTGTTATTTTCTTCCTTGTCATCATGTAGCGCTTCCCAAGTTTTGAACCCAGTGACATTAAATCATGACCATCTTTCCACGTGTCTCATAAAAGTCAATAGACTGTGCTGACTGATGGTTTGAATTCATGGCATAGATTTCCTTATCTATGATATCAGGGTACGTCTCCGAGACGTCTATCACTTCAGCGGAGCCTCCCAATGTGATTTTGGAAAGAGATTTTTCGCAGAGATTGATCCTATAGTCTCTCCTTGAGATTCATTTTGGACCGTGACGTACCAATAGTGTTTGGAAAGCTCAAGGGGGCCCAAGTTCCGTCTTGGAGTTCGGTAATACCATTATGTTTGACGATTGTCATGTACTTATCTCTCATAAGGACTCGGAATTTCCCGACCGAGTTGAGGACTGTACGGAACACCTCTGTGGTGCATTGAAATTCGTGGAGTTATTCGAATTTGAGTTTTGATGATAAATTTTGAATTTGAGTTTTGAGGATGATATTTGAATTTGAGTTTTGAGGATAATACTTAGATTTGTGTTTTGAGGATATTTAAATTTGAGTTTTGAGGATAATATTTAAAGATGAGAGTTGAGGAGGATCAGACACTAAGCAATGCACAGGATGTGAAACGAAGAAGCTTTGACTGATGATTATGTGGAATCTCTCTCTCTCAGTCTCTCTCATCCCGATGAGAAACGTGAAAGAAAGTTCCTCTGAATATTGAGACACGTGAGACTGATAAACAGAGAGTCTTATAGACAAGTACCACAGGCAGGTGGAACCTGAAGACACGCTATTTCAACCCAATATGACCAGATTTCTTGTATCTTCAGCAGTTTACGAGACATCGCCCCGTAACTCAACGAGGAAACACGTTCCTGTATATATACCTTAAGGAACGGAACCATCGGACTAAAGGAGAACGAACCCCTCATAGAATGAAGGACGGACGGAATCGGAAGCCATTCATTATTCAAGACTTCAGATCCAACTCCTCTTCGTCTCCATACAGTAGTATACGAGACAGTTCAGATCTCGCAAAACCCTCCCGGAAGTTGGGAGACTTTAGAGAGGGGAAAAATGGCTGGCCTAGATTTTCCCCGCCCACCATATGTACCTATAAAACGGTAGTATTCATCTGTCGGGATAGATTATATTGTCGATATTATCCAATATCAGTATTTCTCTCGCTTCCCATAAATACCGCGTGAGGAGATGCAGGAAGGCTTTGTGGAAAGATACGAGCGTGTCTCGAGGTTATGTGGAGCGACTGGCCCCGCAGGAGGGCGTGTCGTCCACACCAGTGTCCTGAGTCGCTTTTGTTCGAGTCGTGTTTAGATTCAGGTGTGCCGTGCACATGTGTAAGGTGTGGTACAGGTGTACTCTGCCTCTATGGAAAGTTCTGTCCACTTGGGTGTGGGGGGAGAGCTTGCTATGTATCAGGTTACCACGCTAGCTCGTGTCTCCGTGTGAGTTCAGAGTTTAGTGTAGAGGGAAAACAAGCGCATTAGAAAGATGCTAGACTTCATTGACTGAGGTAGAGTTGGTTTGGTTGATTTGGTCGTGTCAGGTCGACCTGGTCGATTCGGATTTTTGAGAATAATTCGTTTATATTCGACTGTTTTTGATCATTTATCCTCCATAGTGGTTCTTCAGTATATCCAGTGGTTAGGTCAGTGTATTTCCCAGCATCGCCCATGCAGTGTAGCCTGTGGTCAGGTCAGTGTATTTACCACCGTCTTGTCTCCCGTGCAGTGTAGCCAGTGTCCAGGTCAGTGTATATCCCAGTATTGCTCCACTCAGTGTCCCGCCTCCAGTGATACAAATGACACCAGGCCGTGATGGATGCGTCCAACCGAGTGGGACAGTTTGCTGATCCAGCTGTGGCACGACTGCCGGGCTAGTGGGTGGACAGGTCGTCAATCACCGCTCGTTGTGTAGGTCGTGCAGGTCGTGTGGATCGTGCTTGGTCGTGGGTCGTGCAGGTCGTGTAGGTCGTGGGTCGTGCAGGTCGTGTAAGTCGTGGGTCGTGCAGGTCCTCCGATCTCAGGTTGTTGTGGAGGGTTGGGTTCCGGTGAATTCACTCAGGTCATTGGCCTTACAGTGGGGGCCTGATGACCTGATACTGGGCCCAGACCTGACCTGATATTGGGGCCGGACCTGGGCTGATATTGGGGCCGGACCTGGGCTGATATTGAGGCCCAGACCTGGCTATGATATCGGGGCTGGACCTGACTATGATATTGGGACCGGACCTGGCCATGATATTGGGCCCAGACCTGGGCTGATATTGGGGCCGGAGCTGGGCTGATATTGGGGCCCAGACCTGGCTATGATATTGGGGCCAGACCTGGGCTGATATTGGGGCCGGACCTGACCTGATATTGGGGCCAGACCAGGCTATAATATTGGTGGCCCTACGTGGCCTAGCAGCTATAGTGAGGTGTTTAGTCGCCTCGTCCAGGTGATGGTGGTGCCTCAGGAGTATATAACACACGAGAACCTTATCTCATTTTCTTTAAAGTATCATTCCTCGTCCAGAATCAAAGAGCAAGGGAAGGGGCAGCTGGGAATCGAACCCGGGGCGGGGGCGGGAGGTCAGCTGGGAGACGGCCCACACCGTCTCAATAGCGAGGATGTGGAGGGGGAAGGCCCCCCTCACGTCTCAAAAGACACAGCGCTCACTGCATGTCGGCTCTTGCACAACAAGAATTTCAAGGGAACATTTATTTTTCTTTTTAATGTCGTTCTTTTCGAATTTTTTCAAAATCTATACGTTATGGAAATGATATCCATCGTGGTATCGCTAAGACCCATATAAGAGAGAGAGAAAAAAAGGGCTTTTATTCCTTGAAATACTAGATGCGTTGTGCTGGGAACTTGAAGAATAAAGTGGTATACTGAATCGCTTAAGGTCATTCATCCATAGATGCTGTTACTTGAACGATCACTTAAGAATACTTTTCCTCTAAGTGATTCAGACGGTCAAAAATGTTAAGTAAGTGGTGATATTTTTACGTTCACACAAAGCCTGGTAACCACGCCCTACCCCTCCCTCAAGGGGAGGACGAACACATAGATTGCCTGTGGTTCGGCTTCCGCGCCCCGTGATTCGAGCCCGGGCGGGCCCGTAAGTGAATCATGGTCAGCAACGTATCGCTCTGTGAACACAGTCTATAATCCACCGGGACGTGTCTAATTCATGCAGATAATGACAGTGTTATAATTCACGTAGAACATTCCTGTTAAGTGTTATGATTTACGTAGAACATTCCTGTTGTGTTATAATTCACGTAGAACATTCCTGTTGTGTTATAATTTACGTAGAACATTCCTGTTGTGTTATAATTTACGTAGAACATTCCTATTAAGAATTATAATTCACGTAGAACATTTCTGTTAAGAGTTATGATTTACGTAGAACATTCCCGTTAAATGTTATAATTCATGTAGAACATTCCCGTTAAATGTTATTTATCACGTAGAACATTCCCGTTAAATGTTATAATTCACGTAGAACATTCCTGTTTCACATTTTGAGTAAAAAAAACAACGATCTACAACTTTTTTGAGGCGTTTACATTGTACGTTTCCACAGGACGAAATTGAATTGAAAGGAACGGCAAGTTATGCTGGAAGAATCTGAATAGAAATAACATTTGTGGTGGAAATGAAATTCAGAGCCAATGATCGTAGAGAGTCGGGCAGCTGTCGTGTCCTTCTTACACACACACACACACACACACACACACACACACTGGGCCGGACCGTCGTCCATTTCCCAAACAAAAATGTAGCAAGTTTTGAGACTCGAAATGATATTGATTTTGTTATATATATATGTATATATATATATATATATATATATATATATATATATATATATATATATATATATATATATATATATATATATATATATATATATATATCGTGCGTCGTGTGTGATGAGGAAGAATGCTGCCGCCTT